>NC_138948.1:12057500-12600000 GCF_965226115.1 Aulonocara stuartgranti | reverse complement strand
TAAGTATAGAAAACGTGCTTGTGAGAATGGGTGTGATTGGGTGAATGTGGTATGTTGTATAAAGCGCTTTGAGTACTCCAGGAGAGTAGAAAAGCCCTATATAAGAATCAGTCCATTTACATCACAGTTACAAATGTTTATTAATCGTTAAGATTACACAGGTTTATTGAGTTGCTGTGGAACACAGAATAAAAATCAACTTGTTTAGACAAAGAACCTGTTGCTGCACTGTTTTGTTGGACTCTGTCAGACTGACATGAATTTCAGTTGAAGCTACATACATCGTTCAGTCTTGTGGTTTTCATAATTCATATTTGGAAACAAAAATAACCCGTGTGTTGGAATAAATCCTTTAAACTGATGGGATTACTTGATTCATTCAGTTTTTGTCTTTGCAACTGGCAGCTTATGACCTCACGGAGACAGAAAGCTGTTTCAGCTATAGTGTCGAAGACAGCGACAAGTACTTGACTTTTAAACTTGTGGACAAAGATATGAGGTGTGAAAGCTTTGTGCCCCCCCCCCCCCGGCCTGCTCTCTATGGCACATCAGGGAATGGTCACCTGCTCTGGGAGGATGCACTCCGAGCTCTTCTCACTGCAGGGCTTTTTGAAGCAAGCAGAGAGGATGAGCTGCTGCAGGCACCTTAGTCTGAGGCTGCATGATCTCTTTGCTCTTTATATATTGCCGTCTGTAATAAAGCGAGGAGAAGATTTGATCGTGTAATTCTGATTAATATAAGAATGTGTAACATTCCACACAAGTAAGTCAATACAAAATATCTTTGAAAAACCACGACTGGTTTTGGTAATCTTCCTCTCTTTTGACAGACTTCTATACACTGAGTGCCTGGCTCAGTTTATGATGTTAGTGACGTCAGTGGGATTGGGATATGCAGCGTTTTTAAAAGTTGTGGCAGGTGACATTAGACGTTTGAACGCGCTCATTCACAGCAAGGTTCGGTGATTTGACTTCCCCTGTTGGCATTCAATCTCACCTGCTTCTCTAGCGCCTCCTTCCCAGTGGTGGACATCTTGGGAGCCGGCGCGCGCTCGCAGGTGCATCCTTCCAACAGGTAAATCCCAGCAGGGCGCGCGCTTTGCTCGTTCTCAAAGTAGAACAGTACATTCTGGTGAAGGGCGAAGAACTTCTCGTGCCATCGGCTATTCTCCGCCGTCTTCTTGCTCAGGTAGCCGCGCTTAGTCCCCTCTTTACGCGCGACCGCCGACAAAAATAGCGCATGCCCTTCGTTGTAGCGGACGCTCTTCTGCATATTGTCGTACTGTTGTGTAGACAAAAGAAAGTGCGACAACCGGTGCGTTCACTGCGAGCCCATGTTCCCCGGGGCTTGCGTGGAAACTTTGCCACAGAGCGACGGGCGGCTCAGCGGCGCCGTGGTGCATAGAAAAGTTGCCCCGCTGACGGAAGCGCTTCTGCAGAGGAACTCATAGTAAAGATGCCCGAGTCCCGCATTCACTCAAATAAATCCATCCTTCGCTTTTACAATCAAACAAATGGAAAGCGAGAGAAAGCGAGAGGCGTGCCGCTCACAAAGGGAAGAACCCTCTTAAGTGGACACAGAGTCGCAGTCCCGATAGACTGTAATCGGCTTTGGCAGTGGTTTACTCTCTCTCTCTATCGCACACTCACTCTCACTAGGTCTCTCTCGCTCTCTCTCTGGTGATGCGCGCTGATCTTGGAGTTGGCGGAATTAAAGGCGGAGCGACAGTGAGTTGGTCGATTGTGAGAGTGAGTGAGGTCTTTAAATATGTAGCTTACAGTGTAGCAAATGTGAATTATTTCTGTACTTTTTTCCAACAGCAAATGTTTTGTAGTTTTGGGAATTCATTTTATATCCAAGTTAAGTTTACAGATATTTCGGGTTATTCCTATGCATGTTTTTTTTTTTTTTTTAAATCTTAAATAGATAAAACCTTTCGATGCTCCAGGGGGAGCTGCTGGACGTGATAAACTCGGCGTCAGCTCAAGTTTGAAACGGAGAAAAATGTTACCAAAGTTCTGCAGTTTGCTTCTTGTCTTTGGCTGAGGGATGATGAAGGCTTTAGGCTACAGTAGACACTGTTAACACAGCTCCTGTGTAACTTGAATCTCTGAGTAACTTGGGGTTGTTCTAGAGGTCCACAAATTTAGAATGAGCTTCAAAGCAATCTGTCTGTCTTCAAACGGACTTTATTACGACAGTTGCTAATAAAATGTTTGATTTTGAATCCTATGTGGCAAGGATCCTTCAAAACCTACAGTATATATATATATATATATACCTTCATTCATAGCGTACATATTATGTATTAATGCAATTTGCACTAATCTTTTGCAATGCCACTCTTACTTTTTATTCTTAACTTCATTTTTATTTTCTGTTTTGTTTTTTTTTAATCACAGAGGCCCTTGCTATGCGCCTTGAATACTTTGACTTTAACTATGTTTTTTATTGTAGACGGTACTATTTTTATTCTTTATCCTGCTGCTGTAAGACAATAATTTCCCTTGTGGGAAATTGAAAGCATAGCTATTATTGTTATGTGTCACTGTGATACACTGTAGGTTCATATCATAATGTATGTTAGGATAGGATATTGTATATATACACACACAAACACACATATATACATATATACATACATACATATATATACATATACATACATACATATACATACATATACATACATACATACATACATATATATATACATACATATATATACATATATACATACATATATACATACATACACACACACACACACACACACACACACACACACACACACACACACACACACATATTTGGTGCGTATTATCTGATCTTTTAAAGCTCTTTGATGGACTGTGGGTAGCTTTTAAGGAGACACATTTCACAAATTATTTTATATTTATTATTTAAAATATTAATCAGGTTTGAAGTTTAACTTTGATTGATTCGTGAATAAACATAACTAAACTAAACCTGCTATCATAAGCGAAGTTGTACAATTGGTTTTGTGGATGCCATATATGGACAGGAACCGAATGGAATTAAAAAATGCTAAATCAGCATGGCGTCGAAGACCAGCAAGTAAGGCAGGTTTGAATTTTTTTTTTAATAATTATTAAATAACTACAATCTTGATCAGTTGGCATTATTGACGTTATGACAGTTACAGTGGAAAAGGTGATGACTGTCAGAACCTGAGATGGTTAAAATCCTTTTTTTCCCCACAAATCCACACGTACACACTAGAAAAGGAGCAGCATCACGTACTCCATCAGGTCAGCATATTTGTACTTTTGTTCTTCTCAAAGTATTCCCGTTCACTGGTATTAGGACTTTTTTCTTCATACAATGGTGTGAATAATGTTCCGGTGATGTCAAGAGTTTAACTGCAGCCATTTCATGAGGGACGATCTGTCGGAGATCCTCCAAAGGTCTGAGAGAAGTTTCTTATTCTTTCTAAAGAGAAAGAGGCAAAGACTTAAATGTTTCACACAGTATTGCATGTACAACATTGCCTGTCTTCACACTGCCCAATATGCTTACAGTCTAAACACACTGTTCCCTCACACATAGCTGTGTACAATAAAATCCATATTCCTAACCTGCAAGCTGCACCTCAAACTCCTCTGTGCGTGATTATTGTGCATTGTTTGGCTTCGCTCAAACAGAGGACAAACATTTCATATAGGGAGGATTACTCTGACAGGTGTTGTGTGAGTGATATTTCATAATGTGAGAATTACTTTGGAGGAAGCTAAGCAACACTCAGCTCCCAGCAGGCTGTCTGTTACACAGCGAGGATAGTGGCGTTTTACAAATTTACAGAGACAGAAGACTGCTTTTGGAAAAATGTGCAATATGCTGATAATTTGCTTGCAAAAAACATAAAGAAAAAACTTGGAATTGGTCATATTTCTACTTTTTAACTTGATTGTAGGCTAAATCTTTCTGATCTTGATCCTAAAAGAAAGTTCTCTGCATAAGCATTAAGGAACACAGTATTTTCAATTCCTTTCTGAAAGTGTCCAATAAAATTATCCAATGGAAAATAGGACTGGACATATGACAAACTGTGACTAAGGCTTTTTTTCCCCCAGTTTCTTCAAATTTATGCACTGGCTGTATATATTCTGCCATGGATTTGCTTGTAGGTTTCCCTGTCTTGATGAAGGGGACAAAGTCTGCACTGATTTTCCAAGAATATTGGTACATTTTCTGATTGAGATGTGGCAGCCCAAGTATAAAATCTAGCTCATTTGAGTGTTGAAGCTGAAGAAAACATTCAGTTTCATGTCTGTAGAGCTCCCTTGAGTTTTATTATTTCATGGCACACATTTCAACCCTAGTTTTCAGCTTCCAGGCTCTATTTTTTCATAAAACTCTCCAAAACACAGGACTGCATTTTGTAATGTATTGGAAGACTTACAGGATACTCAAACAAAATAGTATCACACTCACACAAAGTTAGAGGACATAAAAAAAAATTACTTAAAAAAATAGCAGCAGAAGCTCAGGTTTTCTGCCTTTTAGTTCTTAACATAGCTGACACTCCAAAAACACTGGTTTCTAAAATTCCCATAATTCAACTTGGCAGTCTCACTTTACCACTGCATGGGGAAAAAGCAAGGTTATTTAGCAACACTACAGGGGTGCCAATCATTTGAAAAAAATCAAAGCAGGCATAAATAGTGCCACAAGTGTACATCATCTGGGAACAAAAGGCTTATTTCCACAGTTCATGTTAGTATTAGAAAAGTCAACACAGTTTTCGGTCTCTTGTAAACCTTCACACACATATCTGTTACATGAATTGTACCTCTGGGATTTCACCACCCCACTGATAGCTGAACAAATTCAGGTTACTGCATTGTTTTAAAGTTGGGATGCGTCCATTCTGACTCTCCATGCTAATTTCTAAAGTAGGTTTTCAGCTGAAACAAAAACTTTTAGAATCTACTCCAGAACTACAGCATACATTGATCCTCATACTATTAAACTGATCTCAATGTGTAATTTAAGTGGAATCATGCCTTTACGAAATGGTTAAATGTGAACGCGTACCTTCTAGCGTCGACCACTTTCTCCAGCTCTCTGGCTTTGTGAGCAGCAGTGAGCAGTATAGGATCTGGGATGTCAGCCAGTCGGGCAACGTTCAGACCATAGCTCCGCCCTGCAGCTCCTTCAGTTAACTGGTATAAGAAGGTAATGAACTCTGGCTGAACTTCTCCATCTGTTAGTGCACATCATATACACGTAATATATTACAATCTTAAAGTGTCAAGCATTTGCAAATGACCAAAGTTGAAATCATTCCAATCATTCGAAGCAACAGGGAAACCAAAAATTAATGAAAACACTGAAAACAGTGTGTACATACCATCAGTGTCAGCAGAGATATCAGGTTCATTGAGCAAGAAAGCCATGTGGTAGTTAGACACATGTTCAGGATACACCCGCTCCAGCTCACACAGAGGAGGATAATGGGTTACAAACAGGGTTAGGGCTTTCACCTAAGAGAGAGAGTGAGATGGATAAGCAATAACATCCAGAAACATTGAGTACATGGCACCTCTGGAAACTTCTTCAGTCTTTTACACTTATTCTTTAAAATGTTAAGGATCAGGATAAAAGCACAAACAGGGTCATCCATTTTCAAAAGCAACTGGTATACTGTGTGAGAAACTATTCAGTAAAAAACAGCAAGCTGCAGGTAGGGATGGCATCATTGCGCTTGAAGCTCTGCAGGCTCCCAGAAATGGTTGTCACTTTTGTTGCAGAAAATGTTCTTCATCTAGGTAAACTGCAACAAAAAAAGTGAGCGCAGGCGATCCAGTGATAACATTAAATGAGCCTCCAGCTTCATTTTATCTGATTGAAGCTTGGATACAGTAAATGACTGCAACAAAGGAGGAAAATTGGACTTAAAAGGGCAAAAGGAATCTTGAAATCTTTAGCAACATGTTTCAAAATGAGTTCAGTTTCCAGTTTATGGAATTTATCTTATGTGCTCCATCTATAAAACAATGGTAAAATAGTTATTTTTGCACAGAGACCATTAAGTATGGTATCCACTGGTTAATTAATGCTAGATCGTCAGTCTAGAGAGATAAGCGTTTTCATACCCACTGTGATGAAAATGGTCCTCCTAAAGACTAATGCACTTGTAAGGTACCCATTCGATTACTTTAAGATGGGCTGCAGATATTGAAAGGAAAGTGAAGGCTTGTGAAACGGGTGTCCAGAGGAAAGCTCTGATTAATAAGGCAGCTCTACTTGTAAACATCTAGACTTCTAGACTACAAAGCCTGTGAAGCTTTTCTTCCCCCCCCCCCCCCAGGGCTGACCTTAAATACTACCATTCAAAAACTCTGCCTCTTACAAACCATACAGAAGATTATAAGCTTATAGGAAATTTGATATCCCACTATCACCAGACTATGTTTATTACATCAAAGGACTAAGCACAAAACAGCTAATCAACTAATCACTGTGCAAGAATAATGTTGCACTTGGCTTCTTAGAAAACAGTTATTTTGTTTGAGAGCAGCCTTCCTCTCTCTCTGCCCAGTGTGAAAAGATGAAAAAAATGCAACATGCAAAAAAGTTAAAAAGCTGTTCTGAGGAAACCTACCAAGTAATCACTGTACTGGAAGTACAGTGATTACTTGACTACAAAACAAATGTGCAGCATGGAAACATATTAGATGAGACATTTGTGTCCATTTCCAGCAATGCGCCTGATTCTAATGCTAAACACAGTCACTTAAACCTGCCTCCATCAATGCCAAATAAGCAGATTCCAGCAGATGTAACAGCCTCTCGCATCCGTCCTTTTTAATAGACAGGGAGTTGAAATATTGGTGAAATAAAAATGGATTCAAAAGCAATCAGAGTGAGCAAAAATTTGTGACTCAAGAAGAGCCACAAACCATCAAATACACTCCATGTGGAATTTCTAGTGTGTTAAATCCCCTTGCCTAGAGTGTCAGTCTTGATTCTAACCTCTCCCAATTGATGGTGCCATTTCTATATTTGAGTTTACATTTTTAACATGCTAATATTGCTAACTGAGAGAAACAGAGTATACCCGAGGCTGCTGAGAATATCATTAATTTTGCAATCTCTGGACATGACTCAAAGTCATTTCCCTGGATGGAGAATTTAGGATGCATTTATTCTGAGCATGATGTGAGGATTTGTATTCAGTTTCATCAGAATTGTTAAATCACAAATGTGGTAATGAAGCTTAGTTAGGGGATCACTTAAGTCAGTAGGAATCCTAAATGTCTATAGAATTTGTGATAATCCATGTATTAGATCAGCTGTATTTACACCGAGGCTCCCAGTGGGTCATGAAATGAATATAAGGGGTCACCAGAAAATTACTTTGATAGGAAACAATGAATAACAAAAATGAGATCACATGCACATATGGATCACAGTTTAGGCTGACAACCACTGCGATCGAAGACAAAATATTAGAGGAGAAAATGGAAACTTGGAACTGCCAATGAGACCAGATGAAATTTAAGAACTGGAACTTTTGATGACCTTTAAGGCCTCTGCGATTCTTTTCTGGCATACTCACCAATCTGTGTGCTGACATTTTTAACCACTTCAACAACAGCACTAATTTACCAATATCTGCATTTTGTTCTATCAAGTTTTTCTTAGTCTTTTGACTTAATAGTATATTTATCCATTTACTTACTTTTTTAATTTCTAAAAAAAAGAGGAAAAATAATAGAAAGACAAAAAGGAAAAAGAAAAGAGATTAAGTAATACATACTGTGCACCAAATGGTAGGTATTACAACAAATGTTAAATTATGTAACACTGTGTTACTGCAACTAAGCCAAAGCAGCAGCTGAAAAACAAATAACAGAGCATCAATATCAACTGTTCTTTGGCTTGGCATTACTTAAGTGCCTCTGTACCCCTGCAGTATGCTGAATCAATACAAACTATTGTGTAAACCCCCCACCACCACCCTCTCCTAGTCTGTTTACTTTTTCCCCTTTGTCTTAAGGATTCCCATTTTCAGTCACTTCAGGGTTTTTTTTTTGCCTGTCACTGTAAATACCAAATTTAGGCGTTTTAGGCTCTGGAGAGATTTTCAGCAAAGTGAAGACACGTCACTCCATCCTGTGATTCTTTAATCTCCGTCAATCCTGGGAGCTATCCAAAGGCTACACGGCTGAACTGTGGCATTAAGGTTAAGACATGAAAATCACAAAAAGCGAGTGGTGCATGCACTCACTCACCCAGCCTCTGTCAAATGCATGCACAAACATTTTACCTAGCGCTGCTCTCTCAAGACAGCCGCTGAAAGCTGTTAACGAAAATAAATGCATTTCCTTTTCCTGATTACTTTAACAACCCAATCATGTAAATGGAGAAGTGAGTGCAGAAGTACTGTGAAAACCTTTTCTCCCACTCGCTATAAACTGATTTGAAAACTGAAAATACATTAACGACTGATATAAAAACTGCTATAATTAACCACCAAGCCCAGTGATGACAGTAATGACAAGAATGTATGTACGATCTCTCGTGGTAGAGCAGGCCTAAATTTCACATCATCACAGTAGACAGGTTGCTGCGGGAGTCCAAGCGGGCTCCAGGATCAGCCCACTAACCGCTTGCTCTAGGAAAGGTCACATGTCAGTAGTAATACATCTGTCTAAAAGACATGTGCAGGGTCACTCCCACACTCCTCAAACAACACACGCAGTACAGTCTCGTTTTCAAAACATGTGGAGTACAGTGCAATAAAATGATGTCTAAACCAATTAAACATTTGAAAAGAAGACTCGTCATATAGGTGGCATTTTTCACTCTCAAAGTGGAAGCTTGCTATTGGTGGAAGTCCATATGTCGAAGGGCCTTATTGGTGGAATACCACTGGAAAAGATTAAGTGTGTTCATGGACTTTTGTTCATGAATGTTTTCTTTCTGATGAAGGCTTATATGCTGAAATGTGTTACTGTTTTAGATTTCATGCTAGAATTGCATTTCGAAAGAGGTGGGACAGATGAAAAAATAAAGTTGTGTAATGCTAAAAAAGAAAAAAAAAAGAAACACCCTCTCACAACTAATTAGGTTAATTGGCAACAAAGCAGTAACAAGACTAAGGGCATCTCGGAATTTTCCAGAATTAAAACTGGGGGCTTTTAGTCTGTGAAAGATAATGTGGGCAAATAGTTTAAAAACAAAATAGGAATAGCATAATGCCATCATTTTTCTGTCTTGCATAATATTAAAGAATCTGTGAAATCTCTGTAATTAAGGGGCCAGGACATAAACTAATACTGAGTAGCCATGATGTTTAGGCCCTCAGGCATGTAATGTAATGAAAAGAAATCACTGCATGGGTTCAGCAACATTTCTGAAAACTGCTGTCAGTGCCACTCCATCCTCAAATCCAAGTTAAAACTTCTAATAGCACAATAATACTAATATTATTAATAATAAATGTAAAAAACCCCACAGAGACTGATGCAAAGCAGAAAACTGTTCTGTGGATGGAAGCTACATCCTTTGAGCTAAAGATGAGAGAGAGACCATGTGCCACACAGTTGAAAAGCCAGCATCTGCAATGTTACAAGGGTGCATTAGTGCATAAGCAATCTGGACATCTATAAAGACAAATGAGATATATATATATATATATATATATATATATATATATATATATATATATATATATATATATATATATATATATATATATATATATATATATATATAGAGGGAGAGAGAGAGAGAGAGAGAGAGAGAGAGAGAGAGAGGGTAGCAACATAAGCCGGTATTCACAAAGTGTCTTTGGAAATCGAGGTCTTTCCTATTTTAGTGCCAAACCACATTCTGCTCATGCTACAACAGTAAAAGCAACAGTGATAAACTATCCTGCCTGCAGTCAGACCTGTCACCTGCTGAAAACATCTGGTTCATCAAAAAACAAAAAAATGCAAAAATATACACCCCAAATTCTGTGCAGATTTAATATGCTTTAGGAGAGGATTTCGCTTGCAAAAGTTCAGGAGTTGTTCTCCTCAGTGCCTAAACACCTACAGAGTGCTGTTTAAAGAAGAAGTGATGCAACACAGTGGTAAACATGTTGTGAACGCTTCCCCACCGCTTCTGAGATGCTCTTTTTCATATCCAGTCATGGCATGATTCAGAGTATGTAGTCTTTGAAAGTGTTAATAAAACAAATTCAAAATTATCAATTTTTTTTTTCTATATCAATGAAAATGTCTAAGTCGTAAGATTTGGTATGGTGCCCCGCTGTTTATGTTGTACTATTTTATATTAAATGCATTATTACAAATTCCAAAAATCATTGCAGTCTGCAATTTATTATTTACACCTGTTTAATGACACTGGACCAAAAAAAAAACTGAGCATGACAGGAGGAGGTTGCAGTCTGGAAAATGATCTGATTAAGTGCTAATGGTTGCTAATTACCGGACCACCCCGGGGTGCACTGAAAGCTGAAGAAATCAGAGCTGAAACAATTAGTTAACTAATTAATTAGTCATTGATAAAGCTAATTCATTAAGAATTTTTCCCATTCTCTTCCGCTTATCCTTACCGGAGTCAGGATGGGGTTGTGAGAGTTTATCCCTGCTACCATTGGGTGAGATATCAGGTTTTTAAAGAGTGAAAATCCAAAGTATTACCTGCAAGCAGTTACAAAAACAAATACTCCTTGAGGCTGAGAAAACGGACACTTAGCATTTCTCACTATCTTTGCTCATTTTTCTAGAATCCAAATGTTTTAAACCTTAAAAAACTTATAAGAAAAACAAAAAATATATTTTGGTTATCAGTCTGGCAAAGTAAAATGAGCTGAAAACATAAGCCTGATGTAACATCACCAATTAAAGCTCACTTGTCATCTGTCGTGTTTCCATATTCCAGGCTTTTAGCATACAGCTGTTTGTTTACAGAACCAGGAGATTTTATACAGACCGCCACAGAGACAGACAAACAGACTAATAACCTGCCCTTTCCTAAAGATGATGATGATTGCCTGGTATTGAGTCACCTTGTTTCCTCCAGTATGTTTCTAAATCTGGTTTAAAGCTCCAAATTTGTCTCAGGTCCAGGTCTCTGCATCTGCACCTTGAAAGACTTATTAGAACTGTTTTATATTCATACCTTGTGCAAAACAAGAACATAAGCATGCTCCAAAGTGTGCTTCCAGCCAGTAATATGATCCGCTGGAAAAAGGCTAGAGGTGTCAACACTACTACTTCCATCTCTTTGTCTTGCTACTTCCCTCTATCCAATTAGACTCAAATGCAGTTCAAACTCAACACCCTTTGTATTCTCGGCTCACACAGGTAGCAAGGCTTTCGGTGAGGTGCTTGTGTGTGAGAGAGTGGAAGATTTTGTGAAAATATGCCGCTGGTGTGTAATTTGACGTCTTTTGTTTAAACAAAGACCGCTTTTTAGTAGTCAAGCGCTTTACTAGAGGTAAGGACTGCAGCAGTGAAAAAGAGTAGCATAAAGTTAAAGTTGCCAATTTGCAACATCTTCACAGGAGGTAGTTAATTTGAAGGTAATTCAAAACATCCAAATGAATGGAAAGCAAGCTTCAACATTTTCAACAGGACATCAAAATTGTCTGTACAGTCACCAGGCAACACTGATAAAAGCCGCTTTGAACATTTGGTCAGCTTGTTCTACTCTTCTCTTACTCATGAACAAGACTGGGAGATACCATTTCCATGACTTGACATGACCATATTTGGCACGCCTGAAATTTAGTTGGGCGTATAATGCCAATTCATCTAAACCCATTTACAAAGAACAGGGTGTCTTCCTCTTCTTATTGAAAGTCGTTATTAAGGCAGAAGGAAAAGGAAACACAGCCTACACAGTGCTCGCACTTTTTTGGTAACACCTTCCTTTCGATACTATGGGTAGGGACGTGTGAATATTCAAATAGTAAAAAGTATTAGAGTACAAAACAGTAAACAAAAAAACTTATTGGTAGAACTTTACTTACTTTTACTCACATTTTACAGAAAGGACATACAGTGCAGACTCATTTAAGTTTTAGACATATCTCAGCCTGAAAAGGATTCATTATTTTTCCCCCTCATCAATCTATACACACTACTGCACATTGACAAAGCAAAGAACATTTCGGCGGAGAATTTTATACTGTCAGAAAAAAGGTCTGAAATATCCTACTTGGCATTCACATCGTTTACTTAATACTCAAAGCACCTTTTACAGAAATGACGGCCTTAGATTTTCTTGGGCAAGATCTTTCAAGGTTGACACACCTTTTTACACGGTTTCTGCCATTCTTCTTGGCAGAATAATTCAAGTTTAACCAGGCTGGGTGGGAACAGGGTGTACAGTCATTTCCACGCTTCTCCAGAGAAAATAATAGCCTAATCTGTTTAATATGAGTCAGATGAGGACAAAGTGGAAATGTTTGCCCATAATGCATAGAGCCACGTCTAGCAATAACCAAATACAGCTTATCAGCACAAACACCTCATGCCAACTGTCAAGAACTGTGTTTTAAGATAGATGAGTTGGGCTTGTTTTACAGCCACAGGACCCGAGCACCTTACAGGCTTTGAGCCAGCCATGAGGTTTTCTGTATATCAAAGTATTCTAGATTCAGATGTGAGGCCATCTGTCCAACTGCTAAAGCTCAGGCCAAATTGGGTCATGAAACAGGACAATGATCCCAAGCATACCAGTGAATAAACACCATATGGCTAAAAAGAAACGAATCAAGGTGTTGCAATGGCCCAGGCAAAGTCCAGACCTCAGCACGACTGAAATGCCCTGGTAGGATCTTAAGGGCACGGAGCATAAACGAACAAAACTCAATGAACTGATGTAAAGAAGATCAAAAACGTCTGGCACAATGATAAAATGACTGATTCAAGTTATTTCAGCTAATGGTGGTTCTACAAGCTACTAAATCATGGGATGTACTTAGTTTTCCAGTGTTTCTTTTTCAGATGACTTTATGGCCAATTTAATATCACCATAACAAGTGAAGTAAATAAGTAAATGCTAAATATATGTTCTTAACAGACCTCAAAGTCTAAACTTCAGTCTTGTATCTAAGGATGGTTATAACACTTTTTGCATGGCAGAGTTTTAATCTAAACTGAGCTCCAAATCACAACATGGCACTTTTTTTAAGGTAAGGACTTTACATACCTTAAAGACCTTAATACAGGAAAAAAACAACAACAATCAGACAACCTATATGAGCACTTAGCAATAGTGGGAAGGAAAAACTTCCTTTTAAGAGGAAGAAACTTTTAGCAGATTATATTCAGTCAGGACAGATCCTTGCTCTGAGGTAGTGGTTCACAATGCTGAAAACGATTTGTGACCCCTCATTAATGCCAGTAGTGTGTATGCATGTTGCGGGTGGTTTAACGAAATTAATTTTTCATCTGGAACATTTTCAGATGTCCCAAGAAGTAAAACGATTTAGTATTTTATTCAGAAAAGTTCACACTAATTTTATATACTCTTAATATCACAGTTTGTTTCTCATCTCTTTTGGTTTTTATCCTGAGATACTGTTCTTGGGTTCTGAACCACATGCTCGGAAGCCTGTTTCTATACAATATACACAAAAGAGTGACACTCTGAATACAAGTCGTGCAGTCAAATAAGTCACAACTTGAAATTTTGAGAAAGTAATGGAATTACTGTGTACTGAGAGACAAGAGAACAGAATTTTATTCATGTGTATGAGTGAAGTGCAAGCATAGCGCAGGGCAGAGTGCTGTGGAGCACATTTGGGTCTTTGTAGGAGCTCTGTGCATCAGCATGAGCACATCAGACTATTTTACGCCCACATGAGTGATACAGTACATTGCACTGAAAATTTACTCATTAGTGTGCAGCCAAAAGTGAGCTTTTGCGAGTTCTACTTCTCCACAAAGCTGGACTTGCTTCTCTCTGCTATTACAGTGTAAAGTTACAACACGAGGGCAGTCACATGCAAACCGAGTAAGGAGCAATGTGCAGTGTTAAACTTTGTGTAGAGCCAAAAACAGGACATGCTGTTATTGTGATTAAGAGTCCACAACGGCTTAAGAAGAGGATGGACATCAACGTGAAACCCAGAGATTTTGAGGAGAAGCAACCTCTAGTTTTAGAAGTCTTTTCCCTTCAGCTTACCAGTTTATTTTTCTCTTTCTGCATCAAGGCTGCCTCTATTATTGAGTGAAGTTATGAAACCCATCTACATTCTTAACCAGCTCTCAGGTGAATGTTGGGGACAGGAAAAGGTGTGTTACTATAACAACCAAGTCAAAGGAGGAGTTGTCTGACTTTTGACGTGAACAGCTGAGTCTGTTGAGGAGGGGGACGGAGCAGAGGAGGATGAGTAGGAGGTAGAGGAGTCGGCATGAAAGGCTCTGCATGTCTGCCTGTGCTAAAGAGGCCTTTTGCTGCAAAAGCTTAACTTCTTTTGTGCCCTTTTGTTTGCCTTTCCTTTAATAGCAAGGCTTTTCTAACAAATCAATGCTGTTATACAACAGGTAGTCAGAGAGCTCCCTTTCTTGTGCCATCAGCATCTCCCTGCTGCATTAGGTGCTACTTAAACATTTTCATTCTATGTTTTCCAGCAGAATTACATAACCCAAGACTCTGTCCAAAGATTGATGTGGAACTGGCAAAAAATGAAACCCGTATAGAGTTTTTCAAAGATAAATGTTTATTCATCTATATTTGAACAAGGTTAACTCGATCCAATTTGAAGCATTTGGACTCGAATTTTGGAAAAACAGAAATAAATCAGAATCAAAACTCAGGCTCTCACAGGCTGCTTACAGTTTGTAAGCTTTGATTAGCACTAAGCAGAACTCCAGAAACCCATTGATAATATCTGTCACAGTGGAATAAAGTGGGAGCTGCACCCTGGGATTGAAGAGACCCAAATTCAGAATCTGTGGCTTGCGTAGTCCATTGACTGTCAGCTTAACATCTGGCGTTGTGGGTATCCACAACAGCCTGCAAAACAATGTGCCTCAAGTGTGAGATTAAATGCATGCTCCCTAAGGTCAACGTAGACCATCTGAGTTGATAACTCCTTTCTCTCCAGAGAAGCTGGAGCCTGGAGGGCACTAACACGCACAACCAACTGCTAAAAACACAAACCTCTGCAGTGTGTATGCGAAGTCTGTTAGTAGGGCTGGGCGATATGACCCAAAATTCATATCTCAATATTTTTTAGCTGGATGGCGATATAAGATATATATCTCGATATTTTTTTTTAAGCCATAAAGTAAGAACAAAAAGAGAGTTCTTAGTTAAAGCTGTGTCCCAGATGTCACACAGGCACTTTTATTAACATACAGCACAGATGTACATGAAAAATTACTCAAAAATAAATTATGAGCATTCATTAAATAATAATGCTCCATAAATAAAATAAAACAATGTTGTTTTTGTGCATAACAAAGAGCTCACAATTGGGCAGTCAAAATGTAAACTAAAAGACGCTGAGCGTAATAACAAAGACAGACAGATTTCACAGCAGCTCTATTTCCAAGTTTTACAGCGTGACTGACAGCCTGGAGTTTGAAATCCGCTTCATAACCACGTACGTCTCTTACAGGTGCTATTTATGGTCCTTATACACACACAATATGGTAATATTACGTTGGAGCACAGTACGTATCACTCCGCGAGGCTCCTCGGTAGCCGTAATGCGCCGACAATCTATCAAGCGGTGCAGCTCCGTAGCTGACCAAAGTCGTACTCAAACATTTTTGACAGATTGCTGAGCGCCGCGTACCACATAAAATCGGTTCGCGGCCATCAAGCACAACCAGAATTCATACATAAGGCGCGCTGTCAACTTTTGAGAGAATGAAAGGATTTTAGGCTATGCAGCCCGTAGGGACTAGCGCGGTTAGCTCGTTAGCATGGTTAGCTCGTTAACACGTTGACGCCGTCCAGCCCCACGCATGGGGCGATGCGCAGTAACTCGTTAACGGAGATTTGCCGTGTCCATCTTGTCGCTGCCTGCACGTGAAGCGATGGGGGAGGAGGGGGAGTTGTGTTCAGTGAAGGATAGAGGCGAGGCGGAGTAATGTTGCGTAGAGACAAAAGTAGACGAAAGAGAGGCAAACTTGCGGCTCCACAACTATAAGTATAAGGTAACATAGACTATATCGATATAAAGGATATTGTCACATCTTATATCTCGTATAAAAATATATCGATATGTTTTAAAAACTCGATATATCGCCCAGCTCTATCTGTTAGCTTCTTGTAGTCTCTTTTAGTTTTTGTCTTTTTTGTGTGTTTTCTGCAAACTACAGAATTGCCTGTGTATCAGCTTCAGTGACTTTGGGCATTTTCTTATCACCAGCACTGTGATAAACTTATTTTCAACCAGTTTTGATTTGTGTTCATTGATTGAGAGCCATTTGTTTATCAAACATTTAGAAATACAACATAAATGGTAAGAAAGGTGACATACTCACTGTCTTATATTACTGCTATAACCACACTACTTTTGTTTGCTGCATACCCAAATTTGACATGGATGGCATTCTAAAAGGGGATAACGTGGTTTTCAGATAATTATTTGTTTTTGTTGCTATAGAAAATGTTTAATATGTAATATTTTTTACCCACGAGATAATTAACTTGGTCACTGTGCTATTTGGTGCCTGGTCAATGTGTCAGAAAAAAACAGTATTCGCTTGCCGAAAGATCAGCAGAGAGTGCTTTTTCTTTCTGCTAGAAAAAGGTTTCATAAGAGAGGAGCGTGCCAGCCCAAAAACCAAAACTAAAATTTAAAACAGACTAAGAAGCCCCAGGGAGCTGCAGCATCGAATAATATCAGTGCTGGGTTGTTCTACGGCAACATCTTTCACATGACCTGAAACAATTTGGCCAACTCAGTTGACCCGTTTGACAAAATATGCAACATCAGAGGAGTAATTCCAAACTAAAATGGAATCAGAAAACATGGAGTAAGAACAAAGGAAGCCTGATTTCTTTCTTTAGTCTGTTATACGATGGAAAATACTGCGAGCGTAAACAGCTGAGAAGACAAACAGCTGTGTCCAAACTGATGCCACAACCTCAAGCACTCAGCCTGTGTCAAGCAGTCATAATGATTTTTCTGTGCTGACAGTAACGATCCATTAATTCAGCAAAAACTTGAAAATTACAGATACCGTGACTTTATTTGACTTGGCAATTTCAGTTAACAATAACACAACCCCCATCCCCCTCAAAGTGCCGCTCATCTGTCCTGCCAAAATAAAGATACGCAACACTGTGCAACATCCCGAGGGCTCCTGACTGCGCCAGTTCACATAATCCCAGCAGAGCACACACACATGCGCACGGGCAGTCTCTCATCCAAACACTCATTCCAGGTATTCAGAGGTGAAACAGCACGTATCTGCTGCCCCGTCTACCCTCTTTAGCGAACCATTGCGTGTGAGCCACTCTTCTCCTGCCTTTGGCTAAAATTAGACTTTTCTAACTTCTGTCCACGCCAGTTTAATGAACGCTGACAGGAGGTGAGAGCGGATTTGGCCACAATTATGTCCAAGCACAACGTTGGACAATGGACAGCGTGTCATCAGCTTTAATTATGTCAGCATTTTAGGATGCTGCACTGCAACATAAGTCATGAAGCAGTCCTCCATGTGCCTCCTCTCATTTCTTTTTCCATTATGTCCTCCTGTCTATTAGGATAGCAGCAGCAAGTCCAAAATATCCTGGCATGCTGCGCAATATATAAATAAAAACATAACGTAATGACTTACTAATTATTTAGACACCATATTTTCAGCCTTGTCTCTTGCATACTGAGATTTCTCCAGATTCTTTAGACATTACCTAATGGAGGTGCAACCCTAATGTCTGATGACATCAGACCTTTTATGGTTTTTAAGCCTGTGTGATACACATGGGAGTAGCACTGGTGAATTTACAGCAACAAGTGGGCATAATGTGTCTGACTCCTACTCGCTCTGCCCAAGCAGAGCCCCTAAATAAACCAAACAGAATATTTCCGGCAGTCAGAACAGGTCTGACATAAGACTGTGGTACGTACGAGAACGGGAAAACAGCTTAGGAAACTTTCTTTTTTTTTTGTACACAGTCAAGTTAGGCAATCTTTGTGTTCGTCTCCTTCGAGATCACCTTCTGGTGCCTCTCTGGATCATTTTCAGTGTAAGTGTCATTTTTAGGTCACTGAGTAGATGTCCCATGCTGTTCCTTTTGAAAACTGCTCAGCGGTATCTGGAGACTCAGCTGTCATAATCAGCAGTGACTCTTCTAACAACATTTGGGTGAGTTTGAAACAGAAGTTGATGTTTGTTCGTTGCCCAAATTTGAGGTCTGTAGTGAAATTGCAGTGGGCACAGTGCAAGGGAGTGATCTAAAAATAAAAGCTCAAAGCTGGCCAATAAGATGACCCTGAAGAGAAATCCAGAAGGATTTTAGATAAGGTTTACGATTTTAGAGACATGCTCCAACAAATATTTGATCCATGTATTTATAATAAATAAATTATAAATGTGTCTGTAGAATTTACACTTAAATTATTTGCAAATAACCGTTTCCTGTCAAGACTTTTATACATTGAACTTGATATGGAAACATGGTAGCAGTCTTAGTCCTTTCTGCTGGATTATCTCACTCTAAAACAAACACTCAAGGATGTCTGCAGCACCATCAAGTATATGCAATCAAATAATTGTATGCAAACAAATGGACACACACACACACACACACACACACACACACACACACACACACACACACACACACACACACACACACACACACACACACTTTACCAAAGGCAATTACCTTTATGATTAAGTAGGCTGGTATCAAGATCCCACAATGTTTGTGGAATTATGAAAAGGATTAATTGGCACATGTTTAAAGATATCTCTATGGTTACCAAGCCCAGGTAGCCTGCCTATGCTTTTTTACTGATTGCTCTTCTAATTTTCATTTCCACATTCATTAATTTAATTGTTTTATTTAAATGCCATCGTTGTAGTGCTTACATTGCACACACTTACATCTTTGATGAAATATTCCAGGGTGGCATAGGCGATGGCAATTCCATCATGGGTGCTTGTGCCCCGTCCCAATTCATCAAGGATGACCAATGACTGCTTGGTCGCACGGGAAATTATGTCTGAGGCCTCTGTCAGCTCTTCCATGAATGTACTACGGCCTTTGTAGATGTTGTCTGAAGCTCCCATCCTGATCAATCAGAAAAGGGGAAAAAAGACAGAGAAAATAAGTAAGCCATAAAGTGAAACACGATATTTTTGTCTTTTGAGCATTTCAGTTTCAATCACAGAGTCAAACATTTTTGTGGTACGACGTTGCAGACTACACAATAAATTACTGGTTAAATGCCAGGGACTCCCGGCCAACCAAAACCAAATAAAAAATTACATGTTTACTTGTGGAAACTTTGTGGTGATAGCATTGCATTATAGTGATGGACAGTTTGAGAGTCATGTGAAAACTAAGTAAACCTTTACCATTTCCATAGGAGTTAAGAGGATAATTAAGAGCACTGTGCTGCTAATCAAAAGTACTCAAAGTAATCATCACTGACCACCTTTGTGAAAGGCAGTTTTTACATGACGCCATATTTAGCAAAAACCAAACACCACACATCAAAACAGACTCAAACAATTCAAAGCAGAGCAGCAAAGGTGCCACGATGGTCCAGTCAAAATCCAGACTTCAGTTCAATGGAAATGCTGTAGCGGGACCTTAAAACCACTAAGTGTAAATGAATGATGTCAATGAAGTGAAGCAACATTGTAAAAAAAAAAAGAAAAAGAAAAAAAAAAGAGTGGACCAAATTACTCCACGATGATGTAAGACACCGATAAAGCTATACAGAAAGTGATTACCTGTTTAAGCTAAAGGTGGGATGTTCTTAGTTTTCCATAGGACTGCATAGTGTACTGTGAACCTTTTTTTTTCTTTTTTTTAAACTTTTGGCCGTTTTCTCATTTCCCATTGGGTCACCACAGTGGATGGCTGCACATGTTTGATCTGGCACTAACTTTTCCCCTTCCTGATGTAATGCTCCCATTTATCCAGGCTTGGGATTAGCACTGGGAGTACACTAGCTTGTGATGTGAAATGCCCAAGTAAGCACTATGAGCCTCCAAATGTTAATGATTTTTTTAAATTATTATTGAGTCAGCCTGCTAACAAATAATTAATAAAAACATGTCTTTTTCAGGTAAGCTATGGACTTAACCATATGTTGAGGTCATGGAAGAAAGCATTAAAAGACAGATGTGTTTAAAAACAGAAAACAAAAGACTCAAACTCAAGTTGCAATAATAAAAAACCAAAAAAAAAACTACTGATGCCACTAATGCAATCCACAATTATGGACTGCAAACTGCTGTTGTTCTTCCAGAAATCCCACAAACACCCACAAACAAACAAAGAATCTGCCATTTTTCTCACAGTGAACCTGCTCCTACACAGTCTTATTCTAGGAGAAACATTTCTGCACTGAAAAAAAGAACAAGAGATTGAAATGATGGGTGTGAAAAATGCAGGAGAACAACAGTGGGGGGCTCCTTTTCTGAAATTGAACAGAAGAAGAAAGAAATCAACCCGTTTTAAGACGTGGCTGATGGTGTAAAGGATTTAAATGAATTCTTTAATCTCATTTATTCACACATTATGGCCACACAGATATTAAAACTAACTCTAAGGTTTGCTTCAACATTACTCACATTTAAATGAGTCATAATCAACTCTTATCATTGTTAAAAGCATTTAGTGGACGGGCTGCTGCACCTATAAAAGATTAAAGACTATAATAACACACTTTTTAATATCTCTGTGACAGTCACTTCTCCTGTTTTCTGAAGAGGGGAAAAAGGTTGCATCCATCAGCTTGAGAAGAGATGACCAGTATGACCAGTATGACCACTTAGAAACAAAAACCAGTCATTTCAGCAAACCTGACAGAAAAAAGTACAAACATTTGAAATCACAATACCAAAATGTTCTTGTTATATTACAACAATTTATTAGAAAAGACTGAAGAATACATCAGTGACGCGAACTCAGCATGCAACAAGACCACCTATATTTCCACAATAATAGAAATGTACTGATTGGAAATGCTATGACAACGTGTTGAATTCTTCACAAGCTACAAGGCCAATTTGAGAGCTCTTGCTTTCACACAGACTGACAGACAGATCATTGACTCATCTGATAGAAACTCGACTCCAGCTGGATCACAGATGCCACATCTCTCTGGCAGTCGGTGTTTCTCACCACTAAATCTGTCTCTTCCTGTTCTGCTGTGTCTATGAATGAAACTCCAACAAGAGCATCTAACACCTGTGTTGCCATGGTTACACCACGCACCCTGTGGATGAGAGGTGTGGCAGACATGTTGCTGCATTTTATTAGCCAGTTTATTAGATCCCAAGTGATGAATTAAATGTCCATTATCATCACAGCTAGCCTGAGACTGGCACATATGTTTTCCCATGTACAGCATTATGAAAACCATTTTTAAAGGAATATAATGAATTAAAAAGATGCTTGAGGTATTTCGGGTGTTCGTTACAGAAAAGTATGACTCTGACTATGTTACTTGCAATATTCTCACTATTGTCATATAACTAAATTGCTGGCAGTGCAGTCTGTATTGCAAGACTGGTTGCTCAGAGACACATGGTGCTGTACCGATAACGTCCTTCCAATTACTTTGGTCACCAGGAAGTTACTGCGGTCAGTTGTAGTTTGCATGGAAGACACAAATTTGTCTGCAAACGATTCACCAAGCAATAGTGAATCTGTGAGAAGTGGGAAGTAGAAGTTGAAGAAGTCCATAAGTTGCAAGAGAAAAAAACCTTGAAGGGGAGACTGACCTAACTTAATTCAGGTATTTTTTATAGGCAGAATGCCACAACTTTTTGATCACAACTATGTTAAAACAAAAACTGGCAGAACATCAATATCCTAACTTTCCCCCCAAAATCCACTAACAGATAGGCTCTAAAATAAAGGTTGTATCTGCATGCATGATTAAAACTCAGAGGAAATGACACCAGATGTATAATGCATAGGGCAGAGCAGTTTACACACTCACTCTGTCCACAGATGAACACAGCAACACTCCACCAGCTGGGTGTCCTGCTGGTCTGATTGAATCCTCCTTTCTAGCCAAACACACTGATCCTGGAAATAGACTCCATTTATTTTCACCTCACACCTTTCAAGTAAACATGTTGAGCTAGATTCAAGTGTTTTTCTGACACTCGTGGATCTGTCTTTAGTTAAGATTTCTTTCAAAAAAATAAAAAAATAAAATCATCCCATATTTTAAAAGAAGCAGTGAAGCATTATCAGCATGTGTAGTTTTCCAGGAAGAAAATGAAAGCCCAAGTGTATTTTGCATGACTATTACAATCCTCTATTATACAACTTTAAAAAAAAAAAAAAAAAAAAGTTGCTAAAAGGGAAAAAGTCCATATATTTTATTCGATTTCTTCTTAACAAAGCTGGGGGGGGGGGGGGGGGGGGGTGAGACTGTCCTGTCTGTGGGGAGAATTTTGCTGCCATTTTTTTTGTTCCCTTGTAGCAATACTTCTCAAAATTGGAGTATTAGTAATCCCAGCAGTAATCCTACAAATGCATGTGGTAGTTGGTTTTTTTTAATGTTATTTTAAAAAATTATCAGAATGTCTGAATACTTCCTGACAAACACAAATCAAGAACATTGATATGTCATTGAATTCTAGCAGCAGTACCAGTGAAAGCAGGGAAAGAAATGACTCACATATTTGTTTGAGCCTTCCTTTCCTACGACTGATCAAAAAACAGATAGGAACAGACTGCACCCACAAAACAGTTGGATCCATGGAGCTGCCTCCCTGCCACTGAAAATGACAAACATCTAAATTTTAAATGCAACTTATTAGGAGGATTCACTTTGCAACAACATGATTATCTTTCTGTCACTGCATGATGATTGGCTGCCCCTTGAAAACAGAGGATTTGAATAGTGGGTGAATGAGGCTTTTCACAGCCAGAAGTGTGTGTCTGACATAATCATATAATGATGATAACTCCTCGCTGACATATTCTTACCCGGAGAAATTCTTGGGTTACTTTTTCAGTATGCTTTGGGTCATTATCATTTGCACTGGGAAGCTCTGCCCCAACAATTTTGTAGCATTGGACTGAATCTGAGCAGAAAGTACAGTCCTGTGCATTTTAGAATTCATCCTGCTACTTCTTATCAGCAGTCACATCATATATAAACACTAGTGACACAGGCCTACTGTCAGCCACACATGCCCATGCCATAACATTAACTCCATCATGCCTGACAGATGATGTGATACGGTTTTGGATCATGATGCGTTTCTGTTTTTTATGCTTTTCTCATAATTCAGAAATACGTTTATTGTAGTTTGATTTGATCAAAGATTTCATGTTTTCTAGTCTATTCTGGTCTTCTTGTTTTTGAGGTGAACCAGTGGTTTGTACCTTTCTGCCAAGTATTTACATTACCTGAATGCACTCCCTTTTCATTATAATGCACCAGACAGAAGTTTTGGCAAATCTTAACGTTTTTGCATCGCTCTAATAAGTTTATATTGGTGTTTCACCCAAAGGATTGCCTTCCTCACTTGAATAAACATCAACTCATCAATTATTGAGGAGTCCACTGAAAAGCTGCAAAATTTATGTTCAACACTTGGAATCCAATAAATATCTTTTTTTTTCATGGAATAATGAAGGAATAAACTTCAGGTGTCCATCAAAATGCTTGTCAATCAATCATTAAATTGCTTTTGAGCCCCTGAAAAAGGTGGACTGTGTATAAAAATGGCTGAAATTCAGTTTGCGACTGAAACAGTTGATGCAACTTTTTTTCTTTTTTTTTTAAATCTCCTTGGATTAAACCTAAAGACCTACACTTCAATCATTCCTTGTTTGTCTGATTTAAAATCCACTGTGATGGTGTACAGGGGCAAAACTACAAGGACAAATGTATCATCGTTGAAGAACTAACTGCATATGTGGACTTCAGAAGACGCAGCCACTCTGTGTAAGCCAATGGGATCCCCGCAAGGAAAAAAATATATAACAACACATGTTTTTAATCAATTTTTTTTTTTTTTTTTAAAAACCCTGATATAAGTATCTTAACGCTTAATATTTTGTAAATTATTTCAGGTTATTCTCAGTGTTCGCCTTACTATCCTGCTACATGGATTTCTGCAGAATTTAATCCTGTGTGATTTAAACCTTCCAGGTTTATAGAAAACAAAAGGCCTAACCAGCTCTGTATACCGCCTACAAGATGGCACAGACTCTCTGACACTGCAGCACTATTAAAAACTCATAGGAACAGATGAGTCGATGCAGGATACAGCATCTTTCCACAGGATCAACATGTGTACACCCACAAAGGTGCTGATGTTGCACAGCAAAACACTCTGTGCCGTTTGTGAGGATGATATCCACATTTCTGGACCCAAAAAAGAAAAATGCAGAAAAGCTGCGCTTTCAGAAGGGAGGGGAGCGTAAGAAAGACTTGTGTAAAGCACGGTATAATCACTGCTAGGAGTCCATGGTCGATTAAAGGTCTTTTCAAAATACAGTTTTACATTCAGCTTCCTCTTGCTGTTTCCATAACAACCATGAAGGGATGGATGAATGTGCTCTATAACCTTCAGGACTAAAAACCAACAAGAAAACACACACAGCAGCTGCATACACGAATACACACACATGCATCTGCCAGCCACTTGGAAACAAATGCGCGCGCACCCACACGCAGACAGACACACACTCCAGGCAGCTAAAGTCGCTCTACCAAAGTCTGCAAAAGAACAAAAACACACACAGATTTAGTGGAGTGGGCAGAAAAATTCAAACAAGACTCTTGTGAGGCAGCACACAGCTTTAAAGCAGTATCCCGATTATTCTCCTTCTCCTCATTGATAATCAATCACCCCGATCAGTTCAGACAGGATATCCCATTAGACACCTATGCACCATCTCATTATCCCCAACCCACAAGTCTGCTTATGTCACTCAAGTAAAACTTTCAAGCTCTGCTCTTGCCTGGCTCGCTTTCACACTCATAAATGCATAATATCTCTCACACACACAAAAGATGAAGCAATTCCCAGTGCTGCACCTATTATGCTTGACACAGGAGTGGGAATTGATTGAGTATTTATTATAAGACAGATTCTCCTCAGCAACTTCAACTCTCTGACAGAGAGGCCGAGTAGTCCAATTAGAAACTGATAGGACGACAGAGGTTACATAGGAGGTGAGGAGAGGATGGATTATACAATGTGGGTGCGCTTTCACTGTGGACCTTAATTAGCTCTTAGTTGTATTGTTTGAATCAGGGAGAGTATATTAACCTCCAACCCTGATCAAATACCTCACTAAACACCAGAGGCACACACGGTCAAACACATGCACAGCTCTGTACTAATTTATTATATATAGACCTTCACTGGCTCTTCTAAAGCTGACGTTAACTGACCTTTGTTTAAAAGTCTTATATCCGTAAACAAGCATCATATGTAACCCAAAACTCGGGCTTTCCCATTTCAGCCCTAAAAATATTTGTTGTGCCTTTCAAATGGGCCCATTATACTTTTCCTTATTTTTTTGTCATATACATTACAATGTGTTATAGAGGTAGATGCTAATATTAAACATACTATGAGCTTGACTGATACACCGACACACCCAATATATCAACAGATAAGCCGTTTGTCAAGATTTTGGCGGGTTTTTAACAACCGATAAATTCTACATTTCAAAAAGTAAAGAAGAGATGGCAGAAACACCCTTCAAGCATGTTATGAGTGCTGCTGTTACAAAGTTTGTCCACCAGAGGGCACTTCACAGTTGGCAACAATGTCACAAATGTCACAAAGGCCCAGTATATGAGACATAACGATTATTTCTAACTCTAAAAAAATTGGCTTTTATTGGTTTTGTTCATTTGTTGTTGTTTTTTTTTAAGTAAAATGCAAGCCAGGATATAGTTTTAAAAAATTAACTGTAATGATTAAAAAATCTGTAGCATGATTACTGCTGTAAAAGTGCAGAGACCATGTTATGCATGCAAGTTCGTTCATAGAGCTGCTCACATGGAAAAAAAGTTGAATTGTTACAAAGTCTAGGTTGATCACAGAATATTGCCACAGAACATAAAATATACTGGAGGTGTCCTTTGGTACCCCTCGGCCTCCTACTTAATACATGTATTGTATCACTTTGTTCTTGAGTCATCAGATTCGCAAGATTTTCAGAAAATTTGACCTCACTTGACCCTGAGGCTGAGGTTGTTAAGATTCGAACACGCCCAAGATTTGTAGTTGATACAATTGTGACAACAATTTGAAAGCCCTTTGTCGCTTTGTTCTAGAGTTATTGCATTCACAAACTTTGGTGTCCATGTTGTGCACTTGCCATCAGCCTTTTACAGTTGAGGGCTAATAAAATTTATGGTGCACAAGGTATCTAAAAAACAAAAATAAAACTGGTGTTCTTGAAAGCCATGCAAAGGGTCATCAGAGGGCATTAATCAAACGGCCATCTTTTTTGTTTTTAGTTCATGGAATGGCAACCTGTACATAAACCACCAGGTGTATCAGTTCAGGTCCTTTTGTCCATTCACCAAATCCGTCGCTGTGATAACTGTAAACCCAGGAAATGATAACTAAACTGTCCGCTTACTGATGTAATGACCAGTCAAAATCACCTTGTTAGGCTAATGTGAAACCTAAAACCCCCAGACTGTTTCTCCCAAGGATATAATTAAGAGTGCACATCCACACACACACATGCACACTTGCTGTCTCTGGCACCCGCTGGGTTAATACTTAAGAACATGCTTAAAGCCGCAAAAAAGACAATTAGACACATCTGCAAGCCATTAGGTCTAATCACATAGCGCAGCACAGGCAGAATAACGCAGACTGCGATTTGGCCTCTATTTCATTTAAACATGTAGTCAGGACTAAATATTAGACGCAGAGCTCACTGCTACTTTCCTCATAATAAGAATAATCACAGCACAAAAAAAAGGTCTCCAACAAAACCTTATTGCCGAGAGTTTCTACTATACACCACTGATGGAACAATAGACCCGGCATTGTCATACAACTGTAGTTCATCTGTTCCCCCCTTACACACTTCCTCCTGTGCAGTGAGGAACAAAAAAAAAAAGGATTAGAAGGGATAAGTGTGATTGTCTGGCCTATGAATAAACTTGACTGTTTCACAGACAATGAAGGTGACACACAGTAGCTCACACGCTTTTAGGGTAACAGTTCGATTTATTTTTTTTTTTTTTTTGTCAAGTCGTCTCCACAGTAACCTCTACCTGTTTGGTTTAATTGTACTAACAAAGCGTTCAGAAGTGAAACTGTGCTCAGTGAGAGCTTTCAGGATCATTGTCCTAATCTCACTGTCAACAGAGGCAAAGCAAGAGCAACCCAAAAAAACACCGCCCTGTAATAGTCTTGTGTGATTTTATATAGCAGACTTGGTATTACACATGTATATTTACTAACCCGCTTTAATGTGCCAGTCTATACGGTTTTTCCATCTTTAACACGCTTACGAGGAAAACAAACGTCGATCCACTGATGTCACTGAGATGCTGCTTAAAAAACAAAAAAAATCAAGCTGTGTTCATTTTCCTTCAAAGCTGAATCAAATGATTGCTTTTATACTTATATTATACTCTTGCACCTTTGACTTGTCTGTAACGTCAGACTCCCAAAATGTGGAAAAAACTAAGACTTTCAGCTCCCTTTACTTAGTACCAAGTTGTCAGATTGCAGGCGCCTTTAAATTGGCTCACCTTTGGATCCCAACTACACACCTGCAAAGTGACTGTGATGCTACATGGTTGACAAAATATGTCCACAGACAAGTTTTTGCTTGTACTCGTACCTGGTGTAAATGCCATCCAGGATGCCCACACAGGCCGCTGAGGCTGGGACGTATGAGCCCATCTGAGCCATTACACAGATAAGAGCTACCTGGCGAATGTAGGAGCTCTTACCCCCCATATTAGGCCCAGTGATTATCATTGTTCTCCTGCCATCACCCTAAAAGGAGGGAGAGAGAAGAGGATAATAGCTGTGACATAGACAGAAGGCAAACGAGAAGAGAGACAGAAAAAGATATTTGCATGCTGTCCTGCACAGCTGAAGCTGTGGGTGGACTGAAAGCTTGGCTTCTCTTCCTATTGGCTTGTGCTTCTGTTACAAGATTAACCTACACCCACTCCAGCGCTGAGCTAGGAAGCATGTGTGTGTATGCATGTATCTGTGTGGTTTCGTGTAAGTCTATGTGCGTATTGTGGAGCAGGGAAATTATTTTACTGCTATTGTTAAATAATTGTCATCATTACCATTGCATTAATAATATAATCTGGAGTTTATATTGTGTTTAGAGGTTTAAACAGTGTGTCTTTCAGAAAGGCTAAAAGTAACAGGACAGGAAACAGGCTTGGAGAGTTTTGCAGAAGTGGAAGTTATTTTGAGCAGCAGGCTAAGACGAGGCTTTAACAATGTAACAGATAGCTTTAAGAAGGCCTTAAGCAGTTATGACTATTTTATACACAATGCATATCTGTGCTTATTAAAGAGTTGGAGCTCGGTCAATTAATTGGGGGTCGGAAGCTTTGTTCGGCGCGATGTTCGGACAATCTATTGTGCAAGTGACTTGGAGCCATAGAAGGAATTGCAATACATGCTTACAAAACACTTATATATCAGATCATTTTATATTAAGGTTTTAGTAGAGGTTCTTGGTTAAAACATTTATTTAGTAGAAGACATACACATAGTCTCAGTGAGCTTCTGGTCTAGTGAAAGGTCAGAAGTGCAACAGGTGAATTGAGAAAGAGCATTTGAGGACGAGACACAGCAGGTTGGAGGTGAAGAGGTGACACAAAGAGCATGTGAGGTCAACACATACACACACATTAGTTAGATTTATTTAGAGGAGAGATTAGTTATGTCTCGACAAGAAAGAGGAACAATTCACTTTAAGATAAGAACGGAAAGTACCAGCCATGAAAATAGAAGATGATCTTCTGGGTGAAAAGTCATTGTAGTGTTGATCTGATCTATGTATAAAATGTATCTGTGACGCATGAAGGGGCGTCAGTAAATCAAACCCTGATGCTATAAAATATCTGTTCATGTTTTGATTAAGTCGAGGACTACTGGCTGTCTGCGTACAGAGTGTCTTCCCACACGTGTGTTCATTAAAATCATTGTTGGACCAAGAGCTTCTGGACCAAGGGTGGTTTGTACTCTCCCTCCTCAATTTTGAACCTTAACAGTATTCATGTGTAAGACAAAGTCTGTGTGCCTTTGCAGTTTTGTTTCAGCACGCTCTCAGTGCGTTAGCGAGCAGGCAAATGTCTGTGTATGTTTTGGCTTGGCTTTTTTTTTTCTTCAAAGTTCTCTGAATGAGCCTGTGTGTGTGTGTGTGTGTGTGTGTGTGTGTGTGTGTGTGTGTGTGTGTGTGTGTGTGTGTGTGTGTGTGTGTGTGTGTGTTTACCTGTAGTTCAGTGTGGTTGGGCACATACTGGTTGTGCTCTCCCATCAGTAAATCTATAGCAGGATGCCTGCCATCCCTGATCGTAATCTGGTGCTTATTGTCACACACCTCTGGCCTAAAAACAGAACAGTCAGTTAGGCGTGTGAACACACACCCACACAGAGTGTGAAGACAAATATGTACAGAGTAAATGTTAAGCTGTACTGACAAAGATTTCTTTAAGGCAAATTGGTATAATTAAAAATAAAATTAAAAAAGTAGAATATTGTTACTGTGTAAATATATTCTACTATCTAGGATTGCAGTGGAAATCAATACAACACTTAATTATGTTGACTGTAATATTTATAGGGATGGGTACCGGTGTCCGGTGCCATGATGGCACCGGTTCTGACATAAACGGTAGTAACCAGACCGAAAAGCAGCGCACATTTCGGTGCTTTATTTTCCTGAGCTGTGATACACTTTAGATTCTAGCCAATCATTTTACGTTTCCGAGGATAGTAGGTGGGGCCAGGTACGTACGTTCTTTTAGAGCAGAGCTACAGATTAAAAATGCCCAAGGCGAAGCGGTCAAAAGTCTGGCTGTACTTCACAGCAAAAGATGCAAACTCAGCAGCCTGCAACAAGTGCTTTAAGGTGATACTGTGATACTGTCAAAGGAGGTAACACCTCAAATCTGATGAAACACCTGGCGACGCATAGCGTTTTTTTAAAAGCCCAGAAATGCGCCGTATTTGATAGCTTGCTGCGAGACCTCACACCGAGCACATCTACTGCGGGTGTTGTGCCTGTTATCGGACCCGGAGTTAGCAACATCCCCCAAAAACACGAAGAGGAGAGTCCTGGCCCCTAGCCCTGCCAGTGTAGCAGAAATGATGAGGATGATGATGGCAGCAGCAGCCATTCTTCTCTGTGTGAGTAGCTTAATGTTGTTCGTGTGTAATTTACGTTGAGTAGGCTAACCACGTTATTACATTAATGCACGTAAGGTGAACTAGCAAACATCATCATAGCTACATGCGGCTGTCTTCTTGTTTGATGGCAGATACTCCCTTCACCCTGGCCAAAAAGGCTAAAATGACCAAAGAAAAAGTGGAAAACAGTTGAACATGAGAAGTTTTTGGACAAAGTTTGTGTTTTTTTCCATTGTTTAAGCACTGCTTCCAGCCAAGAGTGATACCATATATGCCCCATAGCTGCAGAAAAGGCTAACATTGTTATCTTTTTACAAAAAAAACAGCTGAGAGGTTTTTGGACCAATTTTGTGTTCTCCATTCTTTAAGCACCGGTTTGAGCACCGTTTAAGCACCGGCACCGTTTCAAAAGTACCGATTTGGCACCGGTATCGGATAAAACCTAAACGATACCCATCGCTAATTATTTATTTTAAAAACTATAAATAAAACAAAAATGATCATCATTTGGGAAAACTTGGGAAGATCTGCTTTACCAAGAGTAAAACTGCTTCTTTTTGTCATTTATTCAATAGAAAATATCCACATATCACGGATATGTGGATATTCTTATGTTGAAAGACTGAGTACATTTTGAGCTCAAAAACTAGAATTTTTCCTTCAGCACAAATAACATCTTGCTGGCTATTTGCATAATTGTCCACCACTCATTGACCTCAGCTGGAAGATGTTTGCATTTTCTTGCATCGACAAATCCTCCCAAAACACTTCAATGTGGATCAAGCCATTTTTTCCCTCCTAGAGGTAGATTAGTGTTCTTAGGGTTATTACAACGCTGATATGTTCACTTCCTGTTCAACTTCAGCTCTTGGACAGATGGCCTCTCATTATCTCAAAGCACTTGGAAATTATGCATAATTCATAGCTGAATCAATGACTGCAAGCTGCAGAGTCTGAGACAGTGAAGCAAAACCAAAACATAACATTCAACCCACAGTGCATCATAGCTGGTATGGGACCATTTTCCTGAAACGTTATGTGGTCTGTGCCAAACATATCTCATGTTACAACGACCCTTTATCATTCTTGTTCTCTTCATCTTCCATTCATTAGTTCAGAGCACTTTATTCCAAAAGTCCTGTTGCTTTGCTTATATGTTGATAGTTCAATTGCAGTTTTTCTCAAATGTTATTTCTGGACAGCAAATACTTTTTCCTGGCAGATCTCCCGTGCACATTGCATTTGTCCAGCTTGTGCAGTCCCTCTCTTACACATGCACTGACACCAACCAGCTGCAAGAGTTAATTTCCGCTGATTACGTTTTGGGGTTCTTTTTGTATCAAACAGTCTGCTTTTTGGCTCAATTTGCTGGGGCAGCCAGTTCCACAGAAAATCGCTTGCCAGACTCATTGACAGCCACATTCTTTACTCTAAATAACCTTAAAGACCTCTTTAGGTCTTGGCATGTTCACTCAACAAACGTTAATAGCACAATAAGACACAGGGTGCTTTCAGCAGTGCTCTGCTCCATCTAGAAATCCAAGCATTTCAAAGAGAAGACATAGTATAAGACTCTACAACAGCAATGTGAAGTGCATCCTTCTATACGGTCTGAATCTGGCGCATTACCAAGAATGACATCCTAGCAATCACGTTGTTCCCTCCAAACAAATGCTCACACATGGAAAAGTAGAGGAGAACTGCCTGTCTCAACATCACCCATAGAATAAAAACAAAGAATTGCTATTACAGGTCCTGAAAGGATAACACAGATTGCCCTCAGATGGGCGCCATAATCTGACGGAAGAGGAAGATGTTCAGACCAAATGAAATATTGATGAGGACTATGCTAGCAGTGCTACAAAAGATGGGTCTCTGATGGGTACAGGCATAAGATGGGAGGCTGTCACAAGTTGGAGCTTTACGTCCCACATGGAAAGAGAATAACAAAAGTGGATATTGTTGGCTTTTTTAACCCATTCAACCAAGAAATCCTCTAATCCAACTTGAAAGAGACTCTATTAACCGAGAAAATGAGAAATAACTTAAGAAAGCACGTCAGACACATGGCAGAGATTCCTGTCATCATCACCTAATCTGGAGCCCTGGATTCTGAACTGATAGATGTGAGGCTGCAGACAAATGTGGGAGTGCACTAGTTTTTCCCGTGTGTCTGACGTGCTTTCTTAAGTTATTTCTCATTTTCTCGGTTAATAGAGTCTCTTTCAAGTTGGATTAGAGGATTTCTTGGTTGAATGGGTTAAAAAAGCCAACAATATCCACTTTAACACACAAACCGTAACATTTCCAGTCAAAGAAACTAATGACAAGTAGGACATGCAAATACAATGGAAAGAGGGCAGGAGGTAGCAGTATATGAGAAGAAGCAATCCTGAAACACAGAAATTTGTAGCACAGCATAAAGGTGTGTGTGTGTGTGTGTGTGTGTGTGTGTGTGTGTGTGTGTGTGTGTGTGTGTGTGTGTGTGTGTGTGAAGCAAAGAGTGAGTGAGTGGGAGAGATGTTGGAGTTCTGGCAGAGCACACTGCTGAGCGGGGTGCACACACCCACACACAACCTGTCTGAGACTTTAGGACACGACACGACCCCGAACCACACACATATACAGTGTATCCCACACATAAAAACACATGCACACACCCAATTTACATACTCAAACACATGCATCAATATTTATGGTCATCGTGAGAGGACATCACCTGCAATAGTCCCCTTGTTTAGCCACCTCAGCCAATGAAAAGAGACAGTCCATGGTTGCTAGGTGACTAATAGCCCTTTTCATGGTGTGGTAGTGCTCCCCAAACTGACTGTAGAGAGAGAGAAAAAGAGATTTTGAAGTGTTCTGAGTAGACAGCACTGATGGTGTACTTGACTAAAACAGACTAATTCTGGCAGGCTGAGAGCTGTGGAGGCATACCTCTGAACCACAGACTGGCATGTTTTCAGATTTTTTTCCCAGCTGAGTTGCATTTGTGTGTGTGTGTGTGTGTGTGTGTGTGTGTGTGTGTGTGTGTGTGTGTGTGTGTGTGTGTGTATGCGTGCATGTGTCTGTCATACTCCAGAAAATTGGTCCACTCCCTCTGGCAGTCCAGCATCAGCTGCTCTCGGAGCTGCTGCAGCTTCTTGTAGCGGTCCACCAGGAAAGGAGAGTGATACCTGCTGACTGCCTTGGTGCTGCAGAGGAGACAGGGGTAAACGTGAAGTACAGAAGGCAAGGCAAAAAATGGACTGAAGTGAAGAATTAAACTACTGGATTTTAGCATATAAGAGGAGTGTAGTATACTAAAAAGAAATTAATTTAAAACCACTTTTACACAAGTGCTGATAACTGCTGGACACCATGTATGTAATTCTGTGCCCCCTTAAAACGAAGAGACAACTTGTTGCATATCTACTTGGGTTATGACCAGATTAAACTTAATGCAAAAACATGGAAAATAAATGTAATTTTGTGTTGCAATATGTATTGTGTACTGTAATAACACTGTAATGAAAGATCTCTTGATACTACCGCATATTATTCGTTAGCAGGCCACCTGCTAAATCCTAAACTTCACAAACCTACAGTGAGGCTCGACAGTGCTGAGAAAAAGTACTTGCCCCTTTCTTGGTCTCTTTTTTTTTTGTTTTCTTGGCAGACTTGTCACACATGTTTCAGATCATCAAATAAATACAAAATGCAGTTTTTAAATGATGATTTAATTTATTAATTGAAAAAGGCTATCCAAACCTACCTGGCCCAGTAGCAAAATGTAATTACCCCAAAACTGGTTGTGACACCCCTGAAGGCAAGATCTGCAATCAAGTGTTTGTAATATACTGCATCACTGGGGAGGAATTTTGGCCCACTTTGCTGTGCAGAATTGTTTGAATTCAGCCACACTGAAGGGTTTTTGAGCAGGAAAGGCCTGTTTAAGGTCTAAAAACATTAATGTCAGCCTGCACAATTTCACGCAAATTAGATCATCACTGCCAGTAAATGTAGCTATAAGGTTTTTCTACTCTATGATCTTTTTTAATATAGAATACTGTTGCACTAATTGGTCCATGGTAAGTATTACTAGTTTAGAACCAGCAGAAACATCTTAACGCTTTTTCCCCACCCATTATCGTCTCATACTTCAAAAATACAATAGCTTAAGTTTGAAATTTAAAAAATAAATAAATGAATACATTTGCTTGTCCTATTTATAAGAACCAACATGGACTTGCTCCACCCTCATTGGGTGAGTTTGTTAATGTTAAAATTGAATATCAGAATTCTTAACTCTTAATATCAATATTAAGAGTAACCAGAGCCTCTAGTAAAGGCCTCTTAGACATATAATATGTAGCAATCAGGTGTTAACAGTTAAAGGTAGTGAGATTTGGAATAATATGCCAGCTGTAATAAGAGAATTTACAATCTTTCATCACACACATCTCAAATGATGGCTACAGAGAAATCAGATCTGTGATCAGTCATTTTATGCTAATATGTCATATTTGATCTGTATGCTTTCATATGTATTTGTTGTCCTGCGCTGTTTTATTGTATTGTTCTTTGTACTGTGGATTTTATTGTTGTAATTTTATGTGTTCTTGTCTGATGGGGTGTTTTGTTTGTTTTTGACTTGCCAGGGACTACAGGAGAAAAACAGGCCTCTGGCTAATTCTGGAATATTTACAGTGATATGTTTATTAATATACGCTGTCCCTTTTAAATAAATAAATTAAAATGCCAAAGCATCTTAGTCAGATTAAAATCCGGACTTTGACAAGCTACTCCAAAATCTTTTTTTTTTTTTAATGTAGCCATTCAGAGGTGTTTCAGATCACTGTTCTTTCTGTCCATAACTCAAGTGGATCCCATCAGGGACAAACTGATGGCTGGATATTCTCCTTCAGGTTTAACGTTCTTTTAAGAAATGCTGTGTTAGTTTTAACACAAGATATATAAGGGCCACAAACTTTCAAAAATGTATTCTTCTGTCTTGTAAGTCCACAGAAAAATTCCCCAAAAGTATGAGGTAACTTCAGTTAACATCTCAGCTTTTGATCACTGAATTGTGAAGCCCTAGTGCTGATCTGCTTATTGGTGCCTTGGCTAGATTCCCCCGCCTGTTCTTTGATTGGATACCACTCCATCCAGCACCCTCTGTTAACCAATTTTTGCTGTTCTTCGCTGGTTATTATCTCTGCCCCAGTGACTTTAGAGTCTGGGATTTCACAGTAGCACAGTTCTCCCCTTTACAAAAGCTTCCGGTCCCCTCTGATGAATTTCAAGGGACCCTCAGAGTCTTTCTGTAAAGGACTATGACATTTACATAACCATTAAGCTCCTTGCAGGTGGTCTTTGCTGATCGTTAATGGCATCCTGCAGATGGCTGAAATTCATAGGTTTACTATTGATAATATTGATCTGTCCACCACTCTACCTTTCTTGAACACCAAGGACCTTTATTATTCCAGCAAAAAATTCATTTTTGCCAATCCCATCTGTCTGTTCAGACCCTAAAGAATCCATTCAGCTGCAGGACCTTTGAAAATCCTCACATTTATCTTGCAACCCATTGAAGGACCAGAGGTCTTTGTAAACCACTTACCTACAATATGACAAAGGTTTATAATATGACAATCTAGGAATCTTTGGCTACCACATGTTTCAGCCTCTGGGGGCAAAGGTCAGGGATTCAGGGCTTCCCGTGCCATGTTCATGCTGAAAAGCAGTCTTCATAAATGAATTACCCAATACATACTGAAAATACAACATATCAGATGTTTAAACTCAGAAACTTGATTTGTATTTAGTAATAAATGCTCATTTTGAATGTGACACCGGCAAAATGTTTTTTAAAGACTTGGGGGAGGGTCACAAATGAAACACACCCGGTGAACCAACTCAAAATTAATTTAGTTAATTTGCAAATGGTAAGTTACAAAGAGCATCCCAGAGAGGCTGAATGTTTCACAAGTGTGTTAAATTAAGCATCATTTTTCAAAAAACAAAACATTTCACATTTTTTCACTACTCTTAGTTAAAATTGGGCTTTTTGCAAATCAGTGCAACAGTTTGTTTTTTTCTTATTCATATGCTGCTCGAAAAACAAACAAACAAGAAAAAATTGTAGCAGAGTGTAAATGAAACAGATCTTAAACAGGACCCAGGATTTTAAAGATTAATGCTAATATTTGGTCATTTAAAAATCCAGACAAGACACAAAAATAAACAGAATGCTCTGATTTCTTAAACTGAATTATTTAATTTTTTGTTTACACCCTGCTTGAATCAGCTGATTGTTGTTTGTGGTACTGCCAACAGGGAAGCTGCAGTTATTTGCAACGACAACACTCATAGCATGGTTGAAGTGTGCTTTCCGTCTCTTCTTTACTTTTCAAATTTTCATTTATTGGCCATTATACCATCAGATAATATGAGCCCATCAATACATCAGTCTGGCTCTAATCAGTAGTGCTAAAGTAAAAAAAAAAAAAAAAAAGTAAGCTCAAATATGCTAACTCCTCAATAGAGCTAAGGGAAACATGCCTATGTTACATCTAAACTGGACTATTGTAATACACTGTGTACTGGAGTTAGTCAATCATCTCTTCTGCATTTAGTGCAGCAGTTGGCTCAGATGTTAGCAGACTTCCACTGGTCTACTGTGCATCACAGAATCCATTAAATAGTGTCACTGTTTGTGTTTAAAGCCTTAGATGGTCTCACACCTTCAAATGTCTTCGACGTGCAGCATTCAAATACTCCCTCATCATTAAGGTCTCCTTCTCAATCTTTTCTGATCACTGTTTAGTTATTTGTTTACTCTTTTTCTTTTTTGTCTAATGCGCTTTAGTTTTAAATGTGCTATGGGAAAAAAAGTTTTTTACAGCATTTATTTTAGAAAAATTGCCCAACAATATTTCTATTGTGCAATCCAAGTTAGATAAGTCAGATGTGATTTTTGACATCACACAATGAATATTAAAATCAATGCTAAAAAAAAAAAATAGTACATGTAAGTGTTGTTTGTAATGCAGAGGTGAGTGAGCTGACCTGCTGATTTTGACCCATTCAGGTGGAACAATGGATGAAACTGAGTTCTTCACCTCAATCAGAAACTGAGGGCAGAGGAGAAAGAGGAGGAGAACTGATAAATAAGACCAGAGAAGACAGGGAAAATAATGTGTCACTCTTAATTAAAACTGGCAACCAGACACAAAAACACAGACATCAGACCATCACTGTTGCTGAGTCTTCCACCCAAATGGCCATCAATCCTCCCACCTTTCTTTCACTTCCAGCAACACACACACACACACACACACACACACACACACACACACACACACACACACACCTCCTGTCCAGAAACAGTCGTATATTCGAGCGCAGGGGCCTTTAGTATCAGACGGATGTCTTTGCGGTGGTCTTGAATCTCACGGAGGACAGTTTGGATTTGCTCCATTCTTTCCTGCAGCACTGGGAATCCAGACAGATCTGAGAATAGCTCCGTCTTGTTCCCTGACCTGCACAAATACACAGTCCAAATGTGACTGTTACTGGTAATATATCGCAGCGCATTTTCTAAGAGATGAGCCTGTGGTCAGCTTGACCTTTCAATGATGAAAACTGAGGAAAAGAATTATCCATGTGACACTAGGAGGCCTTTTCCTCTCTCATACTGCATGCCAACTATTGGTCATACATTTATGGAGTGACAGCAGGCATCTCCCACTGTGCCATATCTTACATTTGTCAGCCCAGTTTTATGATGCTGTGTTGTTTTTCTGATTGCACCGTTGAGAATTCATTTTCTCTTTAACAGATATATATTTTTTGCATTTAAGTAAAATATAATAACCCAACACACATCAAGCAATCTAAATTATGCTTCTGTCAGTTCCACACCTGTGCTGCTGGATACTTACTTGGCTGCCTTTTCATTGAGCACCTTTAGGAAGCTTTGGGCTGGAATCAGCTGGTCTGGAGTGTCCAACAGAAGGCTTCGAAGTAGCCCTGAGCTGACCTGGGAACGCATGGCTGGTAGCAAAGTCTGCAGTTCCAGCCCCAGGCGAGAAAGACTGCTACTAATGAGGTAAAATTCCTGAGTAGAAGACTGGAAAGATGTGCAAAAAAAAACAAAACAAGCAAAAACATTACTAAGTATGTACCAAAGTGGCTAAAAAACTATTTCAAATTGGTCCTTTGCCAAGTTGTGTTTGTTGCATAGATGCAATATTGGTTTATCACTTGAGTTGGGTGGGGGGTTTTTTTTCTATCTTTAGGGGGTTAGGGTTAATAAATATTCTTCATAAAATGGTCAGGTTTAAGGATTGGAATCAAAATGAGCGAAAAAGCAACCCGTGATCAAAGTAAAAATTTAAAAGACCTTCAGAAACTCTGGGGACCTATTACTCAAGACCACTATCAAAAAACCAGCCTGGCTCTTTGGAAGCAAATATAAAGAAACCACTTGTGACTCAAGACTTTTGCACAGTACTGTATATTCATGTTTGTAAGTGTGTTGTATTATCAGGGTACTCTGTAAGGCAGGAAGATTACATCATTAAATCTTATCCGCGCTGGCCAGCAGCCGAGCTTAAAGAATAGTCATATATTACATCCAAAGGCTGTGAGAAAACACCACTCACTACAAGCAGCACCGACTGCACGTCTTCACAACAAAGCATCAAGAAAATAAAACACTACCCTTCAATATGCATCATACTATATTTGCTGTATTACACAATAAAAAAAATAGAAATGTAGATACAGGACTTGGCTGGTGCTATTTAGCATCTATTAAGAAGCAAATGATACATTTTATTATCTGCAAACGGCAGCTGTCTTGGGAATCACTGATAATCCACAGTATAGAAAACAAAGCAGCCTATAATCAATAACTTCTTATATTTCTTCAAGATCAGTGTTGCGTCTTTAAAAATAAAAGTGCCAATCATTTCAGACTAAATAGAATTAATGAGTAATCAATCAGTGATAATGTAGATTATACTGACCTTCTATTGCCATTAGCAATGTTACTGTATAGTACCAAGTCTTGACCCTCGGGTTAATGAGAGGTCACAGTGACAGTGGTTTATGGTATTAATCACATGCTGCAGCTTTAATGCTCCTGCCCCCGTGTTGCTCTTCTATGGACCCAAACAGGCAGCTACTAGAGGCCACAGGCATGCCCTCTCTCCCATTATGTCAGTGGAGCCGTGGAGACACAAGCCATTACACACAGGCCCATTTATCTACAGATGGGCAAAATGACAATTAAGGCCCCTCTGTGTGTCTGCTGCGTGTGTGTATGCGTGGGTGTTTGAGTGTATGTGTGCATTAAATGACATTTGATCATTTTCTTTCAGCAACAGATGAAGGAATCCAAAAGCTGAACATGAAACAAGACATCAAGCTCAGAAACAAAGTGTCTTTTTTCATTATTGCAAACACACGCACACACACACACACACACACACACACACACACACACACACACACACACACACACACAGAAGATGAAGCCTTCTGACATTTCAAAAATGGGTCAGATGGGAAATGAGACTGTGTCAAACAATCAGGTAAGCGCCACACAGGAGGCTGCTCCCTGCTGTTAATCAAGCGTGCCATAAAAAGAGAGAGAGAAACAGAGAAAATGTCAGTGAAAGAAAGAAGAAAATCTTCTTGCCTTTCATTTCTATGCAAACCAACGAGAGGAATTATTTCACAAATGTTGTCCCCCTGCTGTTAGAGCTGGAGGATTATTGCAAAAATTATGATCCGAGTTGTCTTGTTCAATATGAAGATGATTATTTAACGATGCTAATTTTAAAACTATCATCCATTTATTAAACCCGCCTGTTCTCGTATCCTACAGGATTCAATAACAATGCCACAAAAATTGTGATAAAATATAATAAACATTATCCAAGTTATTTATTTGTGTTCTTTTACCTTTTTGTGATATATGCTGCAGATGCCTCGCTCCAAGTCTGGCAGACGTGACAGCAGGGATCGAATGGAATTTAGAGTCAGCGAGTCCGACTCCAGGATTTCCTGCACCGCATCCTGCCTCTCGGATATAGACCTGCAGTTTCATGAAAGAAAAGGTAAGAAAGAAAGAAAAGACTTGCAGAAATTAAGAAGATAGCAAGGATAAGAAAGAGTTGAAAGAAATGTAAATGTTCTCATCAGGCTCATCATCACCAAAAGAAACGTGTCATTTGGAAAGCTGAATCAGTTCTGATTGAGATAAATGGGTTTCCTTAAAGTTGATTTACGCATGAAACAAATAAGCGCCAAAGTGTCCCTGATTAGTTTCTATGTAGATTCACACTTGCGCCTTACGTCTAAAAATGTGTCAAATTTTCAAGAACATTCAAAGCAAACAAAGGTGACCAAATGTTTAAAAGATACAAGTATTCATAGAAAACGTTAATCCAATACCCAAATCACCAACTTAACACTGTGACTGCAACCTGTACTACTGCACCAAGAACTGCAGTCGCAGTTCTTTAACGTGTAAAGTCACTTTAAATAACTGAAGACTGAAGAGCGCTCAGCTGAAGACATCTACGTGGCCTAAATAAAATCCCTCGACTGCACAAACCAGCACTCATGAAGGTACAGCTGCTTGTAGCTTCATTTCCCCAGTGACCTTACAAGACCTTTGACCTCTGTAGATGTGGTTGACGCTAAGAAGATTAAGATATGCTTATTAAATTTAAACATTTGGAAAATGAAAAATTCTGCATTTGGGCCAGGTGAACTACTAAAGCTATGGATTTAACGACATGATGAAAATCACTGAAACAGTTTTGTTTATAAAATGCAGAAAAAAGCCTCATATTAAAGTCCTCTATGAAATGCTTTTTAGTCCACAGTAAGGCCTTTCTGTAAGCGTAAGCATCCAGAAAAAAATGAACTGAAAAAGCAGATCAAAAGAAGCTTAGTGATGTAATAAATCGGACATCACAGATCACACTATTGTGCGAGTGTGTACGTGCACATGCCCACAAGTGTCTGTTCAATGCGCTGCTGTGCTCTGTATCTTGGAATTAATGTACCTGGGAGTAATCTGGGTTTTATTCATGTTGAAAGTCTCTAGAGGAGCTATCTGTATAATCTGAAAGCAGTGCTCTATCCACAGCAATAATCCCTGCCCAGTGGCAGAGGGAGGGCCACACACAGAGAAAATGTTCACACACTTAAAAACACTACAGAGAACTGGAGAGGTACTGCTGTGTGTCCTCAGCAGTGCTTTTATTTAAGGAAGTCACCTCCAAAACATATTTGTATGTATTTTCACACCACAGTCTCTCTAAAAAGAGAAACAGCTGCTCTGCCATATATCCTCCCAAACAACACTTACATATTTATATGTGAGAGCAGCTATTTTATTCAAAATAAATAAATAAATGAAAATGTGGAGCTGGTTATAATTTTCATCACAGTCGTGAGTCCTGGACTGGGATGCAGGCCGCCAAGCAAACATTAATATTATTAACAAAGGCCTGCCTCACACATCCATTCCACCCTGTGTGTTCACTATGCACCCCAGCTAGGTGAAGGAATTGACCTTTTCTAGGAGCTGTCCTGCTACTGTGATGGGGCTAGTGTGCTCCATCCTAATCCTCATGATCTTTATTTTGCCTTTGTTGACAGTGAGATCTATTCCTGCTGATGTTGATGCCAGGTGTGCAGTTATCGCCTACATCTGGCCAGGTCATCACCCAAGTCGAGATCATCCAGTTGTGCCCACAATGTCCATAAATGCCATTCCATTTTCCTTGCATAGACATTCTCCACTATATCACCAGAATGAAAAGTACAGCAAAAGGTGAGAGCAGATGCTCCTGACAAACACCGGTCCTGGCACTGAGGTGCTCCAACAGCTGTTCCTTACGTATGAGTCTGGAGGACATTTCCTAGTAAGTGCAATCTATTAACTCTTTTAACTCTATTACCAGCTTTAAAACCTACTGGGAATAACCCTTGGCACTTTTTTCAAAACTATTTTAAAAATAGGGCAGCACTGTTGCCGCACAGCAAGAAGCTCCTGAGTTCAATTCCATCAGGCCGGAGTCTTTCTTACTGGGGTCATGTCTTTCTGCATGTTCTCCCCATGTTTGCATGGGTTCCCTCCGGGTACTCCGGCCTCCTCCCACCATCCAAAGCAGTTTGCGGGGATAGGTTAATTGATCAATCTAAATTGCAAGTGGGAGTGAATGTGAGCGCGAATGGTTGTCTCTGTGTGTTAGCCCTGCGACAGACTGAAAAGGATAAGCAGAAGCAAATAGATGGATGGATGGATAGTTTAAAATATTTCAGGCTTGTTTATAAAACAAAATAAGTGGATGTGCATTAGAAGTTTGAGGGTGGTCTCCGCCCGTGCAGCGACTCTTGGAACCTGGAAACTACTCTAATAGTTGTCAAACCAAATCTTTATTGATATACAATGAGGTGTCGAAACGCGTCATCAAGCGTACATGGGAGGTTGTTAAATGTCAGGGTAGCATTAATGGGGGAAAGAGCTCAGGAGATTCAAGATTCAAGACCCGTTCGTCATGTGTCATGTAATCCTCAAGAGGAAAATCATATATTTTTGGGGGGGAGATGCAAATGTGCCTGAAAATCTCACATCTATCTCATGTCAGGTAATTAAAACCATACTTATGAGATGATTATATACTATTATATATCATTCTTTGTTAAATCCAATAAGGAAATTTACTGCCAGCATTTAACCCATCCTAATAAGTGAAACAGTGAGCAGCCTGTGTGCAATGCCCAGGGACCGATTCTAGCTGTAAGCCTGTGTCCTGGCCAGAGACACAGAGACAGAAAAATTAACCCAGCATGTGTCTGATGGCAGGATAAACTGGAGCTACTGGAGGAAACACACAGAACAATTGGAGAAATGTGAAGCCTGTGACCCCTCTTGGTGTGTGGCAACAGTATTAACCACTGAGCCACAGTGCCTGAAAATGATTATCACAGGCATCGTTCTAATATGAGCCAGTTATCACATGTGACATGAAAGTGGCATTAGTGCTGCCTCAGAGTCCTTCACTGTGGTTCTGTGATCCAGAGAGCCTCACAACGCAGACCAAGCTGCATGGAAATAAAGTTTGAAGCACTGAAAAACTAAATGATAAGAACGGACACTGAAGCTGAATCGGTATTGACAATCATGCTCCATCACGTGTCAGAGTGTATTCTATACTCACTGCAGGTCTGTAAGGGGCTGGCTCACCCACTTCCTCATTAGTCTCCTTCCAAACGGAGTGCGAGTGTGGTCCAACACCCACAACAGACTTCCTTTCACACTACCATCTGTCTGTGATGGAAAGAGCACACATAAAAAAGCTTAAATGTACGTTAATGGTTGCCAACATATTCTAAGAAAAAAAAATAGTAAGGAGAAGGAAATATGAGGTGAACAAATGGTGTAAGCCACTAGCAGACATGGTAGGAGGCTTGAGCTGATCTTGAACTCCATATGTGACACGTGACGCAAATGCCGTAGCAGCAGAGTCAAGCTGAACCTTTGAGTCGTCACCCACACACAAGTAAACCGAACGAGACTTTTTGTTATGGCTGAAATGTCAGTTCAACTTAACTATCCATTCTTTTTTTTTTTACAGTTTGTGTAACTATAACTGACTGTAGATCTTTAATTTTCTAACAACAATCTCAATAGCCTTAAAAAGATTTTTCAGTCGTTAAATCTGGGACGTATCAACACACCTGCCAGATGACCATGTGCAGCTGTGATTAAAGCTCAGAGTAACAAAAAGGTTGATTCAAGTAAAGCAACACAGAAGAGCTAACTCTTCAGGCCAGGACTCCACAGTCTATTTACACCTACAGGCCAGTGGACACTCTTTCAATGATGAGGATGTACACATCCTGGACAGGGAGGAACGCTGGTTTGAGTTCTTATATCAACTTCCACTTGCAGTTACACCTTGGATCTCAAACTTGAGTGAACAGCAAAGATCCGTTTATTTTTTTCTTTTTTGTTGTTTTTTGTTTGTGTGTGTGTGTGTGTGTGTGTGTGTGTGTGTGTTGGGGGGGGGGTGCTTTTTCAAGTGGTCTTCCTTTCATTTGAAAGATCATAGCTGGGTCTCTAAAACAGACCAGTTTTTAGAGGTTTTCAATCAAAAAGGGTTCAAGCACAGACAAAGCATCCTCTGAACTTGCTAAGTTTGCTCCTACAACCCCCATATTCATTGGTTAGACTGTCAATATTGTACCATTTGGTGAGCAATAGGATTCAGTGAAGTCTATTCCTTTGGAGAGCTATCATGCACCCGCACACAGGAAATTGATTTTTTATTTTTACCAATCACCACAATCTAGACCTCACCTCAATTTCTCTTAAATGAAAATCAGGCAAAAGCAAGGCGACAAAACAGGATTTGTAAGCACCAATCTAAAAAGACCAGTAGTTCCAGTCAGACAATGGGACAATGATTGATCAAATTTAAATCAGGTATAGTTTTTGTTTCATGAGCCAAATCCAGGAAATGTTCATCACATCTTGTTGTTTAAGAAAAGTATAAAAAAAAACATTTTAAGTGTGTAGCATCAAGTCAATTAAATTTCAATACATGTCATTGCCAGAAGGTCTGCTGTGTCTCACAGCACAATCTCAAGAGAATGGGGGAGTGACTCACTGCCCAGCACCGTGGAACCCGATTGGTATTGAGAAGCTGTGGTAAATGTTATAACATCGCTCAGGATGACCGGTGATAGGTCAGTGCTGGTCATGTCCATGGAGGGACACAGACTTCTACAGGTTAAGCAATGGTATCCTAACAGCCATTAAGTTTCAGTATGAAATCCTTGGCCCCATTGTCAGACTTTATGTTGGTGCAGTAGGTCCCGGGTTAAATCCTGGGGCCTTACAACACCCTGCCTCATGTGCTGAGACTATGCTGGCAGTTCCTACAGCTCCTTTTTGAGCAGTGTATTGTTATTCAATAGCTATAGCAGTGGTGTTGAGGCTTGGTTGTGAGTCAAACTTGCACAGCAGACATAACAACTACAGACTGATTTAAATGGAGCGTCAAAGCAAAAGACACACAAGTTTCAAATTTTGACTTTGCCTGGTGTAATGATAGCCAATTGCAATGCGATTACTAAGCTAACAATGTAAAGGTTTGATCAAAACATTTTAAAATATACTACCAACAACATTGCTTTGAAAGGGAAACGTTTACACGCTGTGTAATGCTGATGGCCAATGCGATTCAAATAGCTGAACCTGCCAGACGAAAATCTGGTGCAGATGTTTCCGTTTACCGATTACTACACACCAGAGGACTATACTGTACGGTGCAGTGCAGACCATTTATCATAGAGACAGCCATCACCCTTTGTTATGTTTAATCAGTGGTGAAGACTTCCAGCTCAGATGTGAATATTTACCTGATTGTTGAGTATTTCTAGATTTCGGAGAGTGCCAGCGCTCAGAGTCATAATCTCCGACTCGCAGGTCAGACGCCGGAAGGAGCTGCAGGAAGTACAAACTCATATAAAAATATAGCATGATGACATTTTGTTTCTATTACAGGGATTAAAGTAATACAAGATATTATTTTCCCTTTCCTGGCGTATAAACACTGGTGTTCACATCAAATGTAAAATAAGATTTAAAATAAAACAATACTGTCATTCTTTTTGTTACACGTAACCTGTTAATCCCTAGGAAATGCCAGAACCAGGGAAGGAAATAACAATCATTTTCAGTATAGATTAATGTATCGATTGATCTTTCAGTATCTATCTGAAATGTCAAAGAACAGAACCAAAAAAAATATCCACAACACGTTCCCAGATTCTACAGTGACATATCCAAATATCTTGTCTTGATTGGTCGAAAGTCGAAGAAAAGAACCAAAGCTGGCAAAATGGAAACCAACGAATGTTAGCTTAAGAATTTTTGCTTTAAAACTACAAAAAACTATTGATAACAGAATTTTAAAACCTGAAAATTATATTTTTGTCTGCTCAGTGGAAACAATGGATGAATACAGTCGCAGGCTATGTTGCTGAATGTTTGTTTTCATGTACCTTTCACTTCTAAGAACTCGCTCCAAGTTGAATTCTTGAAGGTACTGGATGAGCGGCCCCAGACAGCTGATCACTGGGCTCTCCAGGGACGCGACGCTCGACAGAGAGCGAGAGCCTGGAGGACACACACATAAAAACATGCAACATCAACACACAGCCATGAGTCATGAGCCCACTCCTCAGACACATCTACTGTGCTCTCAATGACAGGATGTGAGTAACTGAGGCGATCATAGTGTAACAGGAAAAATAAAAGCGTTGCAGTGACACAAGCATACACACCTTTCGCCTGGATGTGACAGTAGAACGAGGTGACTGTGTTCATTGCCGAGGCAAACTCAAACTCAGCGCTGTCCCTCCTCTCTACTCTGACTCTGTCGTCAGCCTGAGCGCTGAAGGAAAACAATCACAAACTTTATTTATTTATAACAACACAACAGCATTAATATCAGAGATTAGTGACTGTACAGATACAGAGATAAAGAATATATACAATACTGTGTGCAACAGTCTTGAACTACTATTATTTCTTAACATTTCTCTTAAGAAATGAGAAACACGGGCAGTGATTTATTGATACAGGTACAAACATAAATGGAAACACAGTACACAAAGTCTAAACAATTATGAGGTTGAAATTCAATATTTGGTATGAACCCCCTTTATTCTTCAACATAGCCTGAGCTCTCTAAGGCAAGCTTGCGTGTAATTTCTTTAAGCAGTCTTCAGGAATCGTTCTCCAAGCTTCTCAAAGGAGATTCAAAGCTTTTCTTTGGATGCTAGCTGCCCTTTGTTTTGCTCTATTTTGAGATAATCACTGTTTACTAATGAAGTAGAACTCTGGGGAGGCCAATCCCAGACTGATACTGTTCAATTGTGTGTTTTTCTGTCCATATATGTCAACAATTTTGACAAGATTCCCAGCACTACTGGTTGAAATGCATCCCTAAACCACACCTCCACTGTGTTTTACAGTTTGCTGCAGACACTAATTGTTACATGTCTCTCTTTGCCATCTCTGTGCATATCGATGAAGATTTGGGTTCATAAGACCTGTTGCAGTAGTTGTAAGTCCAGTCCTTCTATAATTTGGCATAGCTCAGCCTTTTCTCCCTAATTCCCTTCTTTAAGAATGGCTCCTTAACAGCCATTGAGCCCATTTATGATGACGATTCCAGTCAATAGTAGATGGATCAGCTGAAGGGTCAAAAAGGTTCTTCGGTATATTGTTATGCGTAGGCACAACTGTTTCATCCATCGAGTTTGGTGACTTTAATTTTTGCTTTTGAGTCATTAGTTGGTGTTAAGTGGCTGAACAATCAAGAAAAACATTCCCTGAAAATGGTCAACTTCAAGAACTAATTTGAAAATGAGAGAAAGTCAAGTCCAAAGAAAAACTTTGAAAGCCCTTCAGAGAGGCTGGAGAACTATAGCTCAAGACCACTTTAATAAATTATAAGAAAGTCTGGCTCTTTGGAAAAGTATAAAGAAATACAAGGAGGCTCAAGACTTCAAGACCATCTTCCTCTGAGAGAAAAACATTCACATAGCTGGACTGCATGTTCCAGCCATCCTTTTGTTTAACTAGAGTCTATACACAGAAATGCAAACCTCAGTCACACACACCTGAACACATTTTCACTGCATTTCCTCGATGCAAAACGGAGATCCGTCGGAGGATCTCCGTTTTGCTATATTCACTCTTTTGGCACTGCTGCTTTCAAGGACTCTGTTACTTTGTCTGCACAGTTGTTGCCAGGGCAACCAAGGCAAACACGTGGCTCTGGACTTATGCCCACACATACACACACACACACTTACTTACTTCATCATATTTCACTTCAGCTACTGTTTGGACTGGGAGTAAGAATTATGTAAAATGATCAATAGACGACATAATGTACAATTCACAGCCTTAACCTTTTTTTTTTTAAAAATCAAAAAATATTTTGAGATTTACAAGAAAAGCGACAACTGCAGGTATCGATTCGGATGAGAGTGCAGCGTTGCATCTCTGCAGAATCCCTAACAGGACCCACCAAGGTGAAGATGGGTTGCAGGAAACTAAAGAAACAAACAACTGGGGGTTTGACTTCTTCATAACTCGTCTCGACTCAGCTGATATCTAAATTACAGAGAGCTTTGATTGGATCGGATTTCATTTCATCTAAACAATAGAAAGAGTCTGCAGCCAGCACAGCAGCTCTTATCATTTTGAACTAAACAAAGGATGTCAAATATACAGCCTGAAGGTGCCAGTAGAGTCTGCTGCATGGGCTCAAATGAAAATGTGTGCAGATAAAGATGGCTGTATTTATAAGTTTTGTGTCCCAAGTTGTAAAGAATAAATCTGCTAAAGAGTGGTTGTCCAAACTGGTAATTTCATAAGCATTATTGCCAGTTCTTATGGGTAAAGTCATTAACTATGTGTGTTACCACATCTGAACAAGAGTGTTAAAGCTAAAAGCCATACAAACAGAGCAGTTTCTTTCATTTACAACAGCAACTTTTCTTTGTAACAATAAAAGTCTGAGTGAATATGGAAAACAATGATATATTACCGAAACTGCACTTTTTATCTTAAAATATGTTAGGCTGTTAACATATATTTGTGGATGAATCCATAAATATGACCATTTTCATAATGTATCTCTTGGATGTGGTGCACGAATTAAAATAGGCTTGATACCCCTATGCCAAAAGTGTAAATAATAACGTTCTGAGGTTGATATATAGTTGAAAAAACTTCAACATTCTATTATTTTTAAACCAGGTCAACAACGTAAAAAACTCATTTACTAAACTAGTTAACATTTTGATGTGGTTATAGTGCAAAAGAAAAGGTCAGAAAATCATCGAAGTGATTATGATTCATTATCTGAGGGACTATGAATATCTGTGTGTCATACAGAGACTGTATATAAAAGATGGGCATAACAACTGAAACATTAGCAGCTGGCTAGCAGCAAACCCTGTTGATTGAGATCATAGCTAAAACACGTCAGGAAAGTGTCAACATAGGGCACAAGAAACTAAACTGTTAACTATTCAACTGGAGAAGTCACTCCCTGCTGGCCATTAGAAAGAATTGAGGTGTAAAGCACTTCCACATTGGCTACACTCTTTAGATCTGGTAACTTTGTTTAGATTTAGTCTACTGGTGTATTAACAATGCACAGTTGTTGAGGAATTTAACTCAAAAACACCAAAAATCAAGTTTATGGGCTCCTGGCTAAAAGGTTAACAGATCATCAGAGTCTTTAGGACTGATCTTCTGGGGTGTGAAAGATTATATTAGGGTTTCATCATAAAATATCCAATAATCCTGAAATATTCCAGGTCAAAATTACACTGCTGTTTGTAGAGCCACTAGTGTAGACAAATTATACTGTAGGTACCATCAGCTCACAGAAAACCCTGTTTATGTACTGTACGAGAAAAAAAATGCTACTTTTGATACTGGGACTACAACTTGCACAGTATTGTGTAAGCAGCATATAATAGCAGCAGATGGTAAATGGACACTTCTCAAGCACACCCCACTGGCAGCATAAGGGGCAGCCTGGGGTTTAGCATCTTTCCTAAAGACACTTCACGCAGACAAAAAGAGTTAGGGTTTGAAATCCCAACTCTGACACTACGGAGGAAAACCTAACAAAGTCATCAAAACCATCCTGACACCACAGCAAAAAACTGGTAAAATATGCCTTGTGGTAATGCCAAGTTTGCAGTGATGGTGAAAAATCAATGAAAATCAGAAAAGCAGAAGGTTACAACCAACAGATCAGAGGTTAAAATGCATAGCATGCAGATTAAAGTTTTCAGATTAGTATCTTATTAGAGATGGCACGATACCACTTTTTTATGTCCGATACCGATATCATAAATTTGGATATCTGCCGATACCGATATGAATCCGATATAGTGTGTGTTTTTAATCAATAAAACTTTTGATATCTTGCTGCATTTTGTATAAGTTCATACTCAAGTTTAAATAAACAACAATACTAAAGCTATTCTGTTATACCTGTATGTAAAAAATACACTGCACCCAAAATATTTCATAGTAATAGCAATACTGATCAGTCTAATAAACTTAAACCTGCACCATCCTCCCTATTCTGGTATTTTAAAGAGTACTTAGCAGAAATATTAAGCAACCAAACTAATAGGGTTGCAAACTCCCAGCAAAAAAAAAATAGGGAACCACCCCCACCCTATGATACTTAATCGACGTAATCAACTTTAATTTGATGCAGTGTGAAAAAAAATGCACAGAAATAAATAATTTTTGGCTTGGCCTCACCTATGGCCACGAGCTGTGGGTAGTGACCGAAAGAACGAGATCGCGGATACAAGCGGCAGAAATGAGCTTCCTCCGAAGGGTGGCTGGCCTCTCCCTTAGAGATAGGGTGAGAAGTTCGGCCATCCGGGAGGGGCTCAGAGTAGAGCAGCTGCTGCTCCACATCGAAAGGAGCCAGCTGAGGTGGTTCGGGCATCTGACAAGGATGCCCCCTGGGCGCCTCCTGGGTGAGGTGTTCCAGGCATGTACCACCGGGAGGAGGCCCCGGGGCAGACCCAGGACACGCTGGAGAGATTATATCTCTCGGCTTGCCTGGGAACGCCTTGGTATTCCCCCGGATAAGCTGGAGGAGGTGGCTGGGGAGAGGGAGGTCTGGGCCTCTTTGCTTAGGCTGCTGCCCCCGCGACCCGGCCCCGGACAAAGCGGATGAAAATGGATGGATGGATAAATTATTTTTCAAGAATAATTAAATAGATTCAACATCTTTCTTCTACAGAACTGCAGACTGCACAGATCGTACCTTCCCAAAGGAAAAAGTACTATAGCTTACTAGGGTATATTAGACTTAACAGTTACTCTATGCAGTAATGGACTTCTATACATTTTACATAAGATTAAAACTTTGGATGTACGATTCAGATAATTATTTATTAAAAGCTACACATTTTAAATGATAATAAGAAAGAAAAGTATGTCTTTGTGCCCCCTTTTCCCCGTTCATGCCCTATTGGCCCCCCTGGCTAAACTTTGCTAGATCCGCCCCTGCACAGTTACCAGCCGTCAGCTACATAGAAAAAGATCCTGGTGTAGAAAGTAATGTTAAATAAAAAATCTAACAACAGCTTATCAAGCTTAAACGTTCTGCTGTTGTTCAGCCGCTGGTTTCCTCTTTCTGGTGCAAAGTGATCCAAAAACAAAGAAGAGAGACAGACTCGCGACAGAAAAGCCGATCAGCTGATCATTAATCAGTTTCATGATTGCAGTAGCAGCAGGAGAGGGAGGGAGAGAGAAGAGGCAGTCGCTCCATATAATAGTTGTTAAGCTTAATGCGGGAATGCTTTACAAACATTCAGAGATGAACTTACACACTTGCTTTACTTCTCTCTGGGATAACTTCCTCGGAGATAAAATGCCGGTTTGGTACCCAGGCTACAAATTTTGTGAGGTGCTTTTTTGATATTTAATGGATCGGATTACATTTCTTATTTCTCTCCGATATCCGAGCCAGTGATTTACGTCAGTATCGGACCGATACGTAATATCGGATCGGTACATCTCTAGAATCTATTACTGCAAAGTGAATCCAAAGCTCTGAGAGCAGCCACTGAAATGGACATACACACTTTTAAAAATGCACAGTGTACGTCTGCTTGTTTGGACCCCTTCTAAAACATGACTGTGATCTTACCAGCAGCCAAGCACTTAAACTTAAAATCTTTCAAATAGTGAGAACATTTATGCTCGTCTGACATTGAGCATTTTAGCCGCTTCAATCAGCGTCACTGCTCTGATCCAGACTCATGACTCATGACTTTAGGCTCTGCGTGAATAAAGCAAGCTAATACTTCACCTAGCTACAACCAACCTCAAAGGGACTCATTATCAGCCGCTCTATAGACACAAATCCTGTTGCCAAGGGTTCCATCTCATCAGCCCACCCCAGAGACACACACTGTCACCAAGAAAACCCAGTTAAACTTGCTCACCAGTGTGGGCCTTGCCTTAGTATTTTACTGTATTTACTGTAACCGCAACATGATATAATCAAAATATCAATTATGCATTTATGTATAATTATTCTGGTCTAATGAATTTAACTGAGACAATTAACTGCAAAGAAGAATATACTGGAGAACTTGTCAAAAGCAAAGCTGTGATGGGCTGAGAAGTATTGATAGTGAAGAAAAATGCATTAAATGAAATAAATCTGTCTTATCTTAACAGACAAAGCTGCACTCTACTTTTATGTCATAAGTTGAAAATTGAGAAGAGCCTTGTCTCTGATAAACACACTGCCAGACAGCAGAGCTGTTCAAACACAATAATTGAATTGGCCTTTACAGGCCCGTCTCACTATAATCACTCAACATGGACATCTGAAAAAAGGAAGCCAAGAGAAATAGAGAGAAATTAATACAGATTAACTAAATTGTCTAGAATTAAATTCAAGCTGAGGGTGGTGAAAAAGGAAGGAAAATTGTCTCTAGCATTATAAAAGAGTAGGTAATGAGAAATCTGCCCAGCCAAGGAGTCAGACAAAAGAAAGTAGCAGAAATTTCTCCCATTTATCCAATCATCCTCTGCTAATCTAATCCACTCCACTCCCTCCCACTATCTCGTTTCATTTTCACAGCATAATGCAATCACAAGCTCCCTCCAGAGGATCTCCTCCCCACTGGTGTGAACATGCTGGCTCCAGACTGTCAGCAAAGAGGAGTCGAATGGCAGCGCAATGGGAGGTAACAGGTTGATGGATTACATTCAGCTCAGCGTCACCGTTGCTGCTTGTGCTGTTGGTCTGCCAATTAATAAAAGGACAAATGTACTCAGTTTTCCTTTTTTTGTTCTTGTGATTCATACAAGAGCCTGCAGACAATAAATTAAGGCTTTCAAGTGAAGCTCAAGACCTTCAAGACATTCTGATGCTCCTTATGAGCTAATCGCTGGAATAATCGAACCTGATGCTGTTAACTTTTCTGAGGCTAACTTGGGTCTTCATCTGTTTCAAGTTGGTCTTTATGTGTCTATAAGAGTATTTTTCTACTAAATTCTGGTGGATGAAAAGTCCAAATTGTGTTGATCTCACAAGAAGCCAACCTACCAATGAGAAAAGGGAAAACTGTAAAGCACTTGTTTAAACTGATTACAACCATCAAAGCCTCATGTTAGTTATACACACACAAAAAATCCATTAAAAAACACATTATGAAACTTGATCTTTTAAACGACTGAACTGGAGGAAGAACTTTAAATATGTGTAGGCAGGTGTAGGGCTGCTCAATTAATCGAATTTTAATCACGATTACGATCTGGGCTTTCAACGATCATTAAAAATGACTGAGCCGATTATTAGCCCCTCCCTCATTTATCCGCGACACCTTAAAGGCCGGTCCGTGAAAATATTGTCGGGCATAAACTGGTCCGTGGCGCAAAAAAGGTTGGAGACCGCTGATTAAGAGGACCCGGGGGAAGCTCGGAAAGCTAAGCAGAAGTTATTTGGAGAGTGACTGCCGTTGGTTGAAAAGAGAGTTTAAAAAAAAACAAACTTCAGTGGTGTTGCACACTATTTTATATTATTTTTTTAAAGTCATTGTTAACCCTTTAAAGCCGGTCAGAGCAGCATGCTCCGTTTTGTGTAACTATTTTTAAATCCCTGTAGAACCTGAACCGTGTAAGCTAGCGCAATAATTTGTTTTGCATATGAAACCGGAGGAGTTGTACTTACATCTGATGCCATCAGCTTGTCCTCGGTCACGGTTTCGTTCCACATATAGCTTTGCAAAAACTGCATAAAAAGCGCTTGCAGGAACAAAAACATAATATTCCAGAAACACGCTTTGCCGTTCCTATCAGCTGTTCGTAACACTTCCCACAGTGAAATGATGCACATGCTGTTTTCTTTGCAAATTTGCATCATAGGATTGTTTTTTGTTTTTCCTGCAGTATATAAAAATTGCTGTATCTCCAAAATAAAACTATGAAGACACTCAAAATAAATTTCCTGTGGTGGGAAACTATTTTTTGCAACTTTATTGTATTTAAAGTTTTGAGGGATAAACCTCTTAAACTTCTCCAAGTAGAAATATATGTAAACAAAACAAAAGCAATTTTCAATTTTTTTTGTAGTTTATTGCACTTTTTTGCAATTTATGTAATTACTATGCACTTAATGCATACATATTATTAAAATATGGGCTATAACAGTTGTATTGATGTATAGCAACTTGAAATGCTCCCACAAATGGCACTACAGCATGTAAAAAAAATAATATAAGCTCTGGTGGACTTGGTTCTATAGTAGGTCTTAAAGGGTTAAATAAACATCGTCAAATAATCGTGATCTCAATTTCAGTGAAAATAATCGTGATTATCATTTTTGCCATAATCGAGCAGCCCTAGGCAGGTGTGTAACTGCTGTCTTTTTCTTTTAATAAAACTAGTGATATAAAATGACCATTTATTGGGACATATGATGTCTATGATCTTTTAAAATACAGAAGGCTCGGCTGGATCCTGTTTATCCCTGCAGTGAAATCCAGAGTGCTGAGAACCAAGCCGACATTGATTTCCTCATCCAGACTGAGCCTGAGGAGTTTCAAATAAAACAACCGTCTGCCTGCCCGGGGAAACCTAAACCTAATTCTGCAGAATGAAATACACCAAACTCACAAACAGATACAGCTTTGTAAACACATACATAAGCTCAGCGCTTCAGCACGTTTTAGTAATATATTGGTATATATTGCCCTCTAGTGTCTTCCCAGCATATTACCTTGCATTCGTAATGCTGTGCAGGAGTCTCTCGGTTTGCTCTGAGAGGTCGGAGGGCACCAGGATTTCGACAGGATTGATTTTAAGGACACGGCATTCCAGCTCAGAGCGAGAGGGACCGTCAGGAAAACAGTCCAGAAGCACGTCGCCGGTGCTGGGCTGAACTGCCTGCAGACACAAACACATGCTGTGAATCAGATGATGTCAAAGATGTGCAGCTACAGCTCCAAGTTGACAGTTATACACTGTATAAACTGAAAAATGGCAAAGCATGTTCAAATTTTATTAAAGTAACTTTTTGTCTTAAGTGAGCTATTAATCAAGATTTAATTTCTTTACAATTTCTTCTTCACCACACGTGAGTGTGTGGTGTTATTACACTATCAGCATGCAAAGAAACTGAACAGTGAACATTAAATTATTTTAAAATAATACACAACAGTCCCCTAATGTGTGTTGAACAAAAAGCCAAGGGGTAACTCTACTTTTAAATTAAATTTTTGATTTTCATCTCTTATACACAGAATACCTGAAGAACAATCAGCCAATCAGGTGGGATTTATGGATTGACTTATGAAACTCACCACAAGGCCTACAGTGAGCTGCTTCTTCAGTTTGTCCCAATTCTCACTAATACAAAGCAGGAAACTGTCGGGAGGGTCCGACACAACATCATCACAGCCCCCCTCCTCCACATCCCCGAGTCTGCAGACCGGATTTACATCTTTTAAAAAAACTGTCAAGGAAACTGTTTCAAACAAAGAGTGACAATAAAAAGTTGTTTGAGAACACATGCACACATTCATCATCTATAAGGATACCCTCTCCCACCAAAGTGGACTTGGTGTACAGGGCGCTGAGCTGACGAGTGAACAGAGTATTTCTGTTGGCCCCTGACGCTTTGATCGCAGATGTTTCTGTCTGTTTAACTACTCCGACCTATAAATTAAAACATTAAAAAAGCCAGCAGAGCATGAGCCTAAACTGCTTGCAATTAGTAAACAGTAATCATATAAAGTCAAAGATAAAGCAGAAACCTTGTGTCCGTGAGACACCAGCCGTCTGACATGAACAAACAGGCGGTGTGTGGGGATGCTGCACGTCATGAAGTTATGATCCAGATGACAGACGATGTTCAGCTCCTTTGCAGCAATCTGTTCACAAACAAAACGTCCTTCAGCGATCAGTGAAACACAAATCAGGTGCAGAGAGCCACTGTGTTGAAAGAAGAGAATCATCTAAAACATATCTTTTATATTTTATACAGTTTAAATTTAAACTCCCTCTAAATGCATCACTAACACATCTGCTTTTTAGTTCTCACCTCTGCATCCTCTCCAAAGAACCTGTACTTGTAACCACACTCCACAGCCAACAAAGCATCCTTATGCTGCTGTTTCAGCTGGATCACCTGCTGCTCAAGGGGGGTGAAAATGCTCTTTGAACGCCTGGAGGAGGTGCTACAGTCCAATGGAGGACCCAGCTCTGCACACTTTCCTCCTCCTGTCTTGGCAAACTGAGAGAAGTGAACTCCCTGCAGAAATAAAAATACATCAAATCTGTTACGATGTAAAAAGTCACACTTGCTTTTTCAGTGTTATCAGGTACTTTACTTTTTGCACACCTGTTTTGCAGCAGCCAACCCCAGATCTGCCTTTTCTTTATTATCCTCCTCTTCACCTTCATGCTCCCTTTCTGCATGCTGCAGTCTGTGTGTAGTTTCAGGTTGACCTGTAGCACAACGAGGAGACCAATCACTGCTTTCCTGACCTGCATCAGCCGTCTCTGTTTCTTCCCGGGTGATGCTGCTGACGACACTGGGCTCAGCCCCGCAGGTGAAGCCTTTCAGCTTCTCCAATGTGGAGGAGCACAGGCTGCCTGCTTTTCGGCTCAGCGTCAGCTTTGTGTCTGAAGAGAGAAGACAAGTACTACAGTCACATCAACGACAACTTCACTTTTTACCCCTCAGCTGTAAGAGGCTGGATTTGTGGATGCAATAACACGAGTATGAGGCGAGGTAGGATTCTGATATTTATAACACACGTGCTTCTACTAAAAATGTTGGACAAGTTCAAATCTCGGTTACCTCAATCTTTCTGAAAATATTGTGAATGCAGTAACTTAAGAAGGAAGTCACCAAGGATTTTTAAAATTTTACCGTAAGTGCATCTACTAGTGCATCGAGGGGTAGCACTGGAGGCCAAACAAATGCATTGTGGGCAGAGTTATCTCATCGCAATCTATACCAGTGCACATGTTGTTTGGAGAACTGTGATGCTGCTGGGCAGTGGACAGATATAAGTGACTTTATTGAGGGTTTAGAAGATCATGACATATTTTTCTGTCTGAAGTCAACACTCACCTTTAATGCCCTGACAGGACGCAGGCTCACACTCCACATCCTCCGCCTGTTGGTCCTTTGGAGAAGGCTTAACTCGTTTTCTTGGCAATTCCAATTCATCATCAGATGAAAGCTTCTGCTGGAGGACAAAAATGAACTGCACTTCAGTAATTAGCATTGAGTGAAGCATGTCTGATATGTGCGTGTGAAGCTCAACTCACGTTGCCTCTTGAAAGTTGCTGCTCTGCAGGATTTGGGTTAATCCCGCGCTGCTTGTTGGAGGCAAAGCTGCTGCTGCTGCTCAGTCCTCCGAAGTACCTGCTGATGGAGGTCTGAGTGGTGCAGGACTTTTTCAGAGACTTTGGCATGCTTTAATCTTCGCTTACATTTGATCCATAATAACAAGTCGCATAAAAATGAATTTGCGTGTACAGTAAAGTGCAGAGCTTTGACAGCCGCCGTCCAGCTTTTCAAAATATAGCAGCGCATACGATGAGGTCACAGACGCGTAAATGACGCGCGCCTTCTTCTTCCTCTTTGGTTAGCAGAGATTGGCGGCTCCAGGAGCGTTGCTGCCTCCTCCTGGTTTTACCAGATATTCTACTCAATGCGCTCTGCTCTGTGAAATCTTAAAATTATACACTCTTCATCACCGGAACTCCTCTGTAACGTGTATTGTAGTTGATTTCAAGTTGATTTCATCCTGAAAAAGTAAAAGACTGAATTGTAAACTGTTGTTTTTGCAAAACTTGTCGTATTTTTTGAACATTTTTCATTTTTCTCATGGGCCGGATTTCAAGTTACGAATATGAACAATGACGTGTCTGTCAGCAGTTTGAATGATTGTATGCATGTTAAACAAACAAAAACAAAGGATTAGGAGGAGAGGAAGCAGATCTGGACGGGCTGATTTGTAAACCCAGCCTGCTCAGGTGTACCACACTTCTACTTGGGTTATGTCTGGAAGACAGAACAGCACAGCAGAAAGCAGGCGGCACCAGGGGGCAGTCTTGTGTTTTAGAGCAGCAGATAACTGAAACAATCTGTCAAACTTCATACAAGCCCAAATGCATGTTTGTCCCTCTGCAAACATTACTTTAAAAAATGCCATCATTTCCATCCGAGGTAACAGCTGTTTTGCCACCGCGTGTCAGGCACTGTATAAACTTTCAGAGGTTTTAATCGTGTTTGCATATTTTTGACTGCAAGTAAGTCATAATTATAACTTAAAAACCTGTTTAGAGCTCTGGTAAAAAAAAAAAGAGAATGATACAGATTCATAAGTAAAGCTGTGTAAAAAGATGCCTTCATTTTCTCTCTAAAAACAACAAGGAAATAGCGCCTTTAAAGTCTGGTATTCTAGTAGTCTTGTAATTGTCGAATAGAATACTTATTTAGCTTATAGGATTTAAACTAATAAATAAAATTATAAACAAGGAAACCAGAACACTTCAACTTGTGAGCATCAGCCCATCTTAACCTGCCTGTTGATTGACCAGTGCTAAATTCCTTTTAAAATACATAAAGAATTATTAACAAAAAAAAAACTCCTGATAAAGAAATAAGAAACACATGCACACACAAACAAACAAAAATACACACGTTGAAATATATTTTCTGTTTGGATTTTTATTTGCTTTAGGAAAAGTGAATATTCCAGAAATAAAATATTTGAACAGGACAGACCCTGATTAAATTGGAATGACATATCAAAATGTCAGTGACAATTTTATGTCGCGTTATTGCACCGTTCATAGAGTCAGAAAAAAGTGCAGCATGGAAGCAAAAACATTACATTTAAGCAATACAGTATTTGGATAAGTCACACCCAGAACCCAGCCGATGAAAGTAGCATTGATAGTTTTATTTCATATTAAGCACTTCAAAGTTGTTTATTTCTTCCCTGCTGGTACAAAATGTGCAGTTTGGAAACAACATCATTCCTCAGTCTCAGAAAAGAAATTTGAGGATGGCTGAAGATACCAGCAGCAGGATGGCACTGGGACCAGTTGGAATAGCGCTGTTACACAGCTCCGCTTCACAGCAAGACATAGGCCAAACACATGTTCCACTGTTCAGGCAGCCCTTTGTAACTGCATTAAGAGCTGTAAGACATGAGGGGAAAATTCTCAGGAAGAACTTTAAAAAACATGATGTGACCAGGAGCCAGCAGACATTCAGCATTTGTGTTTACTTTTAGCTAGAGCTTGTCATATGACAGAGCAACTCACCATCTACTCTGAGACTCCTACAAGCCTCCTACAAAATGATCGTAATTACCACACACCCTGTCATACTCACCACTTTAGAAAATGAAGACCAGAATTTAGATTATACTATAGTGTTACTGAATAAACTATCCTATCAAAAAGATATAAAATGTGTTTAAAAAATAAAAGAAAAAAAAGGAAGCAAAGAAAAGAAAACTTGAGGTCAAAACTTATTTTCATAACAAATGATAAATGTATCATATTTTTTCTAAATGTGTTTAATTTCAATATAAATCCTCAAATAGAAAAACATCTTATTTTCTTACATTTATAAAGTCATCTTTCATGACAGTTTGATGTTGAATTAGGCAGTTAACTCCTTTTAGTTATAGCAGCAAAGCAAAAGTGTTTCTTAATCAAGTACCTCAAAGATGATGGGAGAACTTCATATGTTTTCATAAAAATAAATAATAACCTGGATTTATGACTTTCAAGGGAACCCAAGATTGCTTTACATTTAAAAACTGATTAATGGAAGTTTTAAAACTTTGCTGAAAAACTAGTTTATGCATTTATTACTTCTAGGCTTGACTACTGTAATTTAAAACTCCATGAAAAGCCTTCAGTTGATCCAAAATGCTGCACCCAGTGTACTGACAGGGACGAGAAAGACAGCACATATTTCTCCTCTATTGGCTTCTCTTCATTTGCTTCCTGTTAAATCCAGAAACAAATTAAAAATCCTTTTCATCACATACAAAGTTCAAAATAATCAGTCCCCATCTTATCTCAATGACCTCACACTGTCATATCACCCTATGATGGCCTCAGCAACAATCAGTTCACACACTCACCTCATTAGTTTGTTTGTATTTTTGTTTTTTGCAGTCAAACATGTATTCAGTAATAACGTTCATTAATTTTTCTACTTCAACTTAAAAGTGATTTTATGAAGACACACAAAGTGTGGTACCTGTGGTTTTTTAAATGTATTCTGTTATATTAATTATGTTTCTCTTCATTTAAGTTATCTGGTTTGGGGAGTTGGCCGTCTGGGCAGAAGGTGTGGACAAGGGCTGAGGACTTTCGAAACACAATAGGACCAACCAAGTGCTTGTCAGCAATGGGTATGTTTTAGGTTTAGGTATGTTATTTGGTGCCTAGTTAGTATTGGTGTTTGTTCTGTTTCCCCCAATGTGTGTAAATGGTTTAGCCAAACCAGTATAAAGATTACCCTCCTTTGTCTTTGTGTTTAAGACAGTTAAAAGTCACTTTTAAGTAAGTTTGTATTTAGTTGATCTCTTTTAATTGGCCAACTAATTATATTTTGAACTTTGTCTTTTTTAAATTTTGGGGGACTGAGTAAAAAAAAAACATTATGAAGTTGGTGTGGGGTGTGCTGCTTGGTCCCTCACACCAACTTCTTACCTGCAGACAGTCACACACAGGATCAGTGCTCCATAAAGCTGCATCATGAACTCAAATTGCTGATCAGTCTTGTGAGAGAAACCACAGTTTCATGAATAACCATGCCCCCTCAGTGACATCACTGCCAGACACCATTTTTGGAAATTAAGGAAAGAACTAAAACTATGCTGTAGTGTTACTGAATAACCTATCATATCAAATGAAAAATAACTTTGCTCTCTACATGTGTTCAAACATCTTTAGGTGTCTGCAGCATGAGGGAAACTTGCCATGTTCAGTGTGACTATAAATTTAAGGTACCCTTGGTGTAAGTGTCAGCTGTTTTTAATTTGAATTCTATGTTTTCTTTATGGCTCATTAAAGCCTTTTTGAACATAGCACCTTTGTTTTTTCACAACAAATTATTAGAACTTTTCTGTTGTGGTCTATTTGTGTACAGGCACAGGAAGTAAGTGTGCATCAGAAAGTTGTCATTGTAAAACAAACTCCCATCATTCTCTATTTTGTGTAGTTCTACCACAGTGTAGTTTTAAGTGAAAAATTATATGAAAGTATTTATAAAGTGGTCTTAGAGCAGCAGATTTATTGTTACTGTAAAATGTTTTAAGGACAAATATAGCAAAGTGAAGTGTATTAATGTTGTATTAGAGCACGCTTACACAAGCTGTAAGTTTTGTTAAACTCTTTCAATATTCACATCCATCAGTATGTGCTTGATAAGTTCTGTAAGTAAAAGTATACTGTAGTTACATTAACATTTGATGGAAAATTTATGTTAGAATACATGTAAAAGCTGTTTATACAAAATACATATCTTTAGCATTTGGTTTCATTTCTGTTGTGTAATATGAACAACAGAAGCACAGGCCTTCTCACAGAGGCATGTGCCATCTTGCCATGCCTGTTCCAGAATTTCCAGCCTGAACCTGGGACAAACTCATAATTGGGTTTCCTAAATCTAACATATTAATCTTTCTCAGGATAAGGAGTTACCTTTTCTTTTTAATCAGGGCATGATTGTTAGGTGCACGAATACAAAAGTATGCTTTAGAAATAATGTCTCAAAAATATAACCTGCTGAATGGTTGCTGAACCATTCAGCAGATATCTATTGTAAGTATTATGACCGACTTGTATAACGGTTTTAATTTCAGGATTTAAGATTGCATTACCATCAAATGATCTAGACTGAACTCAGAGTACTTTGAGACCTTTATCAATATCAAATTCAGGAACAACTTTAAAATAAATGGCAGACTTGTTGACTTTATATTTTAATATTAAACAAAAGGGTGTTTTCACATGTAATTTCCACCTAGTTTTATACATTCTAAGGTATGAGGTGAAAAGTCTCAAAATTGTTGTCTACGTTTGGAATTTGTCAGAAGTTTGATAGAGCTACGAAGAACAACATTTGAAGATAGCACAGCATGCCTGTACACAATTTTGTCACAGTCTGGCAGTAGACCCAAAATGCAGACACGAAGGAACGAGGAAGAAAACTTGAATATAACATAAGGTAAGCAGTTTAATTAGGCTGATAAAAAGGTACAAAAACAAAAAGGCAGATACACACTGGGGAGAAACTAACTTGAACTAAACTGGGAGAAACTAAATGCTAAATACAAAAGACAAAGAACAAAACCTCAAACATGGTAAAAACCTGAACGTGATAAACTCTGGAGACATAGAAACATGACGAGAACAACAGACGACCTGACAAACTCTGAATGAGAAAACACAAACTAAATACACACAAGAGGGTAATGAGGAATGGGGAACAGGTGGGAACACAGCTGGGACAAATCAGACCTAACAAGGGGAAGCAACACTAGACATACTGCACAGGACAGGGGACTTTCATAATAAAACAGGAAACATGACAACACAAAACTTGATAACATAAGACACACAAACATGAAACACATAAAGGGTGGGGTAAACTTCAATACACGAGTAGAAAACACGTGGGGCATCTAATAAACAAGTGAACTTAGCTAACCTAATGAACTTAAACATAAACATCAACATCAAAATAAACTAGTAGCCAGTATGTAAATAGTAATGACTAACAATAGCTTTAAGCAAAGTGCCAATGCTTTAGGTTGCTTTCATAAAACAGTTTCTCACCAACTTTTTTCCACACCAAAAATGTTTCGAACAGACAACCACATGTTTCTGGCTATTTCTTGCGAGCAGAATACACGGGTACTTACATAATGGTTGTGCAGTTGGAGTGCTCTCGTCTTGACTTTCCCATTTGTATTGCATGTAAAATCGACCTACCTTTCTCTGATAGGACCCAGCAATTAATAATTCATGTTTAAATTGAGATTTTACGTTTTGTGCAAGGAAATTCACAGTGTGGTTAAATAATCATTTCAGAAACACATGTCAACAATAAGTATGGAATGCAAGCGTCACTTTCTGTCTTCTAGAGCACGTAAAAAGTAAATATATTTCTAAAGGTGCTATTGACAAGAAAATCCCACCAGATGTCAGTAACAACCCATCCAATCCACGCACCCAAAGAAACCAAACCCTAGATATCTACCCTAGATATTTTACTGTATTTTCCCCACAAAAATAATGTACACAGTGTTCATCCCAACCAACACAAAGTTGCACATACCGTGGTCTACATATACAAACAACAGGAGAATGTACTGAATACTGTCGCGAAATCAATCAATGTAGAGCAGTGTCACAAACCACGGAGGCCCCAGAAAAGTGCAATCAAACTGTGAGTTTATTAACAGCCCGGAGAAAACATCAACATATGTCTTCTGACCAAAATTCATGTTGTGGACACTTATAAAGCAGTGGGGTACACGCCCCCCCATGGCGTCAATTACAGATTACAATAGGTTCCAGACATTAGTCACAGTTAATGGTACATCTTGTACATCTTTAATGGCTATAAACAGACATAGAACTTCTCTTTTCTATAACACCTTCCATACAAGGTAATAAACTTCAAGCCCTCTGGGTCTCTGGGGCTAATTATTGACTCTGGTCATCTGTTGCCAAGTAGAGTAAAATATAGTGAGACACCAAATGAGTTAAGGCCTCAGGCCTGACACATTCCTAGATTATATGTGTTATATGTATTGTAAGCATGCATGCAATCATCCTTCTATGTTCTAGTTTCCCTCAGCATGTATCACCTGGACAGTCACGCCAGTGAAGCTTAAAACCCTTAATGAACCGAACATCAACTCGAAATAAGCACAAATATGCAATGTGTATGAAATGTTTCTAACCATACCTGTAATAAAAGTTCACATAATGGAAGGATCCTCAAATGAACATCTTCAATAAACAACTTTAATGCAATATCAGTACTGTGAGAAATATTATTAGATGAAATAATGCTGTAAAGAATGTTATTAATGCAGTTATAATGATGCCGATTATATGGCAGCAATAAAAGAATTTCTGTATCTCCACAATACAGTTACAGTCAAAACAAAACAAAAAACAACTATGCTGCATCATATCTTCTCTTTCAGTCTGGCAACAGCACCTCATCCACATCACAAGATCAGCATGATCAGCAGGGCAAATATTGCCTAGCATGGCGAATCAGGCCATGACAGCATCAACTGCAGTATCTCCACATGCCTCTTCCATAGCTTGGGGAAGGGGTATATGTGTGTGTGGATTTCGGTCATACACTTTCCATCTCCAGGCAGAAAAAGATTTGTTATAATGGGATTGAGGAATGGAGAATAGGGAGGGAGATAAACAACTAAAAAGCGTGATTGGACAGTGAACCAGTAACGGACTCTGAAACACACATGATAAGCAATACAGACTTGGAGTGGTCACTATTGTGAAGCATAATCAGACTATGATTACTGTATAGTACTGTAATTTACACAGTGTTGAGAGTATGCATCAATTGTAGGATTGTATGGGACTTACTTGCACATAGTTGCATTGCAATTTTTTGACTCTTTTTGAATTGCATTCAAATGGCACCCTGTAGAGCTGCTTCATCTTCAGATTATTTCTATGCAAGACATGGTCCGGTGTTCTAAGCTGACCGTATCAATATTTTGAAATATGTTGTTGTCTTCTATTACTTTTCTTTGTATTTGCTGTACTGTTATGGCATTATTTTCTAGAACCATGTTTATGATTTCAGTCTCCAGTTCAGGAGACAGAAGACATTCCCGACCACCTCGTGTTGATAAGCTTTCAGCTCTGCAATACAAATAGTATACTGTAAAATACTGTGAATAGGCCTACTATGTAGGAATACAAAGTACGAATACATTTTCCAAGTACTTGAAACATATGTCACAGTATTTTCACAGTCTACAGAACAGTGCACAGGCAATACTGTGCTACACTAATGTACAGTGAGATTTCTTACCTATTCTCATTTTGGAAAGTCCAGAAAGTCAGGAGGATGGACGCTACATTGTACCTGCTCACATTTGGCTGTACTCTTTGTGATCTACTTAATACATTTTTGCAGCCTTAGTATAATTAAAAGTTAGCGAGGCTTTAAATTAATGGGCTCCACACTGCTTCCCCTGGTGGATACACATGACATTATCAGTGCTGTAAATAAACTTTGCCACTCATGGTTGCATAGGCCACATCACAGACAACGTTACAGTCAAGGGCTGAAGACCCCAGCTAAATGACAAGCAGCCAGTCTGAGCTCAACCTGTTCAAGTGTGCTGCATTTCTACCCAGGTTTTTTGAATCCACTAATTTCCTGGATGAAGCATACAGTGCTGTGAACAAGTATTTCCTCCCTTACTATTTTTTATTTTGTGTTTGCATGCATCACTCTGACATGTCTTAGAGATAAAACAACTACAACTAAAAACTGTTATCCAACTCTTGCATTTAGGACAAATTTATGAGGGGATTTCCCTAATGTTGAGTTCCTGTTGAAGTATACAAAGAAGTACTTTAAGTTTGTTTCCTTCTATTTTGTTTAAAATGCATCACACAGCAGCCTACCTGTGCTCTGAGCCCCCATTGATTGTGGTAAAATTAAATAAACCAAAAGATTCTGCCATATTCCCAAACACAGTTCAGAGTATTCAAAATATATGCAAATATATGTTCTGTTTGCATGTTTATTTACTTTGGAAAACATTACATTCACGCAATACAGTATTTGGATAGGTCAAACCCTGAACTTCCCTGAATGATACATGAAAATATCAGTGACAGTCTTATTTCATATCAGGCACTTCAAAGTTGTTTATTTCTGCTCTACTGATACAAAATAGAATCTGAAGTGCAGCAGGGAAACAACATCATTCCACAGCCTCAGAAAAGAAATTTGAGGATGGCTGAAGATGCCAGCCCCAGGATGGCACTGGGACCAGTTGAAATAGTGCTGTTACACAGATCCCCTTCACTGCAAGATATAGAGTCAACACATGTTGCACTGTTTTGGCAGTGAAGCTACGTTAAAATGTGTAAGACATGAGGAGAAAACGCTCAGAAAACGTCGCAAAACATGATGTGACTAAGAGCCAGCAGACATTCAGCATTTATGTTATTTTATAACATAGTTATTTTCACAATAAAATAGAATTTTATTGTATTAAAAAAATATGTTTAATATCAGTATAAGTTCTCATATACAAAAAAGAAAACTGCTTAGACTTGAACTCTGATCTGAGTCTCATTAACTCATTAATTTATGTAAGGGAACTACTCTTTTGTGTTGCTGCTGATAGACTCACAGTAGTTTATGTTAGCTAACTACCCATACGGAAAAGAAATAGTAAAAACTTATATGTGATTACTCATGAAAGTGGCCACTTTCATGAGTAAATCATATAAGGCTTACATGATTTACTCATGAAAGTGGCCACTTTCGTATTACTTTCATACATTGTTTTAGTAAGTATCCAAAACATACAAGTTTCATTATATAATTTTTCAAGGGATCTTATATCTGTTTTCACTCTTATATGCTTTTCATACAAGTTTCACACAAGACAGATACAAACTTTATAAGATTTATATATATCTTTTCCATATGGGTAGTGACAGAAGAGATAGCTCAGTGGAGAAAAGTGGGCTGGGGACTTAAAGGCAGTATAAGAGGGGCACATTTGTATAGCTCCTGGCTGCAACAATAAGTTTTATATTTAAAAAAACTAAATAAAAAGAGAGCTTGAATGAGTCACTGACTGTCTGATTACCAGAGTTCTTGAGGGAGAACAAATATTTTATTCCTTCCTAGTTAAATTTACCCTTTTTAATTTTTCATATTTATTTCCTATCTTATTCATAGCCTTTTCCTTTTTTGTTTTCTTTAGGTCACGAGCAGTTGTCCAAGCATTTCACTACATATCGTACTGTGTATGACTGTGTACGTGACAAATAAAATTTGAATTTGAATTTGAATTTGAATTTGAATTTAAGTGTGACTTATAGTCTGAAAAATACGATACTGAAAAAGTTCTTGTGCTTAAGGTGCTTCACTGAGCTGAAATTTAAACTTAAAATATCTCAAGATATATAACATAATAATAATGCCTTAATTGGAGGATCAAAACGCTTGCCCAGCCGTTGTTTTAGGGCTCCTCCTTGGTGGAACTGCTGTGTTGTCTCGTTTCATTTTGCCTTGTCCGGTCTTGGCGACTCTTTTGTCTATTATCTGGTTTTATCTTTTTTCCTCAGTGTTTTGCCTGGTTTTACTCAGCTCATTCTGCCCTGTTGCTTGCACTCACACCTCCGTGGTCGGACTAGAGCGATCCTCTGCCCGAGTGTCGTGCTGGTGCTGGGAACCCTGAATCGCTTGAGTTGCTGGTTCCACTTTGTGGGGAGCTGTACTGGACTGCAATCGAAGTTAGTCCTCCAGTCTTACAGTGGAGCACTGTAACAAAAAATAATTTCCCCCAGGGATCAATAAAGTATTCTGATTCTGATTCTGATTCGCTGTGTGTGAGTGTGTAATCTGTTTTATCGAAGAATTGAAGCTTCTTTTATATTTTACTGTTACTTTCCCGTAAGCATGCTGCATTACTAAACCATGATTTTGTTTGCAAGAGTGTCATGACAATGACATAAGCGAGTGCAATGTTCGTGGTCACAGACGTGTGCAGATAAACAATGGATAATATATCAAGTGCAGGAGAGAGTATGACTGTGCAGAGTTTAAAGCATGGAAGTACTGACCTTACTTTGAGTTTGATTTTGTAAAAAGTGACAAAAACATTAGCGTCCTCTGTACACTGCGTGGGAAGAAAACTTCTTTTTACAGGGAAAAAAAACCCTAAACTTTTGTGCAAGCACCGAGTACGCTGCCACGGGAATGTGAAATTCACAGAGAAACCCCCTAATCCCGGACACTGACATGGCCGCTGCAGCACACCTGCACCAGGGCAAACCTCCACCTGCCCCACTCCTGCTAAACAGGTGAAAATAGATTTAAGAACAACAGGACTTATTGCCGCTGAGTCTTTGATTTTATTTATTTTCTGCTGTGTTTTACTTGCATCTATTTGAAATAGTATAAACACACCTTCTACACCGATACATTCCACAAAGGTCTCTCAGATCAACTGACCAGTCACTCCTTGCTGTCCCCATGTCGAGACTGAAACAGTGGGGGGGGGGGGGGGGGACGACAGCTTTCGCTGTTGTGGCCCCCAAATATGGAATAAACTGCCCCTCAATAGTAGGCTGACCACAACACTTGGAATGTTTAAATCACTTTTTAAAACACACTTTTTGTCAAAGGCTTTTTAGGTGTAGTACCAGAGTCAGCTTGTAGTCAGTTTTAGTCAGCTGTTGGTCACTCTTAATCTTTTTATTTTGTTAATTTTATTCATTGTATATTTTATTGCCTATTTTACTCATGTCTTAATATTTAATATATATACTGATTTATTTTTATCTTCTTTTTCACTTATTTATTTATTTGATTATTATTTATATTTATTATTTGTCTGTTTAATGTATGGTTTTTAACTGTTATCTCTGTTTTATTATTGGAAAGTACTTTGGTCAACTTTATTGTTTTTAAAGTGCTATATAAATAAAGTTGCATTGGATTGGAATTTTTGCTTGATGCAATTTGCATAAAGTTAAAAGATTAAAACTAATAAAACAAAGATTGAAAAAAGACTTTTTCCATTTGATTACATTTTATATGATGGATTATGCATAAAAAATATAATTGGGCTAAAGGTCTATAGCTTTATTACCTATTCAGGTTGTGTATCATGTTTTTAAAAAGTAACTAAGTAACTAATTACTTTTAAAAATAAGTAAATGGTAAATGACCTGTATTTATATAGCGCTTTACTAGTCCCCAAGGACCCCAAAGCGCTTTACATATCCAGTCATCCACCCATTCACACACTGGTGATGGCAAGCTACATTGTAGCCACAGCCACCCTGGGGCGCACTGACAGAGGTGAGGCTGCCGGACACTGGCGCCACCGGGCCCTCTGACCACCACCAGTAGGCAACGGGTGAAGTGTCTTGCCCAACGACCGAGACTGTCCAAGCCGGGGCTCGAACCGGCAACCTTTCGATTACAAGGCAAACTCCCAACTCTTGAGCCACGATCGCCCCAAGTAATCAGTAAAGTAACGAGATTACTTTTTTGGAGAAGTAATCAGTAATTAATTACTAATTACTTTTTTCAAGTAACTTGACCAACACTGGTCCTGTGCTTTTCTTTTTTTTAGTGAATGGAGGATCCGCCAGTGTCCCTGGGACCATAGGTGGTGAGTCGTTTCCACACACTTCTTTTATTTGTGTAGCGCTGGGTGTCTAGGCTGTGGTGATTTTCCCGTGTGATTTTCGTTTGGTCCACGGCTGCTGTCAAGTCCCAGTTCCATGATTTTTTTGTTGTATTTCAGAACACTGTCAAACACTACATTCAGTGTTTGCTATTGTTTTTTATTCCTTGTTTATCCTCCTGACTATAAATACAATTGTATTAATATTGAGCCAACAGTGTGCATCCTTGCTTTTTTGTTCTTACTTTTTTTGACAATATTTGCTGTTTGTGTGACACACTACTAAAAATATAAAAAGCATACAGTACTGTACTTGTTTGAGACATAACATTTTAACAACAAAAGTATAGATACCCCCCCCCCCCCCCCCCAAAATGGTTTGTTCCAGCTCGCCTCTCCCCTGCTCTGGCTCTAGCGCCCTTTCTGCCAGAGCAATGGTGGCTGAGACGCAGTGGAGTGGAGGTGTTAGTGCCTGGCTTAAAACAGGACATGTGAGCTGCATTTAACCTTCAGTTAATCTTTATATAGTTAGGTAGGAGTCAGACCATGTTTCTTTTTAGCTGAGAAATATTACACCCAGGTAACCTGCAGGGTTGAAAACATGTTTTCCGATGATGTTTGCTACTCTACAATCCGTCCTGCTCTGTAGTAAAACCAGCAACATTTGACTGTCCCGTTGCTCCCATTGAAATGTATACAGCCTATTTAAAACCTAAAACTTAAAATTGTCCGCAGCCTGCTGTTGTTACCACTGTCCTGTTTGAAATGGATACTAACTAGCTAACTGACTGAATGCCCATTAACCTTATAACTCCCAGTGTGTGTGTGTGTGTGTGTGTGTGTGTGTGTGTGTGTGTGTGTGTGTGTGTGTGTGTGTGTGTGTGTGTGTACAGAGAGACAGCCAGGTTCATAATGGATATAAGGAAGTTTTTTCAAAAAAAGGAGCCACATTCAGGTAAAAGTGTAAGATCAAATGATCCATCAATCGAGAATAATGTTGGATCAGTGTTTCAATATTTATATGTTTTATTAGATGTTCATGTGGTTTGGTTATTTGCCTTTTGGTTGAAAGTACACTGAGAGAGGACTTTTTGTTAGTGATCTTAATAGTATTTTTTATATTAATGTAATTTTTCATCTAATTGAATACAATCTATTTGTGTATGATTGTCAGTCCAAAGAGGGAGAGAGGAAAGAGGGGAACGTGAGGAGAAAGTACAAGGTCAGGAAGAACCAGGTAAGAAAACAGACAGGGAACAGTGACAGGCACAACAAAAACTGTTAAAGTGACAAAGAGAAAAAACCTGATTTTACACACACAATCTGGAAGTTGTGTTCTCCCTATATTAAAGCTGCTGTACAGAATCTGCAAAACAAACTGGGTTGAAACATTTTTGACCCTCTTTAACAACATTCCAACATAACATTATAATTGATCGGGGAGATTAAAATTAATGATATATTTTTATGTGGTTCAGCCACAACTCTACTAAAACCTCAGCCAGTAATAGGTAGGCCAACTTTTGGACCGTCCAGTTGTCTGTATGACTGCCGCAGTACGTACATCACATTTGCACACTATCAGAAAGTGCCAAACAGCCCTGGTGGAGTGAGGAGCTGTAAAGAGAAGCTGAGTGCTCTGTTTCTAAAAATGCTTTAAGCTTGTTTCAAAGATTCTGTACAGCAGCTTTAAATGTTTTCCAAAAGCACACATACACTTCTCAGTGTTTCTCAAACTTTTTACAGTGTGTACCACCTGATAAAAATGTCAAGCTCTCCCAAGTACCACTATGAAAGCATGAAAGTCATAAATCTTACAACACAAAATTAGTATTATTAAAATAGTCACATTAGTATCTGCAGCAAAGATTTTTTCATACATTGCATAAATTCTACCACAGGCAAAGTTGCCTCCATTTTTATAGTTTTTTTTAAATATTTTGTAATAATTTATTTGTACCCAGGCACAGAGAGACTTGATGAATTTAAGAATCTTATGATTTAATAAAGACATTTGCAGACTTTCACAGAGAGGGTACAATTATGATGACTGATAAAGGAGACAAAGACAACAGACGATGAGGACAGGGAGGAACAGGGGTTTAAATGCACCAAGGAGACAGTCAGAGAGAACTCGGGACAACATTTAAGGATGCAGGGACTGACAGAGACAGGTTTATCTTGCCTGGCTGGGCAGCTCTCTGGGTGCTCAGCACCCCCTAAGCTCTGATCCTAGAATTGCCCCTGCTTAGAGATAAAACACCTACAACTAAAAACTGTGATCCAACTCTTGCATTTAGGACAAATTTATGAGGGGATTTCCCTAATGTTGAGTTCCTGTTGAAGTATACAAAGAAGTACTTTAAGTTTGTTTCCTTCTATTTTGTTTAAAATGCATTACACAGCAGCCTACCTGTGCTCTGAGCCCCCATTGACTGTAGTAAAATTAAATAAACTAAATGATTCTGCCATATACCCAAACACAGTTCTAAGTATTATAAAAAATATGCTGACATTCAAGATTTATGTTATTTTATAACATTAAGTTATTTTCACAATAAAAATATCATTTTTCAATGTATTTTTTCTAAATATGTTTAATATCAGTATAAGTTCTCAATGATTAGAGTTGAATATGAAGGCTCTGATCTGAGACTCATTAACTTATGTAAGGGAACTACTCTTTTGTGTTGCTGCTGATAGACTCACAGTAGTTTATGTTAGCTAACTACCCATACGGAAAAGAAATAGTAAAAACTTATATGTGATTACTCATGAAAGTGGCCACTTTCATGAGTAAATCATATAAGGCTTACATGATTTACTCATGAAAGTGGCCACTTTCGCATTACTTTCATACATTGTTTTAGTAAGTATCCAAAACATACAAGTTTCATTATATAATTTTTCAAGGGATCTTATATCTGTTTTCACTCTTATAAGAGATAGCTCAGTGGAGAGAAAAAAAAAAGGGGGGGGGAGTGTTGGGGCTTAAAAGCAGTCTAAGGGGGGCACATTTGTATAGCTCCTGGCTGCAACAATAAGTTTTATATTAAAAAAACTAAATAAAAAGAGAGCTTGAATGAGTCACTGACTGTCTGATTACCAGAGATGGGCAGTAACGCGTTACGCGTTACTGTAATCTGATTACTTTTTTCAAGTAACGAGTAAAGTAAGGGATTACTATTACAAAAACGGTAATTAGATTACCGTTACTTTCCCGTAGGAACGCTGCGTTACTGCGTTACTAAAACTGTGATTTTTTGCGAGAATGTCTCACGACAGTGACGTAAGCGAGTGCGCCGTTAGTGACAACAGCTGTGTGCATATCAACAATGGATCACATATCGATTGTGGGAGAGAGTATGAGCGTGCAGCGTTTAAAGTGTGGAAGTACTGACCTTACTTTGAGTTTGATTCCATAAAAAGTGACAAAAACATTAGTGTCCATCGTGCGTGGGAAGAAAACTTCTTTTTACAGCGAAAAAAACCCCTAAACTTCCAAGCAAGCACCGTGCGCAACGACGTAATGGGAAATTCACAGACAAACTCGAGGATTCTTTAACTGACCGCGGCACACCTGCACCAGGGTAAACCTCCGCCTACCGCAGTCCTGCTTTACAGGTGAAAATAGAGCAAAAGGACCGCTGAGTCTTTGACTTTATTTATTTTCTGCTGTGTTTTACTTGCATCTATTTGAAAGAGTGAGTGTAAACACAAAAAATATTTCATTTTATGTGCTGGAATGTGTAGAAAATAGGTTTAAATGTTAAACTAATTTATTCAAGTCAGAGAATGTTGCATATAATTAAATTTTTGCTTGATGCATAAAGTTAAAATATTAAAACTGATAAAACAAGTTAAAAAAAAGAGACTTTTCCATCTGTTTACATTTTGTATGATGGATTATGTAGAAAAAGTAGAATTGGGCTGAAAGATCTATCGCCAACTCGTGTTTTTAAAAAGTAACTAAGTAACTAGGTAATTAATTACTTTTGAAAATAAGTAATCAGTAAAGTAACGGGATTACTTTTTGGGGGAAGTAATCAGTAATTAGTTACTGATTACTTTTTTCAAGTAACTTGACCAACACTGCTGATTACACCCTAAAATTAGAAGAATTATATGGCAAGTTGTAATTGTCAAATACAGTGATGATTCAGCTTATAAGTTTCAAATTATTGAAAATAAAATTGTAAACAAGGAAACCAAGAATCTTCAATTTGTTACAGATCTATTTAATGTGTACTATTTAAAAATATATCAGAGATAACATAAATACAGCAAAAAATCTGAACCTTCAGTATAAAAAAGTAGTACTCTGTAAATTGGCATAAAGTTTTTACCTTTAAAAAAACAAACAAAAAAACCAGCTGGTTACCTTACAGAGCAAGCTACCTGGGCCCTGTTTCAGGAAGCCGGTTTAGTGGAAAAACTGAGTAAGTATACCCTGAGTTAACGAAAACTCTGGGTTTTCGGTTTCACAAAGCGAGTTCAGCTGCAGCCTGAGTGAGTCACTATGACGACACACTCCGTGAAGCTAACCTGCCCCCTAGCAGGTTTACTACAACTAACCCTGACTGTCTCCGCCCCTTTGTCGGAAACCTGACAGTAGGAAGTGTCGGACATGGCGTGCCACTTCCTTGAAGAGCCAGTAGATCGTGAAGCCCAAATTCTCCGCAGAGCTCTCCGCCGGGAGAGAGTGATCAGAGCGCGTTTGGACATTTTATCATTTCCTGATGATTTTCTGTGCGAACGTTACCGTTTCTCAGCACAATCTATAATTTATTTGGATAACATCCTCAGGCCATATATTACGCATGTGACACATCGCGGACATGCTCTCAGTTCTGTACATATTATTCGTATTGCACTTCGGTTTCTTGCAAACGGGAGCTTTCTGTATAATATTGGTGACGCTGAGCACGTTTCCAAGGCTACCGTCTGTCGGGCAGTCAGGAATGTTACAGTTGCACTGAAACGTCTCCTGTACTGGTTTGTGGTGTTCCCCGGTCACAGACCCACAGGATTTATCAAAGAGGGATGCCACAAAATTGCAGGTATCAGGATGACCAAAACTTAATGTATGATGTGGTGATACTTGGACTACTACTTAAATTGCACATTTATTTTCAGGGTTCCCAGGCGTGATTGGCTGTACAGATGGTACTCACATTCCAATCATTGCTCCTTCAGTAAATGAAGGAGACTATGTGAACAGGAAGTCTTTCCACAGCATTAATGTACAGGTACATAGTTCCCTGTAGCATGTCAAACTAACAAATTATTTCATTATAGTAATGGATGCTAATTTGTGTTCTCTGCACTGTGAAGATCATATGTGATGCTGCCAACATTATCACAAATGTGGAAGCCAAGTGGCCAGGCTCTGTCCATGACTCACAAATATTCCGTGAATGTACACTGAGCACAAAATTTGGACATGGTGAGTTGAGAATACTTTAAAATATATAAAGACCAATTGCTTCAGGGACATTTGAACTGAAGTGTACCCTTCTGTCTTAGGAGAGTTCACTGGCTACTTGCTTGGTGATAGGGGGTATCCATGTTTACCCTATTTGCTTACCCCTTACCCTGACCCTGAACCGGGCCCACAGCAGTGATATAATCTGGCTAATTGCAGGACAAGAGCCAGAATTGAAATGACTATCGGAATGCTTAAGGCCCGGTTCCAGTGCCTGCAAAGACTCAGGGTCACCCCAGAAAGGGCATGTGACATTATTGTGGCATGTGTGATTCTTCACAACATTGCCACAATTAGAGGAGAACACTGTCCTTCTGAACCAAACATCAGCAGTGATCCAAACCATGAACATCCTGACCCTCCCACGGACATACAAGATGGAAGAGCAGTCAGAGACACCATATGTCACAATCATTTCTTTTGACCCATCACCTCAACATGTTGAAAGAAGAATAAACAGATTTTTTGTTCAACTGGCTTTATTGGTCACCTGTATTTCCTGTACACAAAGTATTAAAAGATGTAAACCTCATAAAGTGTCTCTGTTGCTTCCTCCTCTGTAACAGCTGTCAATGTTTCTTCATTATTTTCCTGTAGTAAAGAAATAGACAACATTGCTGTTCTACTGTAAACTCATATAATCTGTGGAGTATTAAGAGTACTCACAACTGCATGTTGGTCTGGCTCAACAGGAGGCTGCACCAGATGCAGTACACCATCACCATCAACTGATAGAATATGAGGTTTATACAGGTCACTTATAACTTACAAGGGACCAAATGGCAATTAACAAACATACCAATCACCTTACACTTCATTGTCATTATGCTCTCAAAGACAACCAAGACTGAGGGAAGGCAAAATCAGTCGGAAAATAACTTCACTACAAAATAATTCATTATGGTAAAGAGTTTATCAAATGAATGAGTAGCACTGCAAAGGTGACTGTGAAGAAAGGATGTATGCACATCATGTATTATTTTGAATTTACCCCTTATGTAGGCACTTGTGTCTTGCGGGGTTATTGACTCAGAGGATGTTCCCACAGAGATGCCTTCAGCCACAGGGCGCCCACTGTTTTGGCTGAGGGCCAACTGCTCAGCCTCTGAGTGGTGGTGGTGGAGGACCCCCACCTGTTTTTCGGGCCTCCGCTTTTTTTCTGTTGGCTATAACGGGCCACATTTGAGCATACAGAGTAAGCAAATATGTACTTGTAATGTGCTCAGATAATTTCAATAAGTGCTTACAGAAGGAAAATTAATGTAGCCTCTAACTGCAATTGATTTACATGGGACAAACAGACCAAGCACTATGGCTCATAATACAATTACACCTTACCTGTTTGGACTATATTTTTATATTTCATTTTTACTTGCTGCCAGGCACGTTTGGGGCCTGTTGGGTTGCACCTGCGCTCACATCACATCACAAAATAAAATGTATAAAATAACAAATAAAATAACATATGATAAAATAACGTGTTAAATGGGTGGAAATCCCTCGATCAATGTTTAAATTAACACTCACGCATTGACTCTGTCGGCTATGTTTTGCCATGCATGCTTTTGCAGCTGTGGCTGTGTTACTTTTTTCCGCGGAATTTGCATGTTATCGGCATATGCTGCCATCAGAATTTCGGCCTCAAGCGCTGTGAAATACATTGACCGCGCCTTCTTTCCCTCCGTCTCCATGGTGACTCGCTTAATCTGTGCTCCGCTTATCAGGGCTTTATGTATCCTCGTCCGCGCGCTTCACTTGGGGTTAAAGCAACTCCGCGTTGACTGAACTAATTGTTATCAGCCTTTCTGAAACGGAATATTCCGAGTTGGACAGTTCGGGGTTACTCAACCGTGAGTGTCGTTTTTCACTCTGAGTTTTCCAAACCGGCTTCCTGAAACAGGGCCCTGTGCTCTTAGATCTCATTGGCTGTAGTAAAATTAAATAAACAAAAAGATTTTGGCATATTCCCAAACTCAGTTCAGAGTATTCAAAAAATATGCAAATATATTTTCTGTATTTTTATTTGCTTTAGGAAAACATTACATTCACCAATACAGTATTTTGATAGGTCAAACCCACAACTTCCCTGAATGACAGATAAAAATAGCAATGGCAGTTTTATTTCAGGCACTTCAAAGTTGTTTATTTCTTCCCTACTGATACAAAATAGATTCAGAAAACAGTGCAGCAGGGAAACAGCATCATTCCTCAGCCTCAGAAAAGAAATTTGAGGATGGCTGAAGATACCAGCAGAACGATGGCACTGGGACCAGTTGGAATAGCGCTGTTACACAGGTCCCTTTCACAGCAAGTGACAGGCCCACCACAGTATTTACTGGGCAGGCAGCCCTTAGTTACATTAAGAGCTGTAAGACATGAGGGGAAAATTCTCAAAAAGAACTTTACAAAACATGATGTGACAAAGAGCCAGCAGACATTCAGCATTTGTGTTTATTTTTAGATAGAGCTTCTGATATGAGATAACAACTCACCGTTTAATCTAAAAGTGACACAATGGTCGAAGCCAACAGGACAAGTTATGGTGTCTATGCAGGATTTAGGATCTGAATTGATGCATGCGTAGCATCTTAATCCACATGCTATAGAAACAAAAAGAACACAATTTTACACACATTAGAAATTATTGAGAGTTGTTTATGCCCTTTGAGAGAGTTGCCAGAAATTGGGTCATATATAACAAGTGAAATCTTAAGAAGTCTTCTCAGTCTGGAAGATATTTCCTCTACTGACCACAAAATAATTAAATATGTTTGTATTTTTTTAAGCCTGTTTTCTTAACCAGGAAATGACTCTTTTAAAGTCTGATGTATTCCACATATCTTTAAAACCACAAACGCTTATTTTTAAAATTAAAGTCTCAATGATTAAATAAAAAATATATAAAGTGTTCATTTCTGTTTCATCACAGGCTGTTTATGTAACTCAGTATTGAATTGCTAAACTATTTAACTTTTTACCTTTAAACATCAATACATTTTTTTCTTACCTGCAGACAGAGTCACACACAGGATCAGAGCTCCATAAAGCTGCATCATGAACTCAAATTGCTGATCAGTCTCGTGAGAGAAAATGCTGCTGCTAATCTTTTCTTTCTCAGCTCAACTTTCTCGTTTGCTTTCAGAACCTGAGCTTTTGTATCTCTTCAAAGAGCCTCCTACCAAGTGATCCATATAACCACGCCCCCTGAAGTGACAATATGGTCAGTTATTATAAGTCATAGCCAAAGGACAGAAGAGTTTCTCATATAATTTAATAACAATAAATAATAACTTAAATTTATATAGCGCTTTTCAAGGGAATCTAAAATTGTTTTACATTTAAAAACTGATTCATGGAAGCTTTAAAACTGGACAGTAGCATAAGTGTGAAGTTTATGCATTCTCCACAAGAACCAATTTTTGATTCCTATACTTCAAGTGCTGAGCCTTTCTTTCTTAGCTCAAGTTCCTATTCTTCTTTCAGAACCTGAGCATTTGCATCTCTTCAAAAAGCCTCCTAGCAAGTGCCCAAATAACCACACCCTGTTAAATGTCAGCACTGTCAGACTATCCATGTCTTCTAAAAAGGAAGACAAGAACTAAGGTTATGCATTAGATTCTTGCCAAATAAACTATATCATATTAAGTAAAAAAAAGATGTGTGCAAATAAATTGATAACAAAACTTTAGATGAGAAGTTACATTGTATTCATAATAAGACATTTTTTTTATCATGCTTCTTTCTGAAAGTCTGTTTAACTGGAGTATAACATTGCCTCAAATATAATTTTATCAGATTTTTTATGGTCCTTTATATTTCATAAGGTCAATAAGTTATTCAATAAAGAAGATCTGTAATGACACATCTGTGCTTCCTGGTTGTTTGGTAGCTTATCTATGCTTTACATTACTTCCCCTTTCCCATGATGTCAAGCTCATTGCTGACATCACTGGTCTAGTTTAATCATCTTTCTGCCTGCCTTTGGCCAATTAGCCTTCACTCTGGCTATTTTAAACTGCTAATCTGTCATTCTTCCTTGCACACACCTTTATGCAACCTATATCTCAAAACACATGTTGAGGTTTACTTCTTCTTGACCTCACCGATCCTTTTGATATCCCAGCTGGAGAAAAAGGGTCAAATGAGGCTGGAGTATTTTTCATCAAAGCTTTATTACCAGTTGGCATTGGGAGATCACACTACATGCAGCCACAGCAAGCACCAAGTGGATCTGAGGATCGTTCCTCATACACATACCTATAAAGAGTAAGTGGGGGGGCTGCCCTGTGTCACCCCTCTTCAGTACTTTTGCGCTAATTCCATTGTTCAGTCTGGGGGGGGGGGGGGGGGGGGGGTTGCCCTCCCCTAGACAAGTACAGTTGTGGTCAAAAGTTTACATACACTTGTAAAGAACATAATATAATGGCTCTATTGAGTATCCCATTATTTCTGCAACTCTGATTTTTCTCTGATAGAGTGAATGGAACAGATACCTCTTTGTCACAAAAAACATTCATTCATTCACTTCCATAAAAAAAAAGAAAAAAAAAACATTCATCACGTTTGGTTCTTTGATAACTTTATCATGGGTTAACAGAAAAAAGGGATCACATTTGCTGAGTCAAAAATATACATACAGCAGTGCTAATATTTGGTTACATGTCCCTTAGCCATTTTCATGTCAATTAAGCGCTTTTGGTAGCCATCCACAAGCTTCTGGCAAGTTTCTGTTTGAATCTTTGACCACTCCTCTTGACAGAATTGTTGCAGTTCAGTTAAATTTGATGGCTTTCTGACATGGACTTGTTTCTTCAGCATTGTCTACATGAACTCTGATGGACGTGTCTTTTAATCTTGTCAAAAAGACTGCGGTACCAGATCGCCTTTGAAAAATACATTCTCACGAGACAAAGTAAAAGCAGAGCCCTCACAGCTGGTAGTACAAAACACAGTGACAACTTGTGTATTAGATACCCTCACTCCAAAAGCATATATCTATATATATGGAATCTCCAAGAATGTCATCCTAAAATGGCATTCAGTGGGTTGTTACAGTAAAAAAAAAAATTTTTTTAAAAAGCAGTAAAATTTTCATCTGAAAATGTTGAATTTTAGTAAAAACAATGCTTTGTAGCTTGATACTGTCATTACAGGCAAAGTGGACGTTTAAAAGTCTTTTGTATGAAGCATTTGAAATGCAATACATCTCCTTATCAGCTGGAAATATTAAAGCCAGAACTTACAACACAATACTGTATGGACTTTATTTATAGTGTGTCAGTAAAGGCCGACATGCACTTCTGGCCCCTGTGTTGAATGAGCCCATGTTGGGTTTGTGAATTTGACACCTTAAGGTTTTGAAAGTGGGGATACATGCTCCTGGTGAGCATAAGATGTCTGATAACAGCTTGGCATCTCAGTTATAAATGGAATTCAAAATGTTTTTGGAAGTATGACTAATGTATAATCTGACTTCTAAGGTATGCACAACAAGGCCTAGGAGACAAGGGGGTAGTTTACTTCGTGCTATAAAAACACAAACCTTAATTTTTTAATCTTCCAACTTTATCTTTCTGTTCTGGTTTTAGAGTCTCTGTTTATTAAGTCGTACTTTGGGAATCACCCTGTTGTGAGACAAGGGTACGCTGGGAGAGAATATGGCATTATACAGAGATCTAAGAAATACACCTGTTATTGGTTTTTAAAAAGAGTTAGCTGTGGTGAAGGTTTAATTTATAATTTTCTCAGAAATGTGCTCAAAGTAAAGTCAAAGTAGTAAACTAGCTGAATATTGTGCAATAACAACATAATATTAGCAGGTGAGACTACAAACTTAGTCTGGTGGTTGCGCATGATAAAAAACAAAACAAACAAAAAACCTATAAACTAATCCCTTGTTTAGAGGTGATTGTCAGTTTGCTGGTTTTTTAGAGACACTGAGAGTGAGAGAGGTCATGTTCTACATTACTTTAAAAGTGATTTTCAGAGCTGTTGATGTATGAAACAGTGTCCATAGAGACATGGATCAACTCTGTTTATGGCATTGAGTGTTAAATTGTGACAGTTTCAATAAAGCCTGAAAAATTCTTGCATTTATACTGGGGAGCAAAGAAAAGTTAGACGTTAGTTGTACTATTGAAAATCAGTTTCATAAAAAAATCAATTAAACAGATATGAAGAAGAATGTGTTTGTAAAACTAGCGGTAAAGTATGGGAGCTATAAGGCAGACTGTTTCTGCTATTAAAACAGTTTGTGTTGTAAATCCTGAATGATTCTTGGTCACAACATTTTACTCCGCACACATTTGGAAAATCGCATAGTTCGACAATAAATATCCCAGTAAAGACGCTTTATTTCTTAAGAAATATGCAGAGGGAGTGATCTTTATCAAAAGTAGAAGTTATATCTGTAGCTAAACCGTTGTACACAAGAACTTTAAAAATCTATAGTGTGTGAGGTTGTGTAAGTAAAGGGTGGCTTGCCCTTCTCGCCCGCGTGTGACAAACCATCTGTTGGATCATGGATTTGACACCTCAGCATTGTGAAAGTGGGGAAACATACTCCTGGCTGAGCATAAGATTTCTGCTTACAACTTAGAATCTCAGTTCTAAATGAAATTAAAAATGTTTTTTGTAAGTATGGCTAATGTATACTTTGACTTTTAAGGCATTCACACACACACACAAGAACAACATCAACACAGAAAAGAAGAACAGGGGGTAGTTTGGGTAGTTTACTACGCAACATAAAAACAAACAAACAAAAAACGCAATCATTAATCTTCCAACCGTACATTTCTGTTCTGAATTTAGAGACCTTGTTTGTTTACTGAGCCGTACTTTGGGAGTCATACTGTTGTGATACTGGGAAGAAAAGGGTAAGGTGTGAGAGACTAAACCATTACACACAATATTTCAAAAATCTAAAGAGAATGTGAGACTGCTAGCTGTATTGTCCAGCAATAAACTTATCTACAATGTGTTAGTAAAGAGCAACTTGTACTTCTGTCCCATTAAACAATGGTTTAACAAATTTCACTGCACACTATAAAAGGAATCTGGATTTAAATAGAACATAGTAGTGTTGGATTAAGTGTAGGAAACACTAGTGTAAGGTGTCTATGGAACAAATCTCCTTCAACATTCATAATGACCAAAGTGAGGACTACAAGCGTTTCTCTCAGTCAGCTGATTGTGTTTAGGGTAAAAGCATCTATATACACTGAGATTGCTCCACATTTTAGTGAGTTAACTCTGGATGTCTGTGGGTTTTGTCAACTTGGGGTGAACAAAAGCAGAAAAATGATAAAAGATTCAGACATTAAAAGTCTGGTTTGTTTCATGAATACAATGAAACATTTTACAATCCACACAGCAAAGTAGTATACATGACAATGGATACTACAACATAACACGGACAGTGAGAAGTAAAACTGATAGTCTTACCAGCTGTTATATTCTTTAAACTTAAAATAAACCTTTGAAATTAGAGTTTAGTGTTATAAGTCATCTATTTAAAAAATAAAAAATGAGTCAACACTTGTTTCTCTCAGCAGCATTACTGAAGTGAGACTTTAACGATGCTTCATATCACAGTCTTTATGATGAAAAAACATGTTCTCTCATTAGCAGATGTAGCAGAATACATTTATTGCAGTGTATGAGCTACACTTCTTTGGAAATGCATTATAAAAAAAAGCTCCTGCCTTGACATTCCTTCGACGCACGCACACACACACATACACATACCTGGTGATTTTCCCGTGTGATTTTCGTTTGGTCCACGGCTGCTGTCAAGTCCCAGTTCCATGATTGTTTTGTTGTATATCAGAACACTGTCAAAGACAACGCTACATTCAGTGTTTTCTATTGTTTTTTATTCCTTGTTTATCCTCCTGACTATAAATACAATTGTATTAATATTGAGCCAACAGTGTGCATCCTTGCTTTTTTGTTCTTACTTTTTTTGACAATATTTGCTGTTTGTGTGACACACTACTAAAAATATAAAAAGCATACAGTACTGTACTTGTTTGAGACATAACATTTTAACAACAAAAGTATAGACACTAGGCTATGAATGAGATAAGAAATAAATATGAAAATTAAAAAGGGTAAATTTAACTAGGAAGGAATAAAATAAAATATAAAAATTAAAGTTAAAAATGAAATAACTACAACACAAGTTAGAATGAAGGGTAAATTTAACTTAATTTAACCTTTTTTTGTTCTCGTGATTCATACAAGAGCCTGCAGACATTAAATTAAGGCTTTCAAGTGAAGCTCAAGACCTTCAAGACATTCTGATGCTCCTTATGAGCTAATCGCTGGAATAACTGAAACTGATGCTGTTAACTTTTCTGAAGCTAACTTGTGTCTTTACCTGTTTCGAGTTGCAGAAATAACAGAATATCCTCCAGAGGAAACCAAGAAAAGAAGCATGTACCAGAAGGAAGTTATGTAGCTGAAGGGAAGCGTACATAGCCCACAAAGGGTCCTTTTTGTACATATGTGTTTGTACATGCCCAGTGCAAGAAAGGGAAGATGTTCATTTTTGTATGACTTTATCTTTTTTTTTTCTTCACTTTTACAAATATGACGTGTCCTATAAAATGTTAAGCCACCTAAAAGTCCACAGCATTTTTTTTAAATATAGAAAATATTGTCACCACAATAAGTTACTCAAACACATAACAAGCATCCTGGGAAGGGTCATTCACCATCCTATGGTGAAGTGTATCAGTCAATAGAAGTCGACAAAAAAGGATGGTTGGGGTTTCGAAGTATGACACAAGCACAAAGGGAGGAACCGATTACGAGGACAAGAGCTAGAGACATTGTGACACTGTGGTAACAGAAGGGAATGGGGACACAGGAAGTCGTTTCATACCTCAGTCATCGAGTGTATCATCAAAAAGCACGTCAAGCACGCTGCCAACTCCAAAGTGGTTAAAATCACTTCCTTTGCCTTTCTTTTTTCTTTTTTCACAAACCTTTGCTTTCTCTCATCAAAAATGTACAATAAAAAAACAAAAAGATCCAGCTTTGCTTTTATACTGACTTGGCTTTCAGCGGCTTAAAGGGACACTCTTTTTCTGTCTTTGGTTTGCTGGAACCATTTTTCATTAATGAACAAAGATGCAAATGCTTAACGATGGCAAGGGAAGAGAACAAGAAGGAACATAATCAGTTATTAAACAAAATCTCACAGCTAATTCAGAAAATTAGCAAAAACTAAGGTGCAGCTGTGGCATCTCCAAATTTTAAAAAAATAAAAGAAAGGAAAAAAAAAAAAGAAAAGAAATAACAGAATATATTTCTGTTTTCCAATAAAAATATGGTCTTTATGTGTCTATAAGAGTATTTTTCTACTAAGTTCTGGTGGATGAAAAGTCCAAAACAAAGTAATTGCGTTGATCTCACAAGAAGCCAACCTACCAATGAGAAAAGGGAAAACTGTAAAGCACTTGTTTAAACTGATTACAACCACCAAAGCCTCATGTTAGTTATACACACAAAAAACCCATTAAAAAAAACACATTATGGAACTTGATCTTTTAAACGACTGAACTGGAGGAAGAACTTTAAATATGTGTAGGCAGGTGTGTAACTGCTGTCTTTTTCTTTTAATAAAACTAGTGATATAAAATGACCATTTTATGGGACAGACAGTCTATGATCTTTTAAAATACAGAAGGCTTGGCTGGATCCTGTTTATCCCTGCAGTGAAATCCAGAGTGCTGAGAACCAAGCCGACATTGATTTCCTCATCCAGACTGAGCCTGAGGAGTTTCAAATAAAACAACCGTCTGCCTGCCCGGGGAAACCTAAACCTAATTCTGCAGAATGAAATACACCAAACTCACAAACAGATACAGCTTTGTAAACACATACATAAGCTCAGCGCTTCAGCACGTTTTAGTAATATATTGGTATATATTGCCCTCTAGTGTCTTCCCAGCATATTACCTTGCATTCGTAATGCTGTGCAGGAGTCTCTCGGTTTGCTCTGAGAGGTCGGAGGGCACCAGGATTTCGACAGGATTGATTTTAAGGACACGGCATTCCAGCTCAGAGCGAGAGGGACCGTCAGGAAAACAGTCCAGAAGCACGTCGCCGGTGCTGGGCTGAACTGCCTGCAGACACAAACACATGCTGTGAATCAGATGATGTCAAAGATGTGCAGCTACAGCTCCAAGTTGACAGTTATACACTGTATAAACTGAAAAATGGCAAAGCATGTTCAAATTTTATTAAAGTAACTTTTTGTCTTAAGTGAGCTATTAATCAAGATTTAATTTCTTTACAATTTCTTCTTCACCACACGTGAGTGTGTGGTGTTATTACACTATCAGCATGCAAAGAAACTGAACAGTGAACATTAAATTATTTTAAAATAATACACAACAGTCCCCTAATGTGTGTTGAACAAAAAGCCAAGGGGTAACTCTACTTTTAAATTAAATTTTTGATTTTCATCTCTTATACACAGAATACCTGAAGAACAATCAGCCAATCAGGTGGGATTTATGGATTGACTTATGAAACTCACCACAAGGCCTACAGTGAGCTGCTTCTTCAGTTTGTCCCAATTCTCACTAATACAAAGCAGGAAACTGTCGGGAGGGTCCGACACAACATCATCACAGCCCCCCTCCTCCACATCCCCGAGTCTGCAGACCGGATTTACATCTTTTAAAAAAACTGTCAAGGAAACTGTTTCAAACAAAGAGTGACAATAAAAAGTTGTTTGAGAACACATGCACACATTCATCATCTATAAGGATACCCTCTCCCACCAAAGTGGACTTGGTGTACAGGGCGCTGAGCTGACGAGTGAACAGAGTATTTCTGTTGGCCCCTGACGCTTTGATCGCAGATGTTTCTGTCTGTTTAACTACTCCGACCTATAAATTAAAACATTAAAAAAGCCAGCAGAGCATGAGCCTAAACTGCTTGCAATTAGTAAACAGTAATCATATAAAGTCAAAGATAAAGCAGAAACCTTGTGTCCGTGAGACACCAGCCGTCTGACATGAACAAACAGGCGGTGTGTGGGGATGCTGCACGTCATGAAGTTATGATCCAGATGACAGACGATGTTCAGCTCCTTTGCAGCAATCTGTTCACAAACAAAACGTCCTTCAGCGATCAGTGAAACACAAATCAGGTGCTGAGAGCCACTGTGTTGAAAGAAGAGAATCATCTAAAACATATGTCTTTTATATTTTATACAGTTTAAATTTAAACTCCCTCTAAATGCATCACTAACACATCTGCTTTTTAGTTCTCACCTCTGCATCCTCTCCAAAGAACCTGTACTTGTAACCACACTCCACAGCCAACAAAGCATCCTTATGCTGCTGTTTCAGCTGGATCACCTGCTGCTCAAGGGGGGTGAAAATGCTCTTTGAACGCCTGGAGGAGGTGCTACAGTCCAATGGAGGACCCAGCTCTGCACACTTTCCTCCTCCTGTCTTGGCAAACTGAGAGAAGTGAACTCCCTGCAGGAATAAAAATACATCAAATCTGTTACGATGTAAAAAGTCACACTTGCTTTTTCAGTGTTATCAGGTACTTTACTTTTTGCACACCTGTTTTGCAGCAGCCAACCCCAGATCTGCCTTTTCTTTATTATCCTCCTCTTCACCTCCATGCTCACTTTCTGCATGCTGCAGTCTGTGTGTAGTTTCAGGTTGACCTGTAGCACAACGAGGAGACCAATCACTGCTTTCCTGACCTGCATCAGCCGTCTCTGTTTCTCCCCGGGTGACGCTGCTGACGACACTGGGCTCAGCCCCGCAGGTGAAGCCTTTCAGCTTCTCCAATGTGGAGGAGCACAGGCTGCCTGCTTTTCGGCTCAGCGTCAGCTTTGTGTCTGAAGAGAGAAGACAAGTACTACAGTCACATCAACAACAACTTCACTTTTTACCCCTCAGCTGTAAGAGGCTGGATTTGTGGATGGATTTGTGAATGCAATAACACGAGTATGAGGCGAGGTAGGATTCTGATATTCATAGCACACGTGCTTCTACTAAAAATGTTGGACAAGTTCAAATCTCGGTTACCTCAATCTTTCTGAAAATATTGTGAATGCAGTAACTTAAGAAGGAAGTCACCAAGGATTTTTAAAATTTTACCGTAAGTGCATCTACTAGTGCATCGAGGGGTAGCACTGGAGGCCAAATAAATGCGTTGTGGGCAGAGTTATCTCATCGCAATCTATACCAGTGCACATGTTGTTTGGAGAACTGTGATGCTGCTGGGCACTGGACAGATATAAGTGACTTTATTGAGGGTTTAGAAGATCATGGCATATTTTTCTGTCTGAAGTCAACACTCACCTTTAATGCCCTGACAGGACGCAGGCTCACACTCCACATCCTCCGCCTGTTGGTCCTTTGGAGAAGGCTTAACTCGTTTTCTTGGCAATTCCAATTCATCATCAGATGAAAGCTTCTGCTGGAGGACAAAAATGAACTGCACTTCAGTAATTAGCATTGAGTGAAGCATGTCTGATATGTGCGTGTGAAGCTCAACTCACGTTGCCTCTTGAAAGTTGCTGCTCTGCAGGATTTGGGTTAATCCCGCGCTGCTTGTTGGAGGCAAAGCTGCTGCTGCTGCTCAGTCCTCCGAAGTACCTGCTGATGGAGGTCTGAGTGGTGCAGGACTTTTTCAGAGACTTTGGCATGCTTTAATGTTCGCTTACATTTGATCCATAATAACAAGTCGCATAAAAATGAATTTGCTTGTACAATAAAGTGCAGAGCTTTGACAGCCGGTGTCCAGCTTTTCAAAATATAGCAGCGCATACGATGAGGTCACAGACGCGTAAATGACGCGCGCCTTCTTCTTCCTCTTTGGTTAGCAGAGGTTGGCGGCTCCAGGAGCGTTGCTGCCTCCTCCTGGTTTCGCCAAATATTCTACTCAATGCATTCTGCTCTGTGAAATCTTACAATTATACACTCTTCATCACCGGAACTCCTTCTGTAACGTGTATTGTAGTTGATTTCAAGTTTATTTCATCCTGAAAAAGTAAAAGACTGAATTGTAAACTGTTGTTTTTGCAAAACTTGTCGTATTTTTTGAACATTTTTCATTTTTCTCATGGGCCGGATTTCAAGTAACGAACATGAACAATGACGTGTCTGTCAGCAGTGCATCGTTTGAATGATTGTATGCATGTTAAACAAACAAAAACAAAGGATTAGGAGGAGAGGAAGCAGATCTGGACGGGCTGATTTGTAAACCCAGCCTGCTCAGGTGCACCGCACTTCTACTTGGGTTATGTCTGGAAGACAGAACAGCACAGCAGAAAGCAGGCGGCACCAGGGGGCAGTCTTGTGTTTTAGAGCAGCAGATAACTGAAACAATCTGTCAAACTTCATACAAGCCCAAATGCATTTTTTTTGTCCCTCTGCAAACATTACTTTAAAAAATGCCATCATTTCCATCCGAGGTAACAGCTGTTTTGCCACCGCGTGTCAGGCACTCTATAAACTTTCAGAGGTTTTAATCGTGTTTGCATATTTTTGACTGCAAGTAAGTCATAATTATAACTTAAAAACTTGTTTAGAGCTTCTCTGTTAAAAAAAAAAAAAAAAAGAGAGAAAGACACAGATTCATAAGTAAAGCTGTGTAAAAAGATGCCTTCATTTTCTCTCTAAAAACAACAAGGAAATAGCTCCTTTAAAGTCTGGTATTCTAGTAGTCTAGTAATTGTCGAATAGAATACTTATTTAGCTTATAGGATTTAAACTAATAAATAAAATTCTAAACAAGGAAACCAGAACACTTCAACTTGTGAACATCAGCCCATCTTAACCTGCCTGTTGATTGACCAGTGCTAAATTCCTTTTAAAATACATAAAGAATTATTAACAAAAAAAAAACTCCCAATAAAGAAATAAGAAACACATGCACACACAAACAAACACAAATACACACGTTGAAATATATTTTCTGTTTGGATTTTTATTTGCTTTAGGAAAAGTGAATATTCCAGAAATAAAATATTTGAACAGGACAGACCCTGATTAAATTGGAATGACATATCAAAATGTCAGTGACAATTTTATGTCACATCATTGCACCGTTCATAGAGTCAGAAAAAAGTGCAGCATGGAAGCAAAAACATTACATTTAAGCAATGCAGTTTCTGGATAAGTCACACCCAGAACCCAGCCGATGAAAGTAGCATTGATAGTTTTATTTCATATTAAGCACTTCAAAGTTGTTTATTTCTTCCCTGCTGGTACAAAATGTGCAGTTTGGAAACAACATCATTCCTCAGTCTCAGAAAAGAAATTTGAGGATGGCTGAAGATACCAGCAGCAGGATGGCACTGGGACCAGTTGGAATAGTGCTGTTACACAGCTCCGCTTCACAGCAAGACATAGGCCAAACACATGTTCCACTGTTTTGGCAGTGAAGCTACGTTAAAATGTGTAAGACATGAGAAGAAAACGCTCAGAAAACGTCGCAAAACATGATGTGACTAAGAGCCAGCAGACATTCAGCATTTATGTTATTTTATAACATAGTTATTTTTACAATAAAATAGAATTTTATTGTATTAAAAAATATGTTTAATATCAGTATAAGTTCTCATATACAAAAAAACTGCCTAGAGTTGAATGTGAAGGCTCTGATCTGAGTCTCATTAACTCATTAACTTATGTAAGGGAACTACTCTTTTGTGTTGCTGCTGATAGACTCACAGTAGTTTATGTTAGCTAACTAGTGACAGAAGAGATAGCTCAGTGGAGAGGAAAAAAAAGGGGGGGGGCTTAAAAGCAGTCTAAAGGGGGCACATTTGTATAGCTCCTGGCTGCAACAATAAGTTTGTAACAGCTCTATTTAATGTGTACTATTTAAAAATATACCAGAGATAACATAAATACAGCAAAAAATCTGAACCTTCAATGTTTAGGAAGTCAGGACTTCCTTGTGTTAAGTTCCTCTTAAAGTATAAAAAAGAAGTACTCTGTAAATTAGCATAAAGTTTTTATTTATTTTTTTTAAACCAGCTGGTTACCTTACAGAGCAAGCTACCTGTGCTCTTAGATCTCATTGGCTGTAGTAAAATTAAATAAACAAAAAGATTTTGGGATATTCCCAAACTCAGTTCAGAGTATTCAAAAATATGCAAACATATTTTCTGTATTTTTATTTGCTTTAGGAAAACATTACATTAAGGCAATACAGTATTTTGATAGGTCAAACCCACAACTTCCCTGAATGACAGATGAAAATAGCAATGACAGTTTTATTTCAGGCACTTCAAAGTTTTCTTCCCTACTGATACAAAATAGAGTCAGAAAACAGTGCAGCAGAGAAACAGCATCATTCCTCAGCCTCAGAAAAAAAATTTGAGGATGGCTGAAGATACCAGCAGAACGATGGCACTGGGACCAGTTGGAATAGCGCTGTTACACAGGTCCCCTTCACAGCAAGTGAAAAGCCCAACACATAATGCTTTGGGCAGGCAGCCCTTTGTAACTACATTAAGACCTGTAAGACATGAGGGGAAAATTCTCAGAAAGAACTTCACAAAACATGATGTGACCAAGAGCCAGCAGACATTCAGCATTTGTATTTATTTTTAGATAGAACTTCTGATATGAGATAACAACTCACCGTTTACTCTAAGAGTGCCACAACGGTCGAGGCCAGAAGCACAAGTTGTGGTGTCTGTGCAGGATTTAGGATCTGAATTTTCGCATGTGTAGCATCTTAAACCACATGCTATAGAAACAAAAAGAACACAATTTTACATACATTAGCAATTACTGGGAGTTTTTTTTATGCCCTTTGAGAGAGTTTCCAGAAATTGGATCATATATAAGAAGTGAAATCATGAGAAGTTTTCTCAGTCTGTAAAATATGTCCTCTACTGACCACATAATAACTAAATATGTTTGCATTTTTTTAAGCCTGTTTTCTGTGTCCCTAAATTAACCACGAAATGACTCCTTTAAAGTCTGGTGCATTGTACATATCTTTAAAACTCTAAAAACACTTATTTTTAAAGTTCAAGTTTCAATGATTAAACAACAAATATATAAAGTGTTCATTTCTGTTTTCTCACAAGCTGTTTAAAAAACTCAATGTTGAATTGTTAAACCATTTCTTTAACTAGTTACCTTTAAACATCAGTACATTTTTCTTACCTGCAGACAGAGTCACACTCAGGATCAGAGCTCCATAAAGCTGCATCATGAACTCAAATTGCTGATCAGTCTTGTGAGAGAAAAAGCTGCTGCTAATCTTTTCTTTCTCAGCTCAACTTTCGTGTTTGCTTTCAGAACCTGAGCTTTTGTATCTCTTCAAAGAGCCTCCTACCAAGTGATCCATATAACCACACCCCCTGAAGTGACAACACTGTCAGTCACTGTGAGTCATAGCCAAAGGACAGGAAAGCTTCCTCATATAATTTAATAACAATAAATAATAACTTATATCTAGATACCCCTTTTGAGAGAACTCAATATTGTTTTACATTGAAAAACTGATTCATGGAAGCTTTAAAACAGGACAGTAGCATAAGTGTGAAGTTTATGCATTCTCCACAAGAACAGATTCTCGATTCCTATACTTCCGAGTGCTGAGCCTTTCTTTCTTAGCTCAACTTCCTAATTTCTTTTCAGAACCTGAGCATTTGCATCTCTTCGAAAAGCCTCCTAGCAAGTGCCCAAATAACCACACCCTGTTAAATGTCAGCACTGTCAGACTATCAATTTATGGAAGGGAAGACAAGAACTAAGGTTATGCATCAGATTCTTGCCAAATACAAAATCATCCATCCATCCATCCATCCATCTTCATCCGCTTTATCCGAGGCCGGGTCGCGGGGGCAGCAGCCTAAGCAGAGAAGCCCAGACCTCCCTCTCCCCAGCCACCTCCTCCAGCTTATCCGGGGGAACACCCAGGCCAGCCGAGAGATATAATCTCTCCAGCGTGTCCCGGGTCTGCCCCGGGGCCTCCTCCCGGTGGGACATGCCCGGAACACCTCAGCCAGGAGGCGCCCAGGGGGCATCCTTGTCAGATGCCCGAACCACCTCAGCTGGCTCCTTTCGATGTGGAGGAGCAGCGGCTCTACTCTGAGCCACTCCCAGGTGGCCGAACTTCTCACCCTATCTCTAAGGGAGAGGCCAGCCACCCTTCGGAGGAAGCTCATTTCAGCCGCTTGTATCCGCGATCTCGTTCTTTCGGTCACTACCCACAGCTCGTGGCCATAGGTGAGGGTAGGGGCGTAGATCGACCGGTAAATTGAGAGCTTCACTTTTACACTCAGCTCCCTCTTCACCACGACGGACCGGTGCAGCGTCTGCATTACTGCGGCCGCAGCACCAATCCATCTGTCGATGTCCGGCTCCCTTCTCCCATCACTCGCGAACAAGACCCCGAGATACTTGAACTCCTCCACTTGGGGCAGGAACTCATCCACTGACCCGGAGTGGGCACTCCACCCTTTTCCGGCTGAGAACCATGGCCTCAGATTTTGATGTGCTGATCCTCATTCCCACTCCAATGAAATTTATACATCCTTTCTTTCCTGTAAAATACTTGAAGCTATTCACTAATGAACAAATACTAACACTTAAGACTTTTATGTTAACACTTCAATTTTGTTTCTCGTTTCCCTTAAATCTGCAGTTGTTAAACTCTTGATCAACTGCTTTTCAAGTATTAATCAAATCACTTTTATTGTCACATCACATGTGCAGGTACATTGGTACAGCACATGTGAGTGAAATTCTTGTGTGCGAGCTTCACAAGCAACAGAGTTGTGCAAAATACAATAATGTAAACAAGCAAAATACAAGAATGGCTACATCTGAAACTAATAAATATATGTACAATATATAATAGTATATGCATTTCTGGATGTGTATACTAAATATTTTTCTACGTGTGTGTGTGTGTGTGTGTGTGTGTGTGTGTGTGTACACATATTTTACAAATTAAATTATAAAAATAAAAATTTATTTAAATAAAATAAATTATAAGGAACTGTTAAGTATTGTTAGGTACTGATACAGAGAATCAGAAAAAAATAATAATCCCTAAGGAAAATATGTCCCCTTAATTTAGAAGAATTGCATAGTGTTGGAAAATGACACCATAAATCTTATGAGAAGCTATAAGCTTCCAATAAAGCTGGAAACAAGATGCTTGAAACTTCAACTTGAATCAGATCAACTTTATATAAAAATGAAAGCTAAAAACTGTTATTTGAAGCTTCGTGTTTAGGAAATATTTAAGTGGTGACTTTCTCGTGTCGAGTTCCTCTTACTGACCTAAAATTCACCCTTTTCTCCACTCCTACTTTGATTCCTTCTTTGCTTAAGTAAAATGAAACAAACAAAAGAAATCCTGCCTTCTTCTCAATCCCAGTTCAAACTACTGAAATAAACATGCAAATATATTTTCTGTTTGCATTTTCATTTGCTTTAAGAAAAACATTGCATTCAAGCAATACATAATTTGAATTCCTCAAAGTCTGAACTTCTCTAAGTGACAGATGAAAATAGCAGTGACAGTTTTTGTTTCATTTTATACGTCTGTGAATGTTCTCAGTCATCCAGGTCATCGTAGTCAAAGGAGCTTGCAAAGAAAAGCATCTGGACTTCTTTAAGTTGCTTGAAGATGTTTCACCTCTCATCCGAGAAGCTTCTTCAGTTCTAAGGTCAAATGGTGGAGAGTCCCAGATTTAAACCTAGTGGGAGTGACCCCCCGCAGAGGGACAAAAGGACCCCCTGATGATCCTCTAATCACCTGAGCCAAGGTGTGAAACTGGGTGTGGGTCCCAATCAGCCAGAGTTTTGGGTGAGCTCATTGTGAAACCTGGCCCCACCTTATCATGCGAATTCCTGAGGTCAGATGGCCCAGGATTATAGATGGCAGAGAGTTGGTGTCGTAAACCCCCGCCTCTGTTCAAAGATGGTCGCTCACAGTGGACATAGATGGCTTCTTTCACTCCTCTTTCAAACCATCTGTCCTCTCTGTCCAAAATGTGAACATTGGCATCCTCGAAAGAGTGTCCTTTATCCTTAAGATGCAGATGGACAGCTGAGTCTTGTCCTGTGGAGGTGGCTCTTCTATGTTGTGCCATACGCTTGTGAAGTGGCTGTTTGGTCTCTCCAATGTAGAGGTCTGGGCATTCCTCGCTGCACTGTACAGCATACACCACGTTGCTAAGTCTGTGTTTTGGAGTTTTGTCTTTCGGGTGAACCAGTTTCTGTCTGAGAGTGTTGCTGGGTCTGAAATGCACCGGGATGTCATGCTTGGAGAAAACTCTCCCGAGTTTTTCTGATACACCGGCTACATACATCTCATTTCACTCCAAAGCTGTTTCTTTCATCCTTAGTTCTACAAAATAAAATCAGAAAAAAGTGCAGCATGGAAAGATCATTCCAAAAGCCTCAGAAAAGGAATTTGATGATGCCTGAGGATAACAGCACCAGGATGGCACTGGGCGCTGTTACACAGGTCGTCTTTATAGCAAGTCATAAAGAAAAGTTATAAATCAGGCCAAAACATAATGCCAATACCAAGGTAGCCCTTGGTGACTATGTTAGCACCTGCAAGACATGAGGGGAAAACTTCCAAAACGAGTGAACTACTCACTGCCAATTCTGACAGACTAACAACGGTTGGAGATGACAGGACAAGATGTGGTGTTTGTGCAGGGTTTAGGGTCCGCAACTGTGCACCTATAGCACATTAATCCGCGTGCTGTAGAATGAAGCAGAACGCAATGTCAGACAATTTCATACATTTATAATAACTAGAAATATGTTTCTTTCGTTTTCATTTTGATTTGCTTTTTTTTTATTTGTTATCCTTTTTTTCACTTTAAAATCTGGGATCAATGTAACACCCGTAAAACTAAACAGTTGTTGTTTGCTGTTCGCTTAAGCTAGTATTATAACTCATTATTGACCTGCTAACTTTGTGTTTACTTAACCTTTTAGTTTCCTTCAAGCTTTTAAGATCATCTTTAAACCCCACTACATTTCTTTATCTGTCAAGGCACGCATGACCATCATGAAATATTTTTCTTATTGACAGACAGTCACACACAGGATCAGAGCTCCATAAAGCTGCATCATGAACTCAGATTGATGATCAGTCTTGTGAAAGAAAAATCTGGTACTCCCTTTCTTTCTTAGCTCAGTTTCCTGTTTAGTTGTCAGTACCTGAGTATTTGCATCTATTCAAAAAGCTTCCTACCAAGTAACCTAACCATGACCCTGTACGTGAAATCACTGCACACACCCACTGTTTTTCATAATGAAGACATGAAGCAAGATAATGCTATAGAAGGTTACTGAATAAAATATCAGGGGCAACTTGGAAATTGCAAAGAAAAGGAAATGTGACGTCACAAGTTTTTTTCATAGTAAAATATAAATTTCATCGCTTTTTTCCACAAGCTGTGTTTAATTTACATACATTTATACAAATACAGTTTAATTTGATCAGATCAGATTTTTGTTCATTATGCTTTGGAATGAAAAGTTGTTTTTCAGTCTGTTGGGATTTTTTTTTATCAGCTAGGCTAAAGTATCTTTTTTTGTCAAGGGTGGGGGTGTTTCCAGGGCAAACTCTGGCAGTTAAGTTCTGAACTGCTGTCGCTTTTCCAGGGTTTTATTAGGCAGAATAAACAGTACATCACTGCAGGTCGTGATGAAGGCCTGAATGAGGGTTTCAGCTGCAGAGTCTTTAGGTTGTAGAAGGCAAATTTAGAGATGGATTTGATACAGTGGGGCAAAAAAGTATTTAGTCAGCCACCGATTGTGCAAGTTCCCCCACTTAAAATGATGACAGAGGTCAGTAATTTGCACCAGAGGTACACTTCAACTGTGAGAGACAGAATGTGAAAAAAAAATCCATGAATTCACATGGTAGGACTTGTAAAGAATTTATTCGTAAATTAGGGTGGAAAATAAGTATTTGGTCACCTCAAACAAGGAAAATCTCTGGCTCTCACAGACCTGTAACGTCTTCTGTAAGAAGCTTTTCTGTCCCCCACTCGTTACCTGTATGACTGGCACCTGTTTGAACTCATAATCTGTATAAAAGACACCTGTCCACAGCCTCAAAGAGTGAATAGTGAATCTACAATAGGCAAGCAGCTTGGTGTGAAAAAATCAACTGTGGGAGCAACCATCAGAAAATGGAAGACATACAAGACCACTGATAATCTCCCTCGATCTGGGGCTCCACGCAAGATCTCATCCTGTGGGGTCAAAATGATCATGAGAACGGTGAGCAAAGATCCCAGAACCACACGGGGGGACCTGGTGAATGACCTGCAGAGAGCTGGGACCAAAGTAACAAAGGTCACCATCAGTAACACACTACAACGGCAGGGAATCAAATCCCGCAGTGCCAGACGTGTGCCGCTGCTGAAGCCAGTGCATGTCCAGGCCCGTCTGAAGTTTGCCAGAGAGCACATGGATGATACAGCAGAGGATTGGGAGAATGTCATGTGGTCAGATGAAACCAAAGTAGAACTTTTTGGTATAAACTCAACTCGTCGTGTTTGGAGGAAGAAGAATACTGAGTTGCATCCCAAGAACACCATACCTACTGTGAAGCATGGGGGTGGAAACATCATGCTATGGGGCTGTTTTTCTGCCAAGGGGACAGGACGACTGATCCGTGTTAAGGACAGAATGAATGGGGCCATGTATCGTGAGATTTTGAGCCAAAACCTCCTTCCATCAGTGAGAACTTTGAAGATGAAACGCGGCTGGGTCTTCCAACATGACAATGATCCAAAACACACCGCCCGGGCAACAAAGGAGTGGCTCCGTAAGAAGCATTTGAAAGTCCTGGAGTGGCCTAGCCAGTCTCCAGACCTCAACCCCATAGAAAATCTGTGGCGGGAGTTGAAAGTCCGTGTTGCTCGGCGACAGCCCCAAAACATCACTGCTCTCGAGAAGATCTGCATGGAGGAATGGGCCAAAATACCAGCTACTGTGTGTGCAAACCTGGTAAAGACCTATAGTAAACGTTTGACCTCTGTTATTGCCAACAAAGGTTATGTTACAAAGTATTGAGTTGTATTTTTGTTATTGACCAAATACTTATTTTCCACCCTGATTTACGAATACATTCTTTACAAATCCTACCATGTGGATTCATGGATTTTTTTTTTCACATTCTGTCTCTCACAGTTGAAGTGTACCTCTGGTGCAAATTACTGACCTCTGTCATCATTTTAGGTGGGGGAACTTGCACAATCGGTGGCTGACTAAATACTTTTTTGCCCCACTGTATGTGATGAGACTGACAGGGTGGAGTCCAGGTTGAAATTAGGAGTGCCCTACATCAGTGAGGCCAGCATAGTTAGCTTGGTGGTCAAAGAAGATAAAATGGGAGAATGTTTCAAAAGCTGCTGAAAGTGCCAGAAAAATGAGGACGCTGATGTGGTCTGATTTTTAATCTTGATGAGAGAAGTTTTGGTGCTGTTCAAAAGGTTCATGAAGAGGCACGCTTTGCTGGAGTTGCGCAATGACTGCTTTTTTCCAGGATTTTAGTGATGAATGTAAGGTTTCAAATTGGGCAGAGGTTACTGTGGTCTTCAGGGTCCACACCAGGTGTTTTGAGAATGGGGAGACAGCAGCTATTTTATTTAACAGAAACTCTCTTTATATGGAGCTATTGCTCATGTCAACTATGATGGGCCACAGGGTGGTTAGGCAAGACTTGACTATGGTTTTTGGCAGATGGAAGACTTGACTTGACTTGACCTCCCTCTCCCCAGCCACCTCCTCCAGCTTGTCCGGGAGAACACCAAGGTGTTCCCAGGCCAGCTGAGAGATATAATCTCTCCAGCGTGTCCTGGGTCTGCCCCGAGGTGTCCTCCCAGTGGGACATGACTTTTCCAGGAGCTATCCTTATCAGATGCCCAAACCACCTCAACTGGTTCCTTTCGAGGTGACGGAGCAGCGGCTCTACTCTGAGCCCGTCCCGGATGGCTGAACTCCTCACCCTATGTGTAAGGGAGAGGCCAGCCACCTTTCAGAGGAAGCCCATTTCTGCTGCTTGTATCCGTGATGTCGTTCTTTCAGTCACTACTTACAGCTCATGACTCATAGCTGAGGATAGGGGCATAGATCGACTGTGGCTGCGAACCATTCCAGTGCAAGCTGGAGGCCATCAACTGATGAAGTTTTATGGTAAAAAAAAATGTATATTTTAGAAACGTAGTTTTATTTTTCTACTGCCTTGACTCCCCCACTACTCTCCCCGTTTTAGAAGGGTTTCCCTTCTGATAGAACTGCGTAACATATCGATTAAAAAATGCTTTATTTTGTGAAAAACTGAAATCTGGAAATTTAAGTTGTTTCCTATTATGTTTTTACATTTATAGATTAGAAAGATAGATAGAAGGAAGAGAAGCAAGAGGAGGAACCGTCATGGAAGGACAAGTACCTCCACGGTATGTACCTCAGCAGGTGGAGGATGTGGCTGAAATCCAAAAATCCTATCAGTGGCTGGACAAAGCTGGACTGAAAGACAGCACAGAGGCACTAATCTTGGCAGCACAGGAACAAGCTCTGAGCACAAGATCCATAGAGGCAGCGGTCTATCACGTCAGGCAAGATCACAGGTGCAGGCTGTGTAAAGATGCCCCTGAGACAATCCAGCACATAACAGCAGAGCGCAAGATGCTAGCAGGAAGGGAATACTGTACATGCAACGCCATAACCAAGTGGCCAGCATTGTATAGAGAAACATCTGTGCTGAGTATAGCTGGAAGTCCCAAGGTCAAAGTAGAGGGTGGTCCAGAATTACCTTGCTAAGATCCTGTGGGATCCTTCCTTCCAGATGCAGACGGAAAACATGGTGATAGCTAACCTGCCAGACATAGTAGTGGTTGACAAGCGGAGGAAGACGGCTGTAGTGATAGATTTAGCAACACCGAATGACAGCAACGTCAGGAAGAAGGAACATTAGAAGCTGGGCTTAGAGAAGAGCTGGAGAAGATGCGGACAGTTGTGGTAACAGTGGTTCAAGTGGTAATCGGAGCACTAGGTGCAGTGAGCTTGAAGGATAGACCAACGAGACAGGAATTTTTGAATAAAAAAAATAAATGTATTCTATGCATCAAATAAACAGAAGACCGGATGCATCATTTATAGATAAAATTTTTCTTTTTTTTCTTTTTCTTTTTTTGTGTCCCGTTTGGATCTTTAGCCATCAGAATTGTTGTCTTAAGGCCAAGAAAGATGCCAAGCGGATTTATTTTACCAAGTGGATCATCATGGCCTTGCCATATTGGTCCATTTGATTGACCTTTATTATAATTATGTATTTATTTTATTTTCAGTTGCTACAAACGGGACAGACATGACTGGGGGATAGGACAGGGAGAAAGAATGAAAGAAAGAGAGGGAGAGAAAGAAAACCAGAGGGGAGAAGAGACTGTGAGAAAGTGGGGAAGAAAGAAAAAAACAAACAAAACACCTGGATCACCTGTATGGAGAAAAAAAAACAGAAGCGAAAGCAAACAAAAAAAGAGCAACATAATAAATACAGCACCATCACGATAAACTAGCTAGCAGTAGATAACAGTAGATACTGAATATTAAACGATATTGTGCAGCACGCAAGATAGACAGCGCACAATGTGCTTAGAGGCAGCAGCCAAGAAAGGTGTAGTCCACGTCTGTGAACACCCGTGTGTACACCTGTGTGCATACCTGTGTGGATCAGCATGCTTGTATTCCAAAGGTTTCTCCATGTAACGATCTGCTAGGGAGTGTGGGGAGCCATAGCCCCGTCCCCCAGGGCATGAAGCAGGTATGGAGGAGATCCAGGCCCCCGACATCCAGAGGCCCCAGAGTACGAGGACCCGAGGAGGACCACCAAAAGGGGGGGGAACCGTGCCACCCTTCTGGGAAGAGCTGAGTAGAGCCCCAAAGAGGTCACCCAGCAGCTACGGAGCAGAGGCCAGAGGGGGTTGCAGTGGCGTGCCCGCAGGCTCTGCCGGCAGCTGTGCCAGAGGGACCGAGCTTCAGGCCCAGAGGCCTGAGGGCACCCCACCCCCCGGAAGGGGCCCAGCCGGGCCACAGGCACCAGGCCCCGCCAATCGGCCACCAGGCTACATAAATGAGCGCCCAGCCCCAGTCGACAAGGACCACCAACACACCAACGTCTGAGGGCATCAGCCACCGGCAGGGAGTGTGGTGAGGGGAGAATTTTGCTTTCTAATTATACCGTCTTCATTTTCACTTCTCACTCTGGCTTCATTGGTTCATATTTCTGCACTGAATTCATCTGCAACAACTGCAGCAACACAACAGCAAACCAACCAAATGAGAGCTGGTGCACATTCTGTACGAGCTTATTGTATTTTTCTGACTTTTGTATTCTAATGGTTTAAGTTTCAGTTTAGGTTATTTTTGGCTTTCCAATTTTGCAGTTTATTCTCTGTGAGGTTCCTCTTGTGTGTTTGTCTCACCCCTGTTTTGCCTATGTGAGTCTGTCGTGTCATCTGCTTTTTTGTCTCACTTCCCCGCGTGTAGGCGTATTGACTCTCGCGTTTCCTGTGTGTCCCTCTCTCTTACTCACTCCCTTGCCCTTTTTGTGTCTTAGTGAGAGAAATCTGAAACAGCTGCAGTTAAAACATATCAATCAAAAAATATACAAAGGTATTTTCTGGTTGCGTTTTTATTTGCTTTAGGAAAACTTAACGCTGAAGCAATACAGTATTTGAATAGGACCCTGAATTCATTTGACTAAGATCAAAATGTCAAGGACAATTTTGCTTCAAATGATGGTACACAAAATGTATTTATTCTTCAGTTGTACAAAATAAAAGCAGAAAGCAGGACAAAAACAGAAAAACAACATCATTCCACGGCCTCAGAAAAGAAATTTGAGGATGGCTGAAGATACCAACAGTAGCAAAGCACTGGGACCAGTTGGAGCAGTGCTGTTACACAGGTCCCCTTCACAGCAAGCCATAGCACCACCACAAATTGCACTGGTTTGGCAGCCTTTTGTAACCAAGTTATAACCTGCAAGACATGAGGAGAAAACTCTCAGAAACCACTTCAAAGCATGCTGTGTAGCATCACTGTGCATGCTTGGGCTTCTCAGTTATCAAGTCTGATGTGAGAAAACGACTCACCGTCTACTCTGAGAGAGAAACAACGGTTGAAGATGACGGCACAAGATTTGCTGTCTATGCAGGATTTAGGATCAGCAGCTGTACATGTGTAGCATCGTAATCCACATACTATAGAAACAAACAACACACTTTCACATGTCCTTGTAATTATTTTGGGGTTTATATTTCCATTTTATACCTCTTGATGAGAGCTGGCAGAAAATGGGAAGTGAAAAAAAATAAAACAGGAAATCCTTAAAGTTTTGCATAAAGTAAATACTAATTAAAACTTAAACAATTGTTTTTAAATGTATTAAATAATTTCTATAACAACTAAACTCTTCATATATAATTTAACAACATATATAATTTGTCTGTTTCTGTTTCCTCACAGTCTGGCCATTGAGTTTTTTAACTTTCACTTTCCTTACAGGCTTTAAGACCACCATTAACAATCGATACATTTGTTTATCTGTCAAAGCACACAGGACCAACATGAAATATTCTCTTACCTGCAGACAGAGTCACACACAGAATCAGAGCTCGATAAAGCTGCATCATGAACTCAGTTTGATAATCAGTCTTACAGGGAAAAAAGCTGTGGCTAAGCCTTTCTTTCTTAGTGAAACTTTCACTGTTTTGTTCTGACAATCTGAGAATTTGCATTTCTTCACAAAGCTTTCTAAGAAGTGACCTGAATAACAGTGGCCCCTTAAGTGACCTCACTGCCAGACTCACCATTTTTGGAAATAGAGGCGAGAACTAGGGCGTTACAGCCAATAGGACTGCTCCTGACTAAGCATCACTTATATAAAAAAAATATGTGTAAAACTTGAGTTTAAATGGTTTTATTTTCATAGTTAAAAAAAAGAAATTTCATAAGAAAAGTCTGTTTACTGAAATACAGTTTTGTTTTTCTTTGTTTTTCAATAAGCAGCTGAAAGGTGCTGATGAGACAAATCTAAAGGAAGTTTCAACATAGAACATCAGTATTGTATCACTGATCTCATGACTGCTCAGAAGGAAGAACGAGTTTGACACCTACTGGTATTTTTAGACGTCCGTTGTCTTCACTGTTGCTGTTTGGTCCGTTTTAGGAAATGATCATGGTTTGTATTAAATTCAGAAGGCAAACTCAACTTTTCCATCGATCTTATTTTTCCCGTGAGATGTAAAAAAAGATTTTTATAAAGCCTATATTTCAAAATCAGCAAAAAAAACCTGAACACAGTGGTCATTACTAACGATCACAAAACAAAGTTCGGAGATAAGACTTTCACGTTTAGATTCCAATTTTTTTCTTAAAGAAAAATGAGATTAGATTAGATTCTCTCTTATTTTACCTTGGGCTTCATTTAATGTTCTTCTCAGTTTGTCCTTTAGCGCCCTCAGGCTGTCTTTTTCTGCAACAACAAAACACATGGGCTACAGAGGAAACGATTCAAAGGAGTCTTCAGCTGGCATGGCTTCATGTCAGTGTTAGTGAACCAGCTTTGCACTTGAGTGCAAGCCTTGCGAGTCCAAGCCCATCCAAAAATGCCTCTTCAGCTGAATGCTATTCTGATGTGCTTTTATGCTACAAATACAATTAAATCTTAAAGTCTGACAATGAAAGTCTTAAACACCCACACTGCCATTAAATCAGCGCAGTTACAACAAGGCTCAATCTAATAATTCTGTTTAAAGTATATATTATGGTATCCACAGTGATAAAGATAAAGCATGATTGTGGATATTAGCCCACCACTGAAGCTCAGCAGCTAAGACTTGCATTTACCTTGCTGGTTCTGATCCTACTTTGGAGTGAAAAAGCAGCCATTCAATCAAAACATTAAAAGCAAATTGAACTGTGCTGATTCTGAACCTGTTTGCAGTTTGGTATTTCTGGCTATAGCTCATTAAGTGCACCACACATTTATGGGGCTAATATAAATACCAGTTCTGGACATGATTTAGAGGAGACTGCTTATTCTTAAATGTCTTGTGTATTCTGTCAAATAGTTTAATTGTGTTTAGTTTATTAAAAATTTTAATAAACCACATAATTAGGCACTCCTCTTCAGCTGCTCCTTAAAATCACATGGCAGCACCTCAATACATTGAGGCGTGTAAACATGGTCAAAAACACCTGCTGAAGCTCAAATCCAACATCAGAGTGTAGAAAAAAAGATTATTTAAGTGACTTTAAACACCTTGTTGAGGTCAGAGGAGAATAGCCAGACTGACTGCTTTAGGCTGATAGGAACAACAGCAAGTCGAAAAACCAACTGTTACAACTAATGTATGCAGAAGGGCATCTTTCAATGCACAAAGCAGATGGGCTACAGCAGCAGAAGAGCGCGCTGGGTCTGTCAGCTTTGCAGCATAATGTGAAGCTGACAAATCTTCCACAGCTGTGTAATGCTAACATAGACGGAAGTCTCAAAGGAATGTTTGCAGAACCTTGTTGAATTTATGTAATAGAGAATTAAGGCAATTCTGAAAGCGTGCCTAACCAAGTACTGCTCAGATATACTTACTGAAGTAGCTGGTGAATGCATCACCTCCTCAGTATCATTGTAAATGCACACTTTGCGTACTTGTAAATGTTTATAGCAGTTTATCATCTTATTTGGCCATGAAACCCTTTACCATCTGCAGGTGTGAGGTGTATGAGGAAATGAAAACTTTCCTGATAAAACCTTTTGAGATACTGAGAAATGAGCCAAGTGTCTGTGTGCAGTCATCCTCTTACATCGTGTGTTTCTCTCTTTCTTCCAAAATGAAACTGTTCAGAGCTCTGATCCTGTTTTTGACTCTGTCCTCAGGTAGGCTGTATGTTAAAATTATTATATGAATGAATTTCTTTCCATTTAGTAAAACTGTAAATGACACAAAGGTAATCGAAGGATAGCAAGACCACCTTGAAAAGCACAACTGAACCATGATTGTTAAGTGATAGAGAAAATTTGCCATTTATCAAATTTTCTCTTTCTCCTTTGTTTTTCTTGCTGAACGTTTTCTGGGAATTAAAAATAAAGTTGCTTTATTCTAAAAATGAAAGTGTGAAGTGAACATTAAAGATATAGTACTCAAGTTGTGATTAGTTATCACACAAAAGAAATGCTTTCTTCCAGATCTACTAAAAAATAAAACAAATAGAAAACCTTCATGACTGTCTTCCTGCGATAAAGAGGATAATCCAGGTTAATATTTGAGTCAGTGTTACCAATAGGTCACTTAGACCACGGCTGGCTAAACAATAAAAACACAGATCACTCCAGTCTTCCTCCTTCAGATCTGATTCAAGGCCAATTTACTTTGAGACTGCTAAGTTCCTGTGTTTACGTACCCGGTGACCTTGTGTGAATTATAGCTCCACCTATTATCTGTTCTCCCACTTCACACTTGTCTTTCCAATCTTTTTAATCAAATTTTGATTTGATCTAAACTTGACAGAAATATTGCCAAACCATGTGATACCATAACGGATGATAAATTCAACATTTATCATTTACCTATAAAATAGTAACATGATGTATTTATCCACTGAATGGACCCTTTTTACACAATACAAGCGCTGTCTAATTGGCCCACACACATACTCCATGTGATGTAACTTAAATGGTTCACTAGCTTGTGTGTCAGTCCTATGAGCTGCTGTGAAGGGAACTTGTCCCAACTGGTCCCAGTGTCGTGTTCCTGCTGGTGTCTTCAGCCATAATCACCATCTTCCTCTGAAGCTCTGGAACAACTACATCTTAATCATGTTTTACTTTGTTCTTAACCAAAAATTACAATCCAGGAATAATAAATGATTTTCTAACAATGTAAAAGGTATCAGTTACTGTTCTGTCAGGTATATATTCAATTAAATCAGAATAATGCTTTGATTGCTGGATTGTTTAACTACTTGTGTTCTGCATTTTGTATCATTAAATAAAAACAGTTTTGTGATGAGCTGTAAATAAATAAAAAAAAAACAGGACAGAGCAAATATGAGCATTTTGCAGAATGATACTTTTGCAGTATCATTCCTGTGTATCTTAGCAACAGCGATTATTCGGTAGCATTAACTTCTTTTGTGAACATATTGCACAAGTGCAGATGTGCACATAAATGAAAGTAATATTGAGTCCACTCAGAGTGACCTGAACTTCTCAAGAGGGGAGGGGCTTCAGTACCATGCTACTCACTTTCTGAGAAACTGAAACTGAAGAGCTGAACAAAGCCTACTTAACCTGTCCTCCTCGCACATCGTGTACTTCTTTCTTATTCTCACCATGAAGCTTCTTGGAGCTCTGATCCTGGTATTGAGTTTGTCCACAGGTAAGAGCAGTTTATGATTGGTTTGTCTTGTTCTTTACCAGATAATCAGATACTCACTGGTCATTTCAGCTCTTCTATTTTTATACTAAACTGTAAGAGACATGAAACTGAAGAGAGGTTCAGATCACCTTGAAAAGCACATCTGAACCACAATTCTTCTGTGATGTGAAAAAAAAAGAAAGAATAAATTTTTAAAAATGGATGACTTTGTAACTTTTGTACTATTAAAAGTTTGATTTAAAATACACTATAGTCATGTGCAGATGCAAAACTATTTAAAAATGCCTTTATAAATCAAATTATGGAGCTCACTGTATTTTGTAATAGAAACGGCAGATCCTGAAGGCCCTTTTACATATGACACGGCATGCCCAGCGCTGCGCTCTAAAAACACATTCATTTCTATTGCTTGCACCACAAAGGGCTATTTACCTGCATATACTCTATAGATCTGCAGGGTATTATTTTATCTAATCTGGGTTATTATTGTTGGGTTGTTATTATTGTCTTTGGGATTTTTAAAAAATAAAACTCCTGGTCCAGTTCTATTTTCTTTCTCTCTCTCTCTTTTAATTTCCTGGTGCATTCTCTGAGCTGTGGTACCACGAACTTTATGAGAAGCCTTTTCTCTGAATGAAAAAAAGCTTTTCTGGATCTCATTAAGACATCTGCAGTCTAATGGATGATGCTTTGTATTTGGAGAATCTTCATCTATGAATGACAGCTTTCTTTGTTTCTCTGCAGCATGTGGATTAAAATGCTATGTATGTGCACTCTCTGACCCTCACTCCTGCACTGATGTCTTAACTTGTCCTGCTGGTATGGACCGATGTTTCAGCCTTACTACAAGCGGTAAGTTGTTCTGCAGTGTATTAAGAAGTGTTTAAAGCTGTAAATCATACATTTTATGAGCTGAAACGGAGGTTTTACCATCATGTCTTACAGGTACCGTCATTAAGGGCTGCCAGTTCACTAGCTTGTGTGTCAGTCCTATGAGCTGCTGTGAAGGGAACTTGTGCAACAGTGCTATCCCAACTGGTCCCAGTGCTATGCTCCTGCTGGTGTCTTCAGCCATAATCACCATCTTCCTCTGAAGCTCTGGAACAACTACATCTTAATCATGTTTTACTTTGTTCTTCACCAAAATCTACAATCCATGAATAACTTCTAAAAAACTAACAATGTAAAAGATGTTATTTACTGTACTGTTGGTTATATTTTCAGTATAATCAGAATAATGCTTTGATTTGTTTAATTAAATCGAAAACAGATTTGTTGTTGCTGTAAATTTAAAATAAAAAAACAGGACAGATAAAATATGAGCATTTCTTATAATTCATGTGGCTGGTTGATAAGGATGGACAAAGCTCACTTTAAGATTTTCAAACTCCATAATGTTTGGGACAAAGATGAAATTTTTGTAGTTTTACCACAGTTTTCATTTAAATCAGTCAATATGTGACTGAAGTGCAGGCATCCAGTTTTCTCTGAAGGAGGCAGGACTATCATTGTCAAAGTCGAGGTACCTGATTGTCAAGAGATATTTTCAGGAATACAGTACATACACTGAGAATTTACAACAAAGTGCAAACAACTAGTTACACTTAAGAAAAGGAAGGTCGAATTAGACTTTGCCAAAAAAAACATCTAAAGGAGTCTGCACAGTCTGAAAAATTCTTATGCAGATGAAACCAAAGTGAACTCATACAAGAATGATGAGAAGAGAGAAGTTTGGAGAAGATAAATGTTTCATAATGTAAAACACATCATCTGTCAAACATGGTGGAGGAAATATTACAGCTTTTATGGCTACCAGTGGATCCAGGTCACCAATTCTTATTCATGGTGTGATTGCTAAAAGAAGCAGCAGGATGAATTCTGAAGTGTGCAGTGCTGCACTCAGATTCAGGCAAGTTCTTGTCAGCTTTTTGAATGTTGGTTTAATTTGATGTTTTTGATTTATATTTAAGTCCTTGAGGTTAAGTAGTTTATTTTCTATTATACCAAAGTTGCGGTTATAGTTTATAGTTTTTCAGATTCCCCTTGTGTCTTCTACCCCTGTGTTTCAAGTTTCCCTCACCCTTCATGTGTTTCATGTTTGTGTGTCTTATGTTATCAAGTTCGTGTTGTCATCTCTGCATTCCATGCTGTTTCCTGTTTTATTGTGAAAGTCCTTGTTCTGTGTGCAGTGTGTCCAGTTTTGCTTCCCCTTGTCTCGTTAGGTCTGATTTGTCCCAGCTTTGTTCCCACCTGTTCCCCATCCCCTCATTATCTCTCTGTGTATTTAAGTCCTCTGTCCTCTTTTGTTCAGCATCAGGCTGTCTGTTGTCTTACGGTTCCATGTTCCCGGTGTCGGTGTATCCATGCAGCGGTTCATGTTTTGGGTTTTTTATGTTTAGTTTCCCCAGTTTAGGTTATTGTTTATTCTCGTCTTTGTTTGCCTTATGCATTACTTTGTATTTCTTCATCAGCGCATTAAACGGCTCACTTTTTCTTAATACTCAGGTTTTGGTTCCACGTTCCTTTGTGTCTGCATTTTGGGTCCACTCTTCACAAATGTTTACAGTCTGCTTTGGCAAACTGTGACACTTGCTTCATCCAAGTATTAAAAATCATGCCAGTTCGTCCAGTTAATTTTGAAAAGTATTACATGTGGAATATGTGCTAGTGATGGGTCGGTCGCGAACGAAATGGCTCTTAGAGCCGGATCTTTGAAGTGAACGATGCGAGCCGGCTCCTTATTGGGAGCTGTGGGTTTTTTGTTTTGTTTTTTTCCTTTCTCTTGCCCTCTCTTTCACTTTTTTCGCTTCACGCTGCAAGTCACCCTTGTGTTTGCGCTGAGCAGAGATGGCGAGCAGAGATGGCAAACAGAGCCTTGTGTTTGCACCCCTCTGCTCAGCGCTGAGCTGAGGGGGCAGGGCAGTAGTTACACTCGCAACAGCAGTAGCACACAACAAGAACAGGAGGGAGAGGGAAAGAAAGACAGCCGGGAGCAACAACAAGAGTCAACACAGTCACATTGGAAAGGTACAGTAAAGAAAATGAGTGACATCAAGAAATGTAGCAAAGTCTGGAGCCATTTCAATCTTACTGACAAAACAAAGGCAGAGTGTAGAGTCTACAAGAAAAGGATATCATATAGAGCTGGCTCCACAAACAACATGCACAGGCACCTAAGAACTGTCCACCCATCAGTGCAATGGGAAGATAAAACACAGTCAGTTGAGTGTGATATTAATATTTCTAAATGCCAACCTTTCCCGTAATTAAAGATCTTGGTGTTCTTTTTTCCCCCTTTTTTTTTCCATATTTTAATTTATATTTTATTGTGTTGTGGTTTGCAGTGTTTTTTGTTGTTTCACTTTAAATTTGTTTAAAAGGAAAAAGCTGAAAATTTAAGTAGTTAAAAGTTGAAATGTATGAAATGTAAATAGTTGGTTTTTGTACTTTATAATTTATTTATTACATTTTATGTGGAGTGAATAAATAAAAGTATATTTACAGTGGCCCCTAGAGACAAAGCACGTACAAACTCCAAAACACAACGGAAGTGCTCCAGGATGCTAGGGGCCGTGTTGAGCTTTTGTTACCTAGTGGCTACACAAGCCAGGAAGTACCAACATTCGGATTGGGTGTGTGGTAGTAACAGGTAAATTAAGTTGTTTTTTTTTTATTATTATGTATTAATACAAAAACAATAGACAATTTAAGTGATCTAGGTAGCTCTGTTTTGGAAGTTCAGTTAACGCTAGAAATGTGTTTTGGAGTTTACGCGTTTCGTCTCTAGGGGCCCCCATAAATATTTATATATAAACATACATAAAGAAAACCACGTTTTTTTACGTTAGTAATTCCTTTTGTGCATAATTTTATATTGTTGTCCATAATTAATTCATTAAATCAACAAAACAACCTGATGAGCCGATTGGGAGCCGAAAGAGCCGGCTCTTTTTAGTGAGCCGAGCCGAAAGAGCCGGTTCTCTAAAAAGAGCCGGAAATCCCATCACTAATATGTGCACTGTGCTTCACCAAAGTCTTTATACAGGAAGGTCTCTCCACCAGGCAGAAACTTTAGAATGCCTCAAGGTACTTATGTGGGCAGTCAATGCATCTACATTTGTCACATTTCACCTCTAAAATAAGGGTTTTAAACTCTTCTCTGAAAGACTGTTTGCAGTCTCTCTCCTATATTGTCTTGGGTTTCATCTAATCATGTTCTTCTCAGTTCTGTGCTCTAGCACTATCAAGGGGTTTTTCTCTGCAACAACACATCAAATCAGCTATCAAGGAAACCATTCAATAGAGTCTTAAACTGGCATGGCTCCATGTCAGTATTAGTGAGTCCAAGGGCGTAGATTTGGTTTTGGCATTGGTGGGGACGGATGATTCAACCACTGAACCCTGCCCTGTTTCTTTTTTTTTCCCTTTTTGTCTTTGCTTCTTGATTTTAAAAAAAAGGAGAAATATACTTGCCTACATATGCTATTCTGCGTGCTTTTAAACCATTTAAAATTACAGTTCATAGTTTTATATGTGAATTATATAATGTTAAATTACTATTAAACAAATGACTGACTAAGTATTTTAGGCTTTAGTTTACTCTAGCTATATTCCATATAAATCAGGTATCATACAAACATAAAAAATAGCTTCAAATACAGTCATGACAATAAAAGAATATGACTTTAAGAACTTAACAACATTACTTCAGTTAAACTACACCAACATCTGTTATATTTTGGCACTAAGGAAACACTGAATGACCTGGTGGTTTTTGTCCATAAAACTACTCATCTAAGATTACCACAAAGTAAAAGATCTCTCAGCAAAATTATGCAACAGTTTAGGCACACAATTGCCCCGATCAAGTCAGTGAGCTGGGATTTTTTATTCAAAACATGAACTACTGTTACAGCAACAGACATGGACTACTGGTGTCCCACACAACAACTCAATGTCCACTATGTGAAGGAGCCAAACACATGCCTGCTCCTCTCGTTAACTGAGATAAACTGCTGCCATATTTGTTTTACATCTATACTGTCCAGTCTCTCCTGGTGGACATGGCATACAGCAGCATTGTTTAATCTCATTTGAGTCATTGTTAACCTTAGCCATCTTTTTAGTCTTCTGAGAGCACTGAAGCTTCTTTCGGCCTCAGTACATGCGTTTTATCCTCAGATTAAAATTATTATTCTGTGCTTGATGTGCCTCAGCTTTGGCCCTGGCTCTTCCCCTCTGACTGCACTAGGACATATTGCCACCTGATAAAATAACACATTGATTCGTGCCATATAAAAAGTGAGACATGTCAATTCAGATTCTTTGTCAAATATACACTAATGAATCAATTTACATCAGCAGCCTAACAATTGTTATGATAATAAATACTAGTTAATCTATAGCACCAAATCATCAGTCAGTCACCCGTGACCTCGCCTCTTCACCTCTGTCAGAGCTACAACATGGCAGAGCTGCCTCTGTCACCTGATAAATAACAGTGAGACATTCCAAATACATGCAGTCACACATGTGCTTCAAATACAGTAATGAACCTTTCTTAAATAGATAACTATCATATCTGATATCATATCTCACAGTACAATAATATTGAATGGGTTGCATTGTTGTATTTTGTCATGTTTCTCAGGTCTTTGTCTGAATTTCTACGAACATTATTGCTAAGGATTGTCTTATTGCATTGGAGTCACACTGGGTTAAATATGTACACTTGAGTTTTAAGGGGTATTTATTATTTTCTTCTTTTTTTGGGGTTGTATGGAAGCCCCAAACGCAATTTCATTGTTCTTGACAATGACAATAAATAAATACTACTACTACAACCAACAAGTCATCATCCAATTTCACCTGTGATCTTGTATCACCATTGCTCTCTATCACCTGACAAATAGGACATACGTGACAATAAGAATAAAATGTGCACCTGCTTCAGTGTTTCTGTCAATTTGTGCAGATCTTGACTCATCAGTAATGTTTGTAGGCTGAGTGCATTTTTAAAACAATTTGTGCAAACTGCACTCCAAGGTGGACTGAATGAGACGTTGACAGATCGTTTTTTTCTTTTTATCGGGTTTGTTTTTCTTTACTCGAAGAGATTAAATTATTGGTGGAGACATGTTTTTTCCGTCCATGCCAAATCTACGCCCTTGAGTGAGTCAACTTCGCGGATAAAGGCAGGCCTTGCAAATCCAGACCCGTCCAAAAATGCCTCTCTGCCCCCTCAATTGAATGCTATACTGATGCTCTTTTGTGTTATAAATACAATTAATTCCTAAAGTCTGACAATAAATGTCTTAAACATCCACACTGGCAATAAGTCAGTGCAGTTACAACTCAAGTTAATTATTCTGCTATTTTAAGTATTAAAAATTATGCTAGTTTGTCCAATTAAGTTAAGCCTCTGAAAAGGTGAAATTGGAGCTGTTTGGAAATGACACAAACTGTTTTTGTTAAAAATAAATAAATAAATAAATAAAAGACAGCTCCTACTGTATTTGTACACTTCTTTGGGTGTCACAAGGCTTTTCAAAAAAAGAAGAACATATATGTTTAAAGATTGCCTACCTTCACATTGTACTAAGAATTTGTTCATCATAGATGTATACAGGAAACTTTCACTTTAGTGGTCACAGTTGTGTTGTATTTATCTCATGGGTGTACAACAGCTGTGTGAGGCTATCATGTCAACAATCTCTGAGGAATGTTTCAAGCACTTTGTTGAATTGATGCCATCATAGAATTAAGGCACTTCTGGTGATGAAATGAGGTCCAACCAAGTAGAAGCAAGCTATTCTTAATGAAGTGATCATTTGGTAGCATTAACTTACAGTGGGGCAAAAAAGTATTTAGTCAGCCACCGATTGTGCAAGTTCCCCCACTTAAAATGATGACAGAGGTCAGTAATTTGCACCAGAGGTACACTTCAACTGTGAGAGACAGAATGTGAAAAAAAAAATCCATGAATTCACATGGTAGGATTTGTAAAGAATTTATTCGTAAATCAGGGTGGAAAATAAGTATTTGGTCACCTCAAACAAGGAAAATCTCTGGCTCTCACAGACCTGTAACGTCTTCTGTAAGAAGCTTTTCTGTCCCCCACTCGTTACCTGTATGAATGGCACCTGTTTGAACTCATCATCTGTATAAAAGACACCTGTCCACAGCCTCAAACAGTCAGACTCCAAACTCCGCCATGGCCAAGACCAAAGAGCTTTCGAAGGACACCAGGAAAAGTATTGTAGACCTGCACCAGACTGGGAAGAGTGAATCTACAATAGGCAAGCAGCTTGGTGTGAAAAAAATCAACTGTGGGAGCAATCATCAGAAAATGGAAGACATACAAGACCACTGATAATCTCCCTCGATCTGGGGCTCCACGCAAGATCTCATCCCGTGGGGTCAAAATGATCATGAGAACGGTGAGCAAAGATCCCAGAACCACACGGGGGGACCTGGTGAATGACCTGCAGAGAGCTGGGACCAAAGTAACAAAGGTCACCATCAGTAACACACTACAACGGCAGGGAATCAAATCCCGCAGTGCCAGACGTGTTCCGCTGCTGAAGCCAGTGCATGTCCAGGCCCGTCTGAAGTTTGCCAGAGAGCACATGGATGATACAGCAGAGGATTGGGAGAATATCATGTGGTCAGATGAAACCAAAGTAGAACTTTTTGGTATAAACTCAACTCGTCATGTTTGGAGGAAGAAGAATACTGAGTTGCATCCCAAGAACACCATACCTACTGTGAAGCATGGGGGTGGAAACATCATGCTATGGGGCTGTTTTTCTGCCAAGGGGACAGGACGACTGATCCGTGTTAAGGACAGAATGAATGGGGCCATGTATCGTGAGATTTTGAGCCAAAACCTCCTTCCATCAGTGAGAACTTTGAAGATGAAACGAGGCTGGGTCTTCCAACATGACAATGATCCAAAACACACCGCCCGGGCAACAAAGGAGTGGCTCCGTAAGAAGCATTTGAAAGTCCTGGAGTGGCCTAGCCAGTCTCCAGACCTCAACCCCATAGAAAATCTGTGGCGGGAGTTGAAAGTCCGTGTTGCTCGGCGACAGCCCCAAAACATCACTGCTCTCGAGAAGATCTGCATGGAGGAATGGGCCAAAATACCAGCTACTGTGTGTGCAAACCTGGTAAAGACCTATAGTAAACGTTTGACCTCTGTTATTGCCAACAAAGGTTATGTTACAAAGTATTGAGTTGTATTTTTGTTATTGACCAAATACCTATTTTCCACCCTGATTTACAAATAAATTCTTTACAAATCCTACCATGTGGATTCATGGATTTTTTTTTCACATTCTGTCTCTCACAGTTGAAGTGTACCTCTGGTGCAAATTACTGACCTCTGTCATCATTTTAGGTGGGGGAACTTGCACAATCGGTGGCTGACTAAATACTTTTTTGCCCCACTGTATTTTCTAAACATATTGCGCAGTGTTGCATCAACACAAAGTTAAATTACCCCCTCAACGGGGGGAGGGTGTTCAGTACCGTTCTACTCACTTTCTGAGGAATTGAAACTGAAGAGCTGAACAAAGCCTATTTCACTTTCTGTCCTGACACATCGTGTACTTCTTTCTTACTTTTCACCATGAAACCTTTTGGAGCTCTGATCCTGGTTTTTGTCCACTTATGAGCTTATGATTCATTTGTCTTGTTCTTTAGATAATCAGATAATCACTGGTCCTTTCAGCTCTTCCATTTTTAGACCAAACTGTAAGAGACATGATCACCTTGAAAAGCACATCTGAACCACAATCATTCTGTGATGGAAAAAAAAAAGCATAACTCTTAAAAAATTAGGTGAATATGTAAGATGTTTTTCCATTGACAGTTTGATTTAAAATACACTATAGTCATGTACAGATGCAAAACTAATTTTAAAATTGCCTTTTTAAATAAATATATCAAATTATGGAGCTCTCAGTATTTTGCAATAGAAATGGCAGATCCTGAAGGCCCACAGCCCATAGTACGTGCAGCACTGCGCTCTGAAACGAATTCATTTCAATTGCTTGCACCTTGCAATAAGGTTTCACTTTTCTTTTTGTTGAACTTGAAATTGAATCTTAACAAAAAAGCTATTTACCTGCATATACTCTATAGATCTGCAGGGTATTATTTTATCTAATCTGGTTCTTGTTGATTTGTTTCTTTATTAATATAAGTCCTGGTCCTTTGCCTTTTCTTTTCTTTTTTTCATTTTCTGGTGCATTCTCTGAGCTGTGGTACCACAAACTTTATGAGAAACCTTTTCTCTGAATGAAAAAAAGCTTTTCTGGATCTCATTAAGACATCTGCAGTCTAATGGATGATGCTTTGTATTTGGAGAATCTCCATCCATGTATGACAGCTGTCTTTGTTTCTCTGCAGCATGTGGATTAAAATGCTACGTATGTGCACTCTCTGACCCTCACTCCTGCTCTGATGTCTTAACTTGTCCTGCTGGTATGGACCGATGTTTCAGCCTTACTACAAGCGGTAAGTTGTTCTGCAGTGTATTAACAAGTGTTTAAAGCTGTAAATCATACATTTTATGAGCATAGTATTAGTTAAACTGAGGTTTTCCCATTATGTGTTACAGGTACCGTCACTAAGAGCTGCATAAACAGTGTCTCATGTGTCAGTCCTATGAGGTGCTGTGAAGGGAACTTGTGCAACAGTGCTATACCAACTGGTCCCAGTGCTATGCTCCTGCTGGTGTATTCAGCCATAATCACCATCTTCCTCTGAAGCTCTGGAACAACTACATCTTAATCATGTTTTACGTTGTTCTTAACTAAAAATTACAACCCAGGAATAGTTAACAACTGGTTGATAAGGATGGGCAAAGTTGTTCCCTTTGAGATTTTCAAACTCCATAATGCTTTGGACAAAGATTTTTTATAGTTTACCAGAGTTTTCCTCACAGCTAATTTTAAATCAGTCAATATGTGACTGAAGTGCAGGCATCCAGCTTTCTCTGAATATGTGCACTGTGCTTCATCAAAATCTTCAAACAGGAAGGTCTCTCCACCAGGCAGAAACGTTAGAATGCCTCGAGGTACTTATGTGGGCAGTCAATGCATCTACATTTGTCACATTTCACCTCTAAAATAAGGGTTTTAAACTCTTGCAGATTTCTCTGAAAGACTGTCTACAGTCTCTCTGTCTTGGGTTTCATTTAATCATGTTCTTCTCAGTTCTCTCCTTGAGCGCTCTCAGGGGGTTTTTCTCTGCAAAAACACATCAAATCAGCTATCTAGGAAACGATTCAAAGGAGTCTTAAACTGGGATGGCTCCATGTAAGCGTTAGTGAGTCAGCTTTGCTGATTAGGGCAGGCCTTGCAAATCCAGACCTGTCCAAAAATGCCTCTCTACCTCCTCAACTTTTATGTTATAAATGCAATTAAATCTTAAAGTCTGACAATGAAAGTCTTAAATATCCACACTGGCAATAAGTCAGCGCAGTTACAACTCAAGTTAATAATCCTGCTATTTCAAGTATTAAAAATTATGCTAGTTTGTCCAGTTAATTTAAGCCTCTGAAAAGGCGAGTCTGTGTAATCTCCAAACAGTTAATACTGTTTTTGTAAAAGCCCTTAAATTAAAGCTCAAAGTATGCACTTCAAATGCATATAGCTGTGCGTTTAAAATACACTACACACCACAAAAACTGCTTTTATCCAACAAACTGTACCAAACTGGAACTACGCAGGTGCAGCTGTCTATTTTCCCACCACTTCAAACGTACTCATTCACAAATAATTTCATGAGCTCATTCTGAGACTCAGACATGAAGTTGGACTGAACTTACCAACAATGTTATTTTGTCTTTTGTAAAAGACAGTATCAGGAATATATATGGCACTACACAAAAATGTCTGTGTGGATGAGTAGGCTGGAAAAAAACACCATTAATGTTAACAGCTTTCATTTAATAACGTCTAACATTCTTACCAGTTATACTACATACAATACTTCTTTGTGTGTCAAAGAGCTTTTCAAAAAAACAAAAAACAAAGAACATATATGTTTAAAGCACTTCTGGTAGTAAACTGAGGTCCAACCGAGTAGTAGTAACCTATTCTTAATTAACTTTATGATTGCTGCCTTTTGCAGCACTGCAAATCTATCCTGTGTATCTTAATAGTGGTGATCATTTGGTAGCATTAACATCTTTTGGAGAACATGTGGTGCAAGAAGATAATGAGAGTAATGTTGCATCGACATAAGGTGAATTCACCTTCTCAAGAGGGTGGGGTGTTCAATACCATCCTACTCACGTTCTGAGGAATTGAAACTGAAGAGCTGAACAAAGCCTATTTGACTGTCTGTCCTCCTGACACATGGTGTACTTCTTTCTTACGTCTCACCATGAAACTTCTTGGAGCTCTGATCCTGGTTTTGAGTTTGTCTGCAGGTAAGAGCAACTTATGATTTATTCGTCTTGTTCTTTACCAGATAATCAGATAATCACTGGTCCTTTCAGCTCTTCTAATTTTATTTTTTCCATTAAAAGTTTGATTTAAAATACACTATAGTCATGTACAGCAAGCTATTATTAATGAAGTTTATGATTGCTGCCTTTTGCAGTAAAGGAAATCCATCTATGTGCATCTTAAAACTAGTGATCATTTGGTAGCATTAACTTTTTTGTAAACATATTGCACAATGTTGCATCGGCACAAAGTTTAAATTACCTCCTAAACAAGGCGGGGTGTTCAGTACCATCCTACTCACTTTCTGAGGAATTGAAATTGAAGAGCTGAAACATTAAAAGTTTGATTTAAAATACACTATAGTCATGTACAGATGCAAAACTATTTTAAAAATTGCCTTTATAAATCAAATTATGGAGCTCACTGTATTTTGTAATAGAAATGGCAGATCCTAAAGGCCTTTTCCCACAGCACCCAACACGCAGCGCTGCGCTTTGAAACACATTAATTTCAATTGCTTGCACTGCACAATAAGGTTCCATTTGCTTTTTATTGAAGAGCAGAGGCGGAGCCAGACATTTGAAACACCCGGGGCTTAGCCCTAAAGGGTAGTATGCATGTGGGATTTTTTTTTTTTTTTTGGGGGGGGGGGGGGGTAGAAATGATTGAAAGATTAATTGGCTCTGTTTTGAGTTTTGTTCAAAAAAGAATGACTTCATATAGGGAAAAGTATATATCACATATGCAGGACACCTTAAACTAGTTTTTTAATTAAGCAGCAAGGCAGAACAAAGTCGGGGCTGTATCAAGACACGAGGACTAAACCCCAATTCAACCAGACCCAGAACTGATCCGGAATTAAAACAGGACTACAACATTTCAAAATCAGGACTACTGAGGACTTAACCAAGACAGAACCAGAATCAGAACTAGATGATAGTAGCACTAAAAATCATCATATACCTGCACTACACTTATTTTTTTAATTCTACCAAAGTACACTATTTAGATTGAGAGACGTTTATATAATTATTTAGCCTTGTTGTGCAAACAAGCCTGCATAACTTAATAAATGTAGAATTTGAAAAATAGTAAACCTAAAAAGAAACACTAGGTACGAGATACATGAGTACCTATGATACGGTGATACTTTTGGTAAACAACCATTTGACTAACATGTGTGTCTCACCTGCTCTTGTTCCATCTCTGTTCTGTCCTCATTCTCTATCTCCCTCTCTGCTCCTCTCTCTCTCCCTCTCTGTTCCTCTCTCTCTCTCTCTGCTCCTCTCTCTCTCCCTCTCTGTTCCTCTCTCTCTCTCTCTTTGTTCCTCTCTCTCCCTCTCTGTTCCTCTCTCTCTCTCTCTTTGTTCCTCTCTCTCTCTCTCTCTGTTCCTCTCTCTCCCTCTCTGTTCCTCTCTCTCTCTCTCTTTGTTCCTCTCTCTCCCTCTCTGTTCCTCTCTCTCTCTCTCTTTGTTCCTCTCTCTCTCTCTCTCTGTTCCTCTCTCTCCCTCTCTGTTCCTCTCTCTCTCTCTCTGCTCCTCTCTCTCTCCCTCTCTGTTCCTCTCTCTCTCTCTCTCTCTTTGTTCCTCTCTCTCTCTCTCTCTGCTCCTCTCTCTCTCTCTCTCTCTGTTCCTCTCTCTCTCTCTCTGTTCCTCTCTCTCTCTCTCTGTTCCTCTCTCTCTCTCTCTCTCTCTGTTCCTCTCTCTCTCTCTCTCTCTGTTCCTCTCTCTCCCTCTCTGTTCCTCTCTCTCTCTCTCTGTTCCTCTCTCTCTCTCTCTCTCTGTTCCTCTCTCTCCCTCTCTGTTCCTCTCTCTCCCTCTTTGTGCTGACAATCATCAAATATACAGTTGAAACCAGATATTTACATACTCTTCAGATCAAAACACAAACACTTTTTTAATTGTAACATCAAATCAGACTAAATGTTTATTTTTTTAGATTGATAAATATAAAAAACATATTTGTTAACTTTAAGAGTAAAGAGAGAAACTACCTGTATTTCTTAATTGTAAATGGCACCAAATTGTATTCAAAACTGAGCCACACTTATTGACATCTCTTAATTTTCCCATTTCAAAGAAACAGGCTCTGTGTTTTGCCTTATATGCATCCACAGCTGTGCCACCAATTTACTCACATGGACTCTACTAACCTATCAGAAGCTTCTTCAGCTCAGAATGGAATCGTCTGGAGTTTTCTTATTAATTAACAATAAATTTAGTGTACATGTGCTCCTAAATTTGATGAAAGTGATAAAAAATAGACCGCTCTGTCTCTCTTTATTCTGACATTTAACTAATTCAAAAGATTTCAATATTTATTTATCCAAAACAAAACAAGTTTACTCTAAATTGATGTTGTACAGTAAAAAAATGTTCTTGTGTTTTCCATAAAGTGTATGTAAATATCTGGTTTCAACTGTGAATATACTGCTGTGTATTGAAATTCCTCTTGTTTTGCATAGAAATATACTGAACAACATACAAAGCATAATATATAAAATACTACCAGAGTTTTTTCTTTGAAAGAAGCCCCTTATGTCCATTCTTGTATATCAGTGCATTACTGAAACCGGTTTATTTAGCCGTGGAGGGTAACAACTGAAAATATGAAATAAACACACATGTAAGCTAAGACTCTCTAAAGAAACAGCATTGTTGTTGTTCGGCTTTTCAAGAGCAAGTAACATAATATTGGTCAAGTGATCAGTTTGATATCAATCTTTCGTGATACACCGTCATATTTACATTATTTGTACATACAAATGATTTGCTTTGGTACCTGGTCAAACTTAAGCTCTCCTTAGTATGGCTGGCTCCGTTTCTCCAACAGCGCATTCACAGGCAGCAGCTGCCCCGCCCTCTCGCTCAGTCGCTTAGGCTACGTTCACACTGCAGGCGAAAGCGCATCAAATCCGATTTTTTTGACCCTATGCGACCCATATCCGATCATGGTGCGACAGTGTGAACGACACAAATCCGATATTTTCAAATCCGATCTGGGTCACTTTCGTATGTGGTACTGAATCCGATACATATCCGATGTCTCAGAAAGCGACTGCTGTGTGAACGGTCAAGTCGCATTAAATCCGTCTTTTACGTCACTGACACAAGACAGACGCCAATTATCAGCGCCAGAGAAGACATCGCGAACGCTTCCTGGCCATCCGGTGAAACTGCTGGGAAGACAACGTTGGAGAAACATTAACATTTTATTTGTACTGCATAACCTGCAGGTTCTGACAGAAATCTGCAACTATCCTTTGAAGCACCGCTCCTCTAAAACAGCAATAGCCTAAGGATCATTATTAGGTTATCTACATTATTATGTAAATAACAAAATAACTTAAAGCAAAAATCGGGAAACATGAAGTCCGAAGTCTTTATATTAAGGCCATCAGTCAAACAATATAGTTTGTTCTGGGTCTAAACAGAGCGCGTTGTGTATGACGTCTTCTTTTGCGCATGCGGGCCGCTTTAAGCGTTCACACTAGAGCGCGTTTGCTGTCGCATTTTATTTGTAGTGTGAACGAGCAGACAAAAAAATCGGATTTGATCAAAAAATCGGAATTGAGCATTAAGACCTGCAGTGTGAACGTAGCCTTAGTGCCTGAGCTCGGATCATACCAATATCAGGGGGGATTCACACACAGTCGTAAATTCCCACAGTGTGCACTATGTGCTTCGAATATTGTGTGTACTTTTTGTTTTATACAGTTGTCAGCCAGACATCTAACTATGAAAAAATTACACTCCAAAATACCCCGGGCTTCTGACAAAACAACCCGGGCTTAAGCCCAGTAAGCCACCCCCACGGTCCGCCCCTGTTGAAGAGAGCTATTTACCTGCATATACTCTATAGATCTGCAGGGTATTATTTTATCTAATCTGGGTTCTTGTTGATTAGTTTTTTTGAGGAATTAAACTCCTGGTCCTTTGCCCTTTCTCTCTCTCTCTCTCTCTCTTTTTTAATTTCCTGGTGCATTCTCTGAGCTGTGGTACCACAAACTTTATAAGAAGCCTTTTCTCTGAATGAAAAAAAAAGCTTTTCTTCATCTCAGTAAGGCATCTGCAGTCTAATGGATGATGCTTTGTATTTGGAGAATCTTCATCTATGAATGACAGCTGTCTTTGTTTCTTTGCAGCATGTGGATTAAAATGCTACGTATGTGCATTCTCTGACCCTCACTCCTGCACTGATGCCTTAACTTGTCCTGCTGGTATGGACCGATGTTTCAGCCTTACTACAAGCGGTAAGTTGTTCTGCAGTGTATTAACAAGTGTTTAAAGCTGTAAATCATACATTTTATGAGCATAGCATTAGTTAAACTGAGGTTTTCCCATTATGTGTTGAAGGTACCGTCACTAAGAGCTGCATAAACAGTGTCTCATGTGTCAGTCCTATGAGCTGCTGTGAAGGGAACTTGTGCAACAGTGCTATACCAACTGGTCCCAGTGCTATGCTCCTGCTGGTGTCTTCAGCCATAATCACCATCTTCCTCTGAAGCTCTGGAACAACTACATCTTAATCGTGTTTTACTTTGTTCTTAACCAAAAATTACAACCCAGGAATATTAAGCCATTTTTTAAATAATGTATGGATATTTCTTTTCAATAAAACCACAATAATGTATCAACTACTGAATTGTTTAATTCCTAGGATTCTGCAATTCACATCACTACAGCAGAAAGATTTTTTTGTGAGCTCTAACAGAAAGACAAACAAAACAGGACAGAAAAATAGACGTTATTGCGAGCAGATCAATCATTTATTTTTTTAGCTGTCTGATAAAGACTTATTTAATTACTTTTTACAGTTATTTCCACAAATGCAGAAATCACTTTTCCCACCCATTTGATGTGCTCACTCTGTGACTGAGATGACTCTTTCATAAGAGACGCATCAGGCATATACAGTGTTTGCAACTGTGAAAAACAGGTCTTTAAACATGAATAACCTGAAAAAGTCAACATTGATGCAAAAGTCAGGTAGATGAATTTCACCTAGTCTGATCGCAGGTAAATACACATAAGTCATTCATGACAATACATACAGTACTTCTCTAGATGTCACACGAAAAACAAACATATACCATATGCATAAATAAAATTAAATATTTGTTCTTTGGCAGTCTACCTTCACTCAATCACGGGGGGGGGGGGGGGCAACAACAACAAAATATTTTTACACAGAAAACTTTCCCTTTAACATTCACATCTCAAACAGTATGTGATAGCCAAATCCACTTATTGTGTTTTAAGTGAATGTCCTTTTAAAAACCTTCATAGATACATGTTATATTTTACATTTTGCGATTAACCTATTTAACATAGGTTAGATTCTCACACAATCTCACACAAGCTTTCCTGGTTTCACAACAAAGTAAGGTTACTAAAAAGAAGTACGAAATTATGTATGCATCCATTTACTTATTCATTTGAAGAAATGCTGCTGTGTACTGTGTCAGTAAAAACCATTCTATGTAAAATTTTAACATTTCCTGTGGTAGGATCAAGAATGCAAGAAAAAAAAACTTAAACACGGCCAATTTATAGGATTTATCATTTGTAAGTTGCTGTAATTCCAAGACAAATTCAGACATAATAACACTGCTGTTTTCATTACTTTCTAGCGAGGCATTCAAATTACTTGGTGTGCTTTACTCTCATGCTGGCAATAACTATGAAAGAGCAGACAAACATTTAAACTCTTCATGCGCTTTGCAATGTCACTGCTTTGAAACACTGCATCAAAAACATCAATGTATGTAGAAATGTGTTTTATCCCTCTGGTTCTCTTTGCTAAGGTTGGCATACCATAGATTAGCTAATAAGGCAAATGAAGCCACAAGGCAGACATAGATGGCACACTAATATATGGCATCTTTGAGAATAATAACTGTTTTACAAGGTAAATCAGTTATAATAATAGAGTAGTGTGCAAAAGTCTTGAGCCACCCCTCATTTCTCTTTATTTTAAAGTTATGACTAGGAAATATGACAGCAATTTATTGAAATACAATTTTATGCCTGTCAAACTGTGTAAACCTTGGATTTTTGTTGATTCGGCTAAAATAAACAAAAAAAAAAACAAAAACGGAAATATTTATATGTTTTTGAGACCGGCTGGTAGCAAAACAGTCCCTAAGATACAGTTTAAAATTGGTTCCTTACAAAGTTGTCTGTGATAAACACAACAGTAGTTCATCCCTTGTGTTAGGTGTCTTCCTTTAAGCTCTAGTTATTCATAGGTCAGTGTTAAGTGGCTTCGCAAACAATAAACACATCTAAAAATAGTCAGCTACACGACTTGGGCTGAAAACAAGTAAAAGCCAAAATCCATAGAAAAAAAAATCTGAAAGACCTTCAGACAAGCCTGGACAACTATTGCCCAAAATACACTTAAAAATTGCAAGGAAGTTTGGCTCCTTCGAATTAAAATAAGACAATAAGAAGCGGTGCAAGACTTTTGCACAGTAATGTATAACAAATATATTACTGTGGATCAATAATAAATATCTTTTAAATGTACCCTGAGCAGTTAAGTTGACTTGTGCAGACTTTTTAAATAAAAAGCATAAAGCAGTAGATTTTGGCACTAAAATAATATAATGGCACTATAGGTTATGGGACTTACTGACATAAAAGTATTTGCAGCTTATTGTTAACCCCTTTATTCATCCCCAGAATCATGCATATTTAAAAACATCCAACAGTATCCACAAATAAAAATTAATAAATATAAAGAGCAATTAATCAAAAGACTGTAAAATGTAGATGTCAGTGCAATGCAAATTAATGCATGTTAGCTTAAAAAGTTAAAAACACAGACTTAAGTATGGCTATAGTGCATTTTTTATTGCCTAACCCAGTCACCCCCAAAAAGACCCCCTAAATGGTACAGTTACTTCTATTAATAAGCTAATGGAAATAATATTAACCCAAAACCGCCGCCATGCTTGCTGTAGAGCTTTGGGCTTTGAGAAAAAAAAAACAACGCAGTATTAGATGGCCACTAAGGCTAAGAATGGTGATGATACAATCACAGATCGGATCTTCTATTGGCTGTGAAAGGCACACAAGGATGAGGATTAGCTTAAGGATGCAAAATGAGAATTAGAAGGTAATTCTAATTCTTTGGGCGGAGGGTTTTAATCTGCAGGCAGAAGTCCTGACAAAGAGCAGGATGGAAGAGACATGAGGTTAATCTTCATTAAAATGTCACTCTACTCTCAACTCAAGCTTCTGGTGGTGCCTCCCTGCTTTTACTTGGCATGTGTGCTCAAACTAATGTGTGCGGACGCGTGCGTGTGTGTGTCAGTCCGGTTTTCAATTCTTTAATGCCTTCAAAGAACCCTTGTAAAGAAAGCGATCTCATCCAGGTCCACAGGGTAATCAGTGAGGTACATGGGACCTTTATCATAATGTTCCCCCTTGTAGCTTTTCCATCGTCCTGCAGGCAAGTAGATATCCCTCTCTTGCTTTCCTGGCTCCAACACTGGCGCCACCATGAGGTCATCCCCAATCAGGAACTGGGAGTCGATCTTATAGGCAGCCTCATCATCATTGGCAATCCACCAGAGGGGCCTTATGATTGGGTCTCCTGTATCAAGAACCACATGTGCCAATTCAAGAACTTTTGGTGCCACCAGAGTTTCATGGAGCCCTGTGAACTTCTGTGCTATCTTTACCACCTGCAGATGCACAAAGACATTGAGTTAGCATGGAGCAGAGGCCACCTAACAGACAGCAGAGTAATAAAACCATCCACACGTCCTGCTTCAATTTATGCATCAAAGCACATAGAAAAAGAACTGACTTATTGTTTTTGACTTGTGATCAGTACTTGTATATTTTCTAGGAGAAATATTTGTTAATGAAAATGGCATTTTATTTATTCTTTTTTTTTTTTTTGAGAAAAATCTGATTTTCTTTAGCGCTTTACGGTGTACGGAGGTCAGAAGAAGGTAAGGCAACATTCACTAAGCCAGAGAGACACAAGAAAATGTTTAAAGCTTCTAAACCTTGTGTACAGGGTAAGTTGACTTGGATGAGTATTTTTATATTAAAATCAACTCGGAGCCCACGTGGTCTTATAGCTGGACAGTCAGAGGGCATGATCTGGAATGCTTTTTAGAAATTAATCTTTCTGAAACCATGTTTAGATCTCTAAAGTGCAAAACTGCTGTTAGAAGTATAAATCTTATCTGGGCATTCTTCTCTGTCATCCTGAGAGAGAGATTTTTGGTGTCCAGTAGGAGGACTTGAAAAAAAAAATTACTAACTGTTTTTGCTGCTGTATTGTTATTTGTTTTAACTTTTTTTAAAAATTTCTATCATGGTACACTACATGCTACATGTATTACAACACCACCCACTCTATGCAAGATCTTACCACATGGAGTGATCATAAGAAAAGTAAAGAGACCACATTAAAGCACTTCATTATGCTGGATGGCCTAAAACAAATAGGTCAGGACTCATAGTGTTCCCACAGTGTGGTCAAGTATGTCATGGACTGAAAAGACTGGTACCTAGAAAATGTGTCAAGGAAGAGGCAGAAAAGAAAAGCTGACTGAAGTAGATGAAAGGCACCTCAAGATTTTAAGTGCTATAGACAAAAAGCAGACCACTGCTGATTTTCAGGCAGCGATAAATGCTTCTAGATCAGAGTATGAGGTTTCCAGAATGACCATAAACTGACGACTGAACAAATAGGAAGGAATAACTGAGCGCTGCAAACAGAAGCGTTTCAGATTTGCCAACAAGCACAAACACTGGACTAAAGATGACTGGAAGAAGGTACTCATACAGTCGTAAACATAAGAGTCCAAGTTTAAACTCTTTACTTCCGCAGAAGAGCTGAATAACATTTTGATGCGAGACTAGTTACGGTGTGAGTTTCTATTTCTGCAAATAGCATGGGGAGATTAGAGCAAAGCGCCAGTATCATTAATAGAAAGGTCTAACAAAACATCTTGGAGCATCATGGAATCACCTTTGGACTAAAACTGATTGCCATGGGTTCATTTAATGACAAGAAAAGGCAAGACAGACTATTTGACTAAGAAAAGGGAATCTGATGCGCTGGCCAAATCGACATAATTCTATAAAATTTTATGTGTGATTAAGGACTATTTAGCTCTTTCAATATATATATATATATATATATATATATATATATATATATATATATATATATATATATATATATATATATATATATATATATATATATATAATTTCTAGTTTTAAACATTTTTTTGACAAATTTCTAAAATATTCTTGTTTTCTTTTTTATAACAGGTAAACAGATTTCATTTAACTGGTATGCATCCCCTTAAATTCCCCATAACTGGTCTGTGTAGACCAGGGGTGTCCAAGTTGGCGCGATCCATTTTTAATTGGCCCGCAAGTAATTTTATAAATAGAATAGAATATGGCCCGCACTTCAACTTTTGAATTGCACTTCTTAGTTGTAACACCAGGGGGAGTTGCTGTTGATCAAGGCAGTTGCTCCACCAAAAAGGACAATCACAGAAGAAATTTACCCCAAGTTACTAAACATGGCAGAACCAAAGAAGCGAAAGGTAGAAAGTGAATGCAGAAAATTTCAGACACGGTGGGAGAGTGAATATTTCTTCATAGAATTCAAGGGGAAGTGTTTCCGTTTGATCTGCACTGAAACTGTGGCAGTTATGAAAGAGTATAATGTACGACGTCATTATGAAACCAAACATCAGGCCTATGCATCCTACACTGGTGCTGAGCGAGAGCAGAAATTAAAGCAAAGGGTAGCTCTCCTGCAGGGTCAGCAACAGTATTTTTTTCGTGCACTCCTGTTATTAAGTCCAGTTCAGTCTGTTAAGGTTGATAACGGTTTCAAACGAACATTAATAGGTGTGTTGCTAAGCCTAATAACTTAAATAACAAACTTGAAATGTACCCGTCCCATTTTCCCCTTTATTGTTTTTTCTCTGTACTGTAAATCTTCTGTCTAAGAAGAAATCTGAGGCTGCTGTTCTGAGAATGAGCTACCAAAGCCTTTTCTGAATAAATCAATACAGATCCATTTATGGAAAGTTGTGATGAAGGCAGTTTTGTCTTTAATTATATTCAACAATATAACATATTTGACCACTTTTAAGTGTTTTTCTAACTTTAATACACTAAAGTTAAGGTTATATACCTAATTTCTAGTAAGTAGCCCAGCCCCTCCTATATTTTTATGTATGTGGCCCTCAGTGAAAAAAGTTTGGACACCCCTGGTGTAGACCTTTATGGTTTAAACTTTGGCGCCCTCCTGTGGTAGTTTTCAAACACACCAAAAAGAATTTGAAGCAACAATTATTCTGTCATTTCTCTACAAGCACACAAACAGCCGCTTCACGATAATGTAAAGGTTAAGTTTAAGCGTCCCGTTCATTATTTAATCTGTAATTAGTATTTTGCACTATAGTACTGATAGAGCAAAAAAGATCATTTTTACACCAACTGTAAAATGTGTTGCAAAATTGTTACAAACCCTATTACAAATGTTGCAAAAGTGTGTATGTGTGATGTACACACACACACAATTTAGTAAATTTAAATGCAGGAAAAGCTAAGAGGCTACACACTGTAAAATACTTTTCTACATCTAAAATTCATCGCTTGCTTTATTTGGCTTACCTCATTGTCATAAGCCCATGGAGGTATGGAGAACTGCATGGCGGGCATAAAGGCAGATAGCTCCAACCATCTGATGTACAGTTCTCTGTCTGGCAGACCATTTAACCCACCTTAAACGCAGATGAAAGACTGTCAGATAAAACCAGATCATAGAAAATCTGTTTTTTTAACAGAGCTAACACTCTTAAAATGCATGCCATACCTGCAGTATGGTTCGGGTAGGCATTTCCTCCTATCATATCAGGTAAGACAAACTGGTAACCCAAAATGCCTATAGTCAGAACAGTAGGGATGATGGACTTGAGGCCGAGCTCGTAACCCCACACCGAGTCCCTGTCAATGATCCTGAAGAAGCAGGAGATGTTCTGACTCTGGTAACCAACCCTTAGCTCAGCATGCTCCATAAATGGTATAGCCATCTCTGTGTAGCGGCGGGTGAAGGTGGAAGGGTTTGACAGTGGGCCCAGGGTACTAAACTGACGGGGCAGGTAGCTCGTTTCTCCTGCATCAAACTTGAAGGAGGTCACCCCATAGCGACTTTTGAGCATGTGCAAGTTTGAGGAATACCATTCACGAGCGTCTGGGTTTGTGAAGTCCAAGATTCCTCCAATCCCGTTCCACCAGCGAACCAGAGCGGGCAGTTCACCGCCTGGCTCACGGACAAATAGCTCTTTCTCCACAGCTGCACCAAAATTTATGGAGTCATAGTTGATAAAAGGGTGCGTCCAGAGTGTAACTTGAAAGCCGCCCTCTCTTAGTTTGTCAAACATGCCGCTTGCATTGGGGAACTTCTGCGGGTCAAAGTCAAACTCTCCGTAATCTGCTGTGTAGCGGTCATCCAGCTCCAGATGGGAGCAGTTGAAGCCATGCCTAGTAATGTCAGCGGCATAGCGCAGCAGCTTCTCCTGAGTTACAGCGGTCTTGTAGATAGCCCATGTGGACCACACTGGTTTTTTGAACAAATCAGCAGATGGGACTTTGATAGGCTTTGTGAAATACCGGCGCACCTGAGAAAAGAACATGAATGATTAGGGGGGAAAAAGAAAAGAAAAGAACATGAAGTAAGTGATTTGAGATGTTTTTAAATGTGTGGTTATTGTCTTTCATTCAAGCCTGCACAGGCTTTGTGCTTGATTAAACAAGTGTAAGGAAATATGCCTACTGGCATCCTTACAATAACCAGATAAATTAGCTTAGGGGTTGCTTGGTCCCTTACAGCTTGAGAATTTCAGCTTTCCGTGTCAAGAAATAACCAACTACATAAGCCAATTTTTAGACTTTTTCTAAAGATTTTACAAACACACTATAAGATTATAATATTGATATCCTCATTAAGAAAGCATTTACAATTGGGGAAATCATTATTAATTCATAAGTTTGCTCTCTTACAAAGAAAAAACCTGAAAAAAAATCACTGCATAAAAGTTATAAATTGATTTGCAGGTTACAGAGTGAAATAAGTACTTGATACCCAAGAAAAATATGACTTAGTATTTGGAGGAGAAACCCTCCAAAGCACTGTCATGTCATCATTCACCAGGTTTGCACACATCTCAGGAGGGATTTTGGCCCACTCATCTTTACAGAAACACTCTTAATATTTTAGGTTTCTTGGCCTTCACTTGGCAACTCGAAGCTTCAGCTCCGTCCACAAATTTTTTAATAGAATTAAAGTCTAAGACTGGCCACGCCGAATCTTGACGTTTTGTACTTCTTTCGCCACACTATCTTTATCTTGATGCTATGTTGGAAGACCCATCCACAACCCATACGAAGTATCCTGGCTGAGGGAAGTAGGTTCTCATCCAAGATTTTACAGTACATGGCCCTATCCATTGGCCCCTCAATGTGATGGAGTTGTCCTATATTCTCAGAAGAAAAACAGCCTCATAGCATAATCTTTCCACCTCCATGCTTCACGTAGGGAATGCTACTCTTTGGGTCATACCCAGTATCTCTCTTCCTCCAAACCCAGACATGTAAAGTTGATGCCAGAGAGCTTGATTTTAGTTTCATCTGACCACTGTGCATTCGCCCAGGCCTTCTCTCAATCATTTAGATGTTCACTTACAAAACTTGAGATGATCCTGTACATTTGCGTTCTTGACCAGGTGACCTTGCGGGCGCTTCAAGATTTCAATCCATTATAGCATAGTGTGTTGCCAGTGGTGACAGATCACAGCTTTGAGGTGATCCATCACCTCTCTTATGATAGTCCTCGCCCATGAGGCAAAATCTCCATGCTGAGGACATTGATGGTCATTTTATACTTTTTCCAATTGCACCAACAGTTGTAAACTTCTCCCCAAGCTTCCTACTGTAACTTATACCAGCCTTTCGTAGGTCAACAATCTTTGAAAGCCTTTGAGAACTCTTTGGTCTCGCCCATGGTGGTGGACAGGTTGGAAGAGAAGAAATTGATTCTGTGGACAGGTGTGCTTTATACACATAGTGAGTTGAGATCAGGAGTATCTGTAACTGTGACTTCAGGCTGGGTTGTAGGAGATTAAATACCTTTTTCACTCAATGACAAGCAAATCAATTTAGTCTGTAAATTTGATGTAATGTCCTTTTTCTGGGGTTTTGATTGATATTCTGTCTCTCTCCATTAAAAATGAACTACAATAAAAATTAGAGGATTTCCATTTCTTTGGAAGTGAACAGACACTTAAATTCAACAGTAAATCAAAGAGTCATTTCCCCAACCTAAGTATATTTTCTGGAATGTTAAAGATTAAACCTGCTCTGCAGGGGAACAAAGAATTAATGGCAGTAGTATTAAATTAAAAATGCATATGCAGGATGGGACAAGTGTTTCTGGTCCAGTTATTTGTTGTACATCTGAGTATATATCCACTACACTTTAAATTGGCAGCTTTTAACATTATTAAATATTTGTCAAATATCCAGCATAATTACACTCACCATGTACTTGTGAATAGAGGTGACATCTGACCCCACACAGACTCTATAACTGAGTTCAGGAAAGGTCTGCTGTCTTTCTAGTGGTCTGAAGGGAGAGTCCTGGTACCGGGCCTGGAACCTCAGTGTCCTGTTCTTCTCTGACCAGCCCAAATGAAACGGTACTGAGTCGTTAATCTTAATGGCAGTTGCATTTGATGACAGCCAGTACCGCTCTAGAATTCCTCCAAAAGCATTTCGATTGGAGTAGACGTCACTTGCGATGAAAGGTTGTGGTTCCTCTTCTCCCTGAAATCTGATAGGCCAGTACTGTGTTGCCGTCTCTGCCCCTCCATACCAATGAGAGTCATTATAGGCCATGACATGCTCTACCAAGTGCTTATTCTGCAGCTCCTCCCAGCGAACCCGATAACAGATCACCGTGTCCTTTGGACGAACTGTTTGGATAAAAAAGTTGAGCTTGCCAGAATCCGACTGAGTGCAGCTCAGAATATCTCCCTCCTTTGAGCAAGAGTCCACATCCAGAGTACCAGACCTAAGATTAGGTGTTTAAAAGAAAGAAAACAAAGGGGCCAGTTAAACACAGTTGATATTATTTGTGTTTTAAAACAAATTAGTAGTAGTGCAACAACAAAGAAAATGTTGTAAGTTCTATTCCGTTGTTCTAGTTGTCTGTGGAGTGATTGTTCTATAGCTATTTCTGTCGGTATGAACTCTGCTGGCAAAGGACACATCTATTACAGTCTTCCCTAAGGGTGTAATCATGTGTCTGTCTCGTCTGATTTTTCATCATCCATCCCAACACTGCAGACAGGCAGACTTAAAGCAGATACAAAGAAGAAGAACTCTGTCAAGACCAACAGAAGTTACAAAGGCAATGAGTCCACGATTTGCTGGGACTTAGTTTCACAAGAGAAGTGTTTGTGGAGTGTCTTGATTTGGATTGCACAGACATTCCTTTGGTCCTTATCTCAGCTGTAAGATAAAATTATAACTAGTCATATTTATTACCCTTATAAGTAGCAGAGTTATTTTAGTTTTGTATTTTCTAATTCTAATTTCAAATTTTGTAATTCATCTTTTATTGTTTAAAAATGTTTAGCTTTAGTTTTTATTAGTTTTAGTCTTTTAAATAGTGACTGAATGTAGGGCATATGCAAAAGGCACAAATTAAAAAAAAAAATCTGTAAAGGCGTAATAACAAATTTTAGCAAATTAAAATGCCAAAACTTATTTTAACTTTTAGTTAGTTTTCCAAGTTCATAAAATCAGTTTAATTACAGTTTTTTTAAAGTGTAGTATTTATTTCTATTTTATTTAACAAGGTCAGTTTTAGGTTTTGCTTTAGTTTTAGTTCATTAAAATAACCATGACTAGTAGGCAATCAGGCAATTCAAATAATTAAATTATTAATCAAAATGTATCTTGTTAAAGGAAACAAAAACGCAGATGATTCTCTGTACAGTTTCCTAAGCATTAAAAGCATAGACAACAAGTCCAAAAAAGACAAAAATCAGCAAATTACCAATTATTAATTTAAAAATAATCAATAATATGAACCCACCTGAATGCCATAGTGAAGACAACAGCCCCAGCTTGGTTGTGAATAATAAAACCATCCTTGTTCAGGTCTAACAACGCTGTCTTGAACAACTGGGTTTTACGAAGCGACACTGAGTAATAGCACCAGGCGACCACAGCAGCTAGCACCAGCACACAGCCCAACATACTTGCCATCACCAGTGGCCGACCTTCATGAGAAAGTTTCTTCTTAAGTGGGGAGCCTCCGGGTCCCCCAGCCATCTGCTGCTCCCCAGGAGCCACCGGCACTATTTGATACATGCTGAAGGCGTGCGGGTTGGAAGAAGAGTGGCAGGAATGGACAGCTGTACTTAACTTGCTGTCAGAGCTTTTGAAACAGAAATATAAATCTGTGCACTGGCAGCTGTGGGAGTTAAGGGAAAACTGATGTCTACCTGCCAATCTTTAGGAATGTCTCCATTTCTGAAAAAGGGCTGATATATCTGCTCCTGTGAGGCAGACAGACAGATGTTAGTTTAAACCACAACAAGTGTAAAAGAAACCCAAAAAAACAATAGAAATAAAACACCATTAATATCATCATCACATCAAATAATGAATGGAAGCTAAATCAAGTTAAAGTGCTAAAAGAATAACAAGTAAATGAGTACAGGACATGAATATTGACCAATCTACCGCAGACTTCATCACACTGGCTATCTATCTATCTATCCAATTATCACTGCTGATGTTAGCTTAAAAGCGCTGCAGACAGGAAAAAAAACAAAAATGTCTTAGTGATGCATTAAAAATATTAGTTCATGCTGCAAAGGCATAATTTTCACACCAATCAAACCGTCTTAGTGACCTGATTTTGCCTCATGGATGGGGGCAATATCATTATGGAAGAACTCACTGCAATCAGGATTTAAATTTAGATGCAATAACACTTCCCTCACAGAGACAAGTACACAAAAAACATGCCATCAAAATAATACCTCCCAAAGAACAACATTTAGAAATATGTGCAATAAAGAATTCAAAAGCACAATAGTCGTCTTTCAGGGTTTTAGAAATCACATCTGGATGCAGTCACAACCAATCAGCAGCATAGTTACAGGCTAAAGATGACAATTTTGAGCATAAGGGGTTACTGTTTTACCTTGAATTGTCTGTCACTGAACACTGTTTTTGTGTAGCATTACTGTATTGGCCCTGTACTGTCTCTACACTTGCTTTTATTATTATAGCATAGTTCAACAGCATCCAGCAGAGAGAGAGCGAGAGAGAGCACTGGGCTTTTAATCTGGTAAATGGCAGGTATCCAGGCTCTGCACAGGCACTCATGGTGAGAGAGCCAGCAAAACTGTAAAAACAGGCTGTGATCAGAGGAAGCGCAGACACCAAGTCAGCAGGATTCAATTACATTTACCTCAGGTAAGAGCACCTTTGGGATGAGTAAATAATAGCCCTCAAACAGCTGTAGTGCAGCAAGCCCACAGTTTTCAGATTGATAAGAATGCAGTCATCACCAGCAGAACCATACTTAACTTCCCCACAGGTAAACATTATCCTTCAGCTCCACATCCTTCTTTTATTGTGATGCTATTTAATGCCAGTATCGCAAGGAGGAACCGAAATCTTGCAAAAATCTTGCAGACACAGGGAAACATTTTCCTCTATATGTCAGCTTTCGCTCCAGTGAAGATCCTGTTCCTCATTTCTATGTAATTACTGACAAAACTGTACCATTGCTCAAATGTAGAATTAAGTTGAGAAAGCTCAACTTGGGATTAGAGATGGCACGATACCACTTTTTTATGTCCGATACCGATACCGATATCATAAATTTGGATATCTGCCGATACCGATATGAATCCGATATAGTGTTTTTTAATCAACAAAACTGTTTTTTAAAATATCTTGCTGCATTTTGCAAGTCTGCAAGTTCATACTCAAGTTTAAAACAACAACTACACTAAAGCTATTCTGTTATACCTGTATACAAAAAAAATATTTCATAGTTCAGCAATACTGATCAATCTAATAAACTTAGACCTACACCATCCTCCCTATTCTGGTATTTTAAAGAGTACTTAGCGTAAATATTAAGCAACCTAACTAATAGGGTTCCAACTCCCAGCAACAACAAACATAAATAAATAAAAAATAAGGAACCACCCCTCACGCGCCACCTCATGATGCTTAATCGACGTAATCAACCTTAATTTGATGCAGTGTGAAAAAAAAATGCACAGAAATCAATTATTTTTCAAGAAATATTAAATAGATTCAACATCTTTCTTCAACAAAATTGCAGACTGCACAGATGGTACCTTCCCAAAGTAAAAAGTACTATAGCTTACTAGGGTGTATATATTAGACTTAATAGTCACTATATACAGTAATTGACTTCTATTCATTTTACATCAAATTAAAACTTTGGGTGTCAGATAATTATTTATTAAAAGCTCGACATTTTAAATGAGAATAAGAAAGAAAAGTATGTCTTTGTGCCCCCTTTTCCCTGTTAATGCCCTATCGGCCCCCCTGGCTAAACTTTGCTAGATCCGCCCCTGCACAGTTACCAGCGTCAGCTACGTAGAAAAAGATCCTGGTGTAGAAAGAAATATTAAATAAATTCTAACAACAGCTTATCAAGCTTAAACGTTCTGCTGTTGTTCAGCCGCTGGTTTCCTCTTTCTGGTGCAAAGTGGGCCAAAAACAAACAAGAGAGACGGACTCGCGACAGAAAAGCCGATCAGCTGATCATTTAAGCAGTTTCACGATTGAAGTAGCAGCCGGAGAGCGAGAGGCAGTCGCTTGTTAAGCTTAACGTGGGAATGCTTTACAAACATTCAGAGATGGACTTACACACTTGCTTTACTTCTCTCGGGGATAACTTTGTCGGAGATGAAATGCCAGGTTGCTAGCGAAGCTCCACATGCTATCCAGACCACCGACAGGTCCCGCATGCCACAGCTGCTCTATCACGTGATGCATACTGCTCCGACTGCTAACGTTCTGAGGTGAGTTACGGCGTGTTGCAAGTTTTGCGAGGTGCTTTCGTGATATTTAATGGATCGGATTACATTTTTTATTTTTCTCCGATATCCGATCCAGTAATTTAGGTCAGTATCGGACCGATACCGATACGTAATATCGGATCGGTCCATCTCTACTTGGGATCCATTATAAATCAATTTATTCTATTAAGGGAACTTAACAATGAAGGCAGACCAGTCTTAAAATGTTAGAGATAATCAGTGCTTTTTCAGAAACCTAGCAATTAGTCTTGAAACTGTGGGCTGAAATCATATTAATCTTTAATGGCTATCGGAATGAAACGTATAACATTTTAAATTAGGCCACAGGGCCCGGTGCAGTACAACAGGCTCCATACTGCAGGTTATGCAGGGGTTTCTAAAAACATGCACATTAACTACACAGTGACTACGAACTGTTCAAGGCAAATACCTAAATTACAACAAACACTGAAAAACGTCGTCATCTGACTTTCTGAAAGGATCCCAGTGGACACAGACGCCGTCCAACGACGTGTATGTTTACGTTATCTATCCACGCCCGTGTCAAGCTGGCGTGTAACCAACTAATCAAACACTTCCGATATCTGATCGATCCCCAACAAACACTCACTCGACTCGGCCGTTGACGCCGAGTTGGGATATTGCCGTAACAGTAACTCGCTCTACCAGTATTCACGAACTGATTCAGAAGACCGTGCTCACAATTAAAAGCTATATTCGCCATGACAGTAACACGCAAAAAAACGTTGTGTCACATACAAAACATTTTAACTGCTCTTAATAAAGCTGCGACCACAAAAATACATTCACCTTACCTCCACATCTGACCACACTCCGGGGTCAACGTCTGTGCGCGCGGAAGCCTGCGGTGCAGCGACAGAGGCGTAGTCCCACCCAAACGGAGCGAATGCGAAGCTGGTTTGTCCATCGATCTGTCATTCGTGTACAAGTTAGCGCGGAAGGATTCTGGGAAATGTAGTGTGAGAACAATATCGTCACAGAGCCAAAAAACAGCTTCAAATTTGTTTATTGCTGGCTGCGAACAATGTGAAACGCACAAGAGAAAGGCAAAATGAAGGGGTTATTTTGACTATCTTTAACGTTACTTTTAAATTTTTATATTTTCCTTACCAAATCGTTGGTGCTAGCGTTGTCCGTGGAAACAATTCAAATCTCAAACGTTTCATTCAACTTGTAGTGAATGTGTGTGAGGATTGGGGGGGGGGGTGTTATTGTTATTATTAGTATTTTGTATTTTTTTTTTTACGATGGTTGTTTGTAACCACAGATTACCGTCTTCGACCCTGTGACAACAACAACTGGAGTACACTGCCTTACTTCCCGAACAGACCACAGAGGTGAGATCATCGAGAGCGAACAATAATGTTATTGTGGCTGTAAGAGGTTTTCTACCGCTGGGTGACAGCAACAAGCTATGAATAGCAGGGCAGCTGAACGACACGACCATGGCGAAGTAGTCGACTCTTGTCTTATTTTTATATCCGTGAGTTCTTTGATGTTCTAAATGTTTTTAAGTTTACTATGAACTGAGAACTAGAGATGTAGACATATATTTTATTTAATACCACACTGGCGAAATTCTGTCGTTACAGCAGCGCAAGGGACAGGGAAAAAAAGAAAAATAGAAAAACATAAATGAGAAAAATTGTCTACAAAAAAGCTAAAATATTATATTTGGTCAAATAAACCAAAATTTTCCTTTTTTTTATATGTACATGAAGTTCAGTTGGAATAATAATATTATATTTGGTAAAATAAACCAAAATTTGCCTTTTTTTTTATATGTACATGAAGTTCAGTTGGAATAATAATATTATTGTATAGCCTGACTGCTGTACCACCAGTGTGAAAATCTACTAGATTACTATTTGACTAGTAGGCTAGCTAAAGTAAAATGTTTATAAAGAAGTAGCAGAGGTAAAATTTAACTCTGATTTATTTAAATGTTGACCTGCCTCTGAAATCCAAACAATTAGGAGACACAGAGTAACAGACACAAAGGAATGGTTGCTTTAAGGGAGAAGGCAAAGATAAAACTCAAAACAACCCTTGACTTTATTTCCAGGCAGAGGTCATAGACAGTAAACTCTAAGCAAGACCAAATTTTATACACAAAACAGGAAAAAAAGGCAGTTGAAACTGACACCATGAAAAAAACCCAACAGAAATCTCAAACCATTTCTATGTAACTACAATTTTGTAAGAGAATTGTGAAATTTAAGTATTGTGAAATTTAAGTATTCAGTCATTGATTCCTTATTTCCTGCATATTCCCTGGAGAAAATCAAATGATATTAATAATAAAGAATAGAGAAGGTACTAGGCAGAGGCTTAAAAATATATGCATCTCCTGTGAGTCATTTGCACTGGCAAGACAATTCACCATCTAGGGATGTAGTTTAGCACAGCAGGGCAAGGTCAGACAAGACGGCACTTGAATTTTTCTATTTAAGAAAGAAAATGCAGCTTCCCTACACCCAGTCAGAAGGATCCAGCCCAGTGTATGACCTTCAAAACAGCCCACAGAATGAAAATGGAGCTTGTCTATTAAGTGGTTAGAAGTCAAGTGACTTTAAAGGTGACTCTTAATGTAATGTACAGCTTAGTAAGGCTGTGGTTAACCTGAAACAATTTGAATTAAAATTATTTATTTTGCAAGTTATTCTTTGTTTAATGGATATTTCTTTTCACAGTCATGTGAATAGAAAAGAATTGTAGGCATTCCTGTGGAAAAGCGAAGTGCATGTTACTGCTTCCTTAGGAATTAAGAGGTTAAGTAACACTTGATTAATTGAGCAGCAGGAAGTGGGAGCACCTCTAAGGAAGCAGAATGTTTAGCAGTTTGGAGCATTCAGATACGTAACACAATGCTTCAACCTTCATAGGATTGGACACCGAAGCAAGAGAAACTCAGAGAAACTACAAAGAGCTCAAGGGCTAAATGTCAGACTGTAGCATGTTAAATGTTAGAGTTCATGGCAGCACAATTAGAAGAAGACTGAACAAGGTGACTTCTGTAGAAGGGTTGCCAGGTGAAAGCCCCATCTCTAAAAAGAATATGGGAGCACACAGCATGTCCAAAGACAAATAGCACCAAAATGGAGATGTTTGGCCATAATGCACTGCGCCATGTTTAATGAAAACCAAAACACGACATATCAGCACAAGCACCTCGTACCAGCTACCAAGAATGGCGAAGGAGGGGTATCAAAGGTATCCCCTTGGAATGGTTTAGGTCGTACCTCTCCAAGAGGACTTTTTCTGTGAGCCTTGATGATTTTATTTCTTCCCCAGCTCCTTTTACTTGTGGTGTCCCGCAGGGATCCGTATTAGGCCCAATTCTTTTTTCAATCTATATGTTGCCCCTAGGCCTAATCTTTAGGAAACATAACATCTGCTTTCACTCATATGCCGATGACACCAGATTTATCTTCGGTTTAATAGAAACACCTCTACGCCCATGGAATCGTTAGTCAAATGTCTCGGCGAAGTTAAAACCTGGATGGCCTCAAACTTTCTTACCTTCAACGAGGATAAAACAGAGGTAATTATTTTTGGACCAAGCTGTAATTTCAATGCCCCAGATTTGGACTTATGTAACCTAACATGTGCTGTTAAAACGCATGTAAAAAACCTGGGGGTTCTCTTGGATATCAAACTTACATTTGAGAAACAAATTAATTCATCCAATGCGTTTTAGAATTAAATTCAAAATCTTACTTTTAACTTATAAAGTGCTAAATGGCCAGGCACCGGACTATTTGTCTGACCTTGTGCAGCTGTATACGCCCTCTAGAGCCCTTCGATCAAGTGATCACCTACTCCTTACTTTACATAAGTCTAGGATGGTTCATAGAGGAGATCGGGCATTTGCAGTTGTGGCACCGAAAATGTGGAACGATCTACCTCTCCACATTAGAAAGGCCCCAACTGTTACTCTTTTTAAATCGCATCTTAAAACATATTTTTTTACTCTGGCTTTCGAAACTGTAGGAGCGTTACCAATTCTTTTATCCTAATCTGTTTTTAATTATCAGTTGTTGTTAATGTCACTGTTTAATTGTTATGTTGTACAGCACTTTGGTCAACGCCCTGTTGTTATAAAATGTGCTTTATAAATGAACAAATGAAATGAAATGATGTATGGCTGTTTTGCCCTGGGCACCTTACAGTCATTTAGTCAAGCATGAACTCCTCTGTATACCAAAGTATTCTAGAGTCATCTGTCCGATAGCTAAAGCTTGCCCAAAACTGGGTCATGCAAAAGGACAATGATCCCAAGCACAGCAGCAAATCTCCAACAGAAGGGCTGAAAAAGAATCAAGGTTTTCATTTTTTGTGCTTTATTTTTTTAAAAGCTAGGACAAGACATGGACTCCAAATTGGTACCTTACCACAGTTCCACTTAATTGTGTGTGGTGATCGTGCTCAGCTCCGTTCAGTCTAGGATCCAGCATTTATAACAGAGGGACAAAAAAAGATATAGACTATTGCAAGGTGTTGCAATGGCATGCAAAGTCCAGACTGAAATGCTGTGGCAGGACCTTAAAAGAGCTAACAAATGCCCACAAACCTCAATGAAAGCACTGTTGTAAAGAAGCGTGGGACAAAAATTCCTCCACAATGATTTGAGAGCCAGAAAAAGTCATACAGAAAACAAATACTTCAAGTTATTGTTGAGGTGGTTCTACAAGCTATTGACTCATGGGGTATACTTAGTTTCCCACAGGACTGGATAGTTTCACGTGAAATCTTTCTTTTTCATATGACTGTATGTGTGATGATGCTGATATTCTTTGTCTTACTATGCTAAATCTCTTTGGCTTTGATTGTTAGTCGGGGTTTTAGTGAAGCTCGAAGGTGCTTTTCACAGTTTTATTTTAAACTGATTAATCTAATGAATAATTGGCCAGGCGATCAACAAAAATTATTTTAATTTCTCATATTATTAAGGACATATTCATCAATTTATTTTTATTTTAAAGAAATAGCCAGAATGGTTCAAACACTATGCCAAATCATGGTTAAAGGGAAACAGCAGAAAATGTGATAGGAGTAATAGTATGACAGCAGCAGTAATTGTAAAAGTACCATTTCAATAAGAGCAACAGATGAAATGGTGATGACAGGGACAATGATATTTGGCAGCTGTGTTTCAGAAGCTTTCACTGGAGCCAAAGTGACTCATTCTGCAGAGGAAAACTCAGCTGCAGAGGGAAGATGCCATTGATGCTGGTGTCCCTGCTCTGCTGTGTCACTGCAGCCAGGGCCTGTCTGCAGTGCGACCGCAGCATCCGAATGATGCACGAGGACTTCATCTTGTCTGCTCCCACTCTGCAAGACCAGCTCGACTTGCAAAGTATTTGTGACCAAGCCTATGTGACCTACATAGAGACCAGTCAGGAACGAAAGGGGGTCATTGGTGAGATCAGGAAACTGTTATATCGTAGTTCTTCTCTTCCGATAATGTCAGGCCAAAGATGTAAATTTATAAATACTTATAAATAAACTAAAATATAAGTGTAAAGCAGTTAAAATGATCAAAATAAACCAAATAGCACTGTTTTTTTTGCTTAGATCCCACTACTCTATACAGAGCCAAAACTGAATACCAGAGTGAATTTGATCGCTTCTTGAAAACCAAGCTCACTGGTGAGAAACAAAAAAACAATCTATCATTCTTATTCTTTCCACTCAGAAATAAACAGTAGCTGTAAACGCACCCAAACACTCCAACATGTAGAAGGCCATTATTACTTTTCATTATATCATCACTGAAAGTATTAACATGTTAAAATGTCTTTTAAGGATCTATAACATTTGAAGCTGTTCAGATCATGGAGAAAGGCAGGAAGATTTTAGAGAAACATCTGGATGCTTTCGTCCCCAGTGGTAATTTGCATAACAGTCGGGGTTCTGCAAAGTATGAGGCAATAAACTTTTTGTAAGTCATCGCTGTGAAAAACATGCATTAGTTTCAGATCATTTATTATCTTTTTTTTCTTTCCCTCAGAATTATGCCCCAACATATGTGGTAAGTACTGAGACTGTGACAAATGATCTTTTAAGAGTGACTCATACAGATTTTTCCAGTGACAGTGGACCGTAAAACTTTGATCGAGAGACGTGAGACAACTGTAAAATGTTTTTTGCTGTCATTTGACAAACCAATGACTTTTCATTTATTTATTTATTTTGGTGTTTGATTTGCATACTTTCCAGAAAAATGTGTGGTCTCATAGGGATCAGTACCAGGACCAATTTAATGTTCAGTATATGTAGGCTAGAAAGGTTAGCACCATCGCTTGAAAGTCCCGAGTTTTAGTCCATCAGGGAGTTTGGGACTTTCTGTGTGGAGTTAACATGTTCTTCCTGTGCTTTTGGAAGTTCCCTCTGGGACTCCGCCTTCCCGCTACAGTCCAAAGACATGCATGTTAGATTAACTGGTGATTCTTCATTGACTGTAGGTGTAAATGTGAGCATGAATGGTTGTTCATCTTTGGGTTAGCCCTGCGACAACCAGACAACCTCTCCCAGAAATACCCAACTCTCACTCAATGACAGCTGGGATCGACTCCAGAAGACTGCAAAAAAAAATTACAAAAGCGAATATCAGCAAACTTCATAAAATCAAACTCATACAAATCATTTATTGGTCATTTTGAGATCATATGACCTGCTCCCACAGTCTGGGGACTAATCCTATAGCATACAATTACTATTGTTTATTAATGGCACGAAATGGCATGAAAAGTAAGTAAGGTGTGTGTGTGTGGGGGGGTGCTCACTATTTCCATCTCACTCTGGGGGGCTGTTAGATCTCTAGTTATGTCCCCCCCACTTTCCATTACAATAAAGTATTTTGAACTGATTTCAAACACTTGTAATGGAAAGTGTTTCTAAGTGTTTTCATTTCTGTTTTCCTACTGGCTTTATTTTTATTTTTATCAGGTTTCCCTGCCTTTTTTTTCCTGATGTTAAACTTCAGTCTTCCACCCTTTATACTTTTCAAATATCCTTTTTCTATTTTGTACTTGTTGTTATCTGCTGTTTTAGGTCATCCGTACTGTAGTTTTGCCTATGTGTCTATTCTGTAATGTGTGTTATGTGTTTGTTGTAAATAAGTTTCTAAAACCCCTTTTACATAAGTGCAATATATATTAACTGTATTATGCATGATTTTTTTTTCTCTGTGTTGCTATACATCATTTTATATCCATGTAGTATTTATTTTAGAGGGTGTGTTTGTGTGTCATTATCAGGGCTTCTAATTAGAAGAGTAATGGATTGCGTCTCTTGCCGCTACAAAGTATACATCTGTCCCTCTCCGACTGGACAACAGGACTGTGGTGGTATATTTTAATTTATTTGTTCTCGTGTTAATGCATGAGTGGATTAGGAGGAGTCATTCCTATGTGTTGGGACTGCACCGTTCTTTAGAGTGCAAAGATATATGATGTCACGAGTGTATAAATGTGTGCTTACGCGAGTGACTGCTGCTGCCTGTCCATGTGAGACACTAATGAAAAAGATTATTCAAGTAATCCTGATTCAGACAAATGGAGGATCCCACTTTCTCCCTCCTCTCAACCTTTGTCCAGAGTATCCGGTGCAGGCTGAGGAAGGAGGCCAGGCTTTGTTGAATTGTTTTCTTCCGTGGCACCGTCTTCTATTGGGTAGACCGGAGTACCACTACTCCTGGGTGCCAGGAGCATCAGAGACTGATAAGGTCTCATTGCCATCACTGATGACAAATGAAGGCACAAACATTAAGACACCTAAATACTTCAATATAGATACATTTTGAAGTATCTGCATTCATCTGTAGTCTCTGTATTAGGTTTCTTTCCATATTCAGCTCCACAGTATCATACATATTTACTGTCTGACGGTTTTACACCCCTAACTTGAAACTATTCCTTCCTAATTTGTAAACACAGATGAATGAAAGTGACTTCAGTGTCTTGGTAGTGACAGAAGACTCATCTATTGTCTTGAATCAACTGCGTTTGGATGAAGAAGGAACATACCGCTGCTCCCTGCAAGCCCAAAATGGGACCATCTTCTATCAAGCCACTTTCCCACTCACCGGTACACATACATCCAGCCATCCATTAACTCATCTATTTTATTCTGCTTTTCCAGTTTAGGGGCTCGCCAGGTGCTGGAGCCTATCCCAGCAGTTAGATATGCTGTATTAAATAGAACTGACCATTAAGTACATTCTGAGTTGCTAAACTTGAATTAATATACATCTAGTTCTAATAATTTACACAGAATGTTGTTGGCTGTTGTCTCTTACCTCAGTAAATGTCACAGATTTTAGTATTCTGGTCTGAGGGCTGCTAAAAATAAATTTAAAGGTCATTTAAGACACAACAAATAAAGAAGTAAATTATAAAAGAAACAACTTTACTGCATGTTCAGAAAAGTGCTAAAACTATCTGTATTTTGGGGCTTTTTTTAATTACACCTGTTTGTTGTTTCTGTAATATTCTTCTCTTTAATCTTGGGACTTCCTCGTATTTTTTTTACTGCATTCTTGTTTCTTTTTTTTTTCTTTATGGACTTCCACAGAATTGCAAAACGCTTTCATTCTTATACCACAGCAGTTTTTTGTGAAAATTCAGGTACAGTTTGGTACAGTAATGTAGTGTTATTTGTCAATACACTTGAATTAACTGCTGATGCCATTTTTAATACTATAATACATTAGTGTAATGACACTTAGCAATGTAAATGTTTAAGTACACAAAAAGAACAAAGTAAGAAAATGTAAAATTGCAAAGTGATGGTTGGTACATAAATTAACAGACAAAAGCTGGCAAATCCAGCCGCCTTTACTGTAATTTCAAGGGAAATTTCTTCTTCTCCTCCTTCTTCACAGTCATATCGTTGCCTCACCAGACTCACTGGCCTTTAGTCACTCTGCCCTCCCTGCCTCATGGAGACAGCTACTCACCTTTTCAGCCTACGGAGGCCTTGCTTGTGCCACTCATCGCTGTGGTTACGGCTTTGACTCTGACAGCAAGCGTAGGACTCGCAGTTGTCCTGAGGTGAGACACAGCCAGTGGGTGGAGGGGAGAAAGAGGGGACAAGAGGTTTGCAGGAAGGGTGGAGGTGAAAAAGGTAGCACAGAACAGTCAGAGCACGACAAACTGAATAATGCAAGTCAAAGGGACTGGCCGTGCTCGAGTGCAGTTTGAGGACTGAATTATAATTTGTTAAGCGATCCCATGTGCAATATCAGTCTACGTAAATAAGGTCATTGTTTACATTTGAAGTGAATTACGCCGATAAGTTGTTTTCTCTGAAAGTGTCGTCACTTCTTCCAGGAAGTGATGACGGCACCTTAGCAGCAGGTGTTAACTTAGATTTCCACCTCAAGTTCTGCGTGGTAATGGGTAGTTCTGTCTTCACAATCTAAAAACAAAAAAGCAATTAAAAAAGAAACTAAATCGCTTCGTGTGTAATCCTTTCTTGTAGCGTGATGATGAATCAGCAAAGAACAGCAACAGAACTGAGGAGAAGGAAGAAGGAGGAAAACGGGACCGAAAACATGATGTGATAACTGAACTCAGTACAGTAAAAACACACTTTAATAACAGGAAGGTTTTTCTTCACTTCAGGTTTGGCGTTTTGTTTTGCAGTGAAATAAATTTCCCAGCAGAAAGTGCCATGTCATTTCTAGAAATCACGTGGAAGTGAGAATACATTTTGGCGACATGCAAGTGAGACAAAACATGACATGGGTGTCATGTTTGAAAGACGCGAAAAAGGAATCAAGCGAAGTGATGTCAGCCAAGAAACAAGTTTGCGGATTAACAAAACCAGACTATACAACACAGCTGAACTCAGAAATGCAGAAATTCCCCAGAAACCCCTCGACATTAAGCAACAGCTCACTGGAAGACAGTTATGTTTCTCTCGTTCCCCCTGAATGAAGCGATGTTGTTATCACGTGGGCGTTTATGAGAGGAATCAGGGATGAGATAAATCTCCCTGATTGCAGTGTTTTTCAGAGATTACTAACCACAGCCATCCAATTAATCCTGGATAATCCCCTTGTGAGGAAGGAGGGGGCTAAAGCCAGGAGCAGACGTTTTCATCAAAGATTCAACTAATGTTTAGTTACTCATCTGTTCATTCAGAAGTACACAATAAGGTCAAAAGCCCCCTTTTTTTTAGCATTTGCATTATTACTCATGTTTTAGTCATTCTGTTTTCTGCCACACTTGATGATATCAGCTGCTTTGGTTTCAAATATAGTCTGTTTACTCCTCACACAGGCTCGGTCATGATCTCAACGCCAGTGCTCGACGTCCGTCACGTATCATTTAGCTGCTTCTGACTGCCTTCTTGTCTTGTTGTGCGCATACGAAGGGATGTTGGTGTGAAACCAAATTTCCTGTGTAAAGGCGCTAAGGAATCATCAACAACAGCAGCAAATTCACACCTGTCTTTTGCCATTGTGTCACATGAGATCATGACTGGTAACAAAGAAAAGTAAGTGAAAGGTTTAAAAATGAAAGCAATCAGTTGATATTGTATGAGTCACTGCCAATTGGAAGTCACCGGTGAATCGTTGCTCAGGTTTTCAGGGTAATTCCTGATGAGCGTATTTTAATCACTGAAAGCTGGCTTGGGTTATGAGCAAAGGCAAATGAAACAAAGGTCGCAACAGTGTGAGGGGGTGTGTGCGCGGAGGCTGAAAAAGAGAGAGGCTGTGGTCTGTCTGGATAGTGACAGGATGTATGTGTGGTGTTGTTTCCTGTCTGGCTCACTGACATGGGGGCGAAAGCTGAAAAAAAATCTTTAAGACACCCTCACGCAGAGATAGTCGCGTCACAATCTTACAACTACGTGGGTTTATATGTGTGTGTTTTTAACCTAATATGCAGTCTGAGGCTACTGTAAATGCATGCTCAGCGACTTCACTGACAGCCATGATGAAGTGTGCAGTTTGAGTGTTTGTGTGCACATACTGCTGTGGACTGAAATTGCAGCCTCAGCAGGGAGAGGGAATGACAAAGTGTGAGCACTTCTGGAAGAGCAGCAGGCAGCCACAGGGGAGGGCGAAGAGGGAAGTAGGAACAAGAAGAAAGTGGAGTCAGAGGTTTGAGTGGGAGAGATCTGTGGGAAGGCAGACTGATTTTTAATGTGGGTTATGAGGAAACGAGGACAAAGACGTCAGATTACACCTCGTGATAAAAACCGTCCCACACTACACATAGAATATACTTTCACATCAGTGACCTATAGTTGTGGAATGACCTCAAGATTGTTGTCTTCACTGCCATAACAACTTTTATTGGAAAATAATTTAATAAAAGCATCAGAAAATACTCCTAAAACTTGGCTTTAGTGCTTGGGTGCTTATCAGTAGTTAAATATTCACAACTAAATATGTAAAATCCTATGATTAATTACTAGCTATTGTTTGTTATGAGGTTAATGTGTTTGAATGGTGTGATCAGATCTGACCAAAAGTGGCAAACACATTCACTTCTCATCATATTGACGTGTAGATATTAATAGATCTTGAGCCCACAATTACGCTCATGTACTTCAGACTGCTGAGATAATGACAAATACAGAACACAAAATCCAGAGTTCGTTTAGGTTCCCCCCCCCCAACACACAACATGAAGGAGGCTTTGAAGTCACCAACATTGTAACCATTCACCATGAATACCATCAGTCTGCTGCTCAGTCCCCCAAACAAAGAGTTTGCACTGTGTGATATTTAAAATTTAACTTTAAAAGGAAAATAAATTGTTTTATATTTCAAATTGAGAGGTGGCACTTTTTTTCTATAGTAGTCTGAAAGGTTTCTGCTAAGACTTCCATCTAATTTGTGACTTCTCTTGTTGATCACAATGCTTTTAAGTTACTGTAAGTCTGACAATATGTCATTTTTTTAAAGATACAATACTGTGCAAAAGTCATGAATTATCTCTCATCTCTTCATGATTTGTTAGAAAAATTGGGAATGGGTTATTGAAACGTGCAAACATAAATCAAAAAAATGGACTGTTTTTTATGTAGTCTAGTCTCACTCATCGATTCACACACACACATTCATGCAGCATTTTATATATACCTAAGTGCTCTCTAACACTCACACACTCACACTCATACTTCATCATGTGGACTGGAGGAGTCTGAGATCAATCCCCCGACCTTCCAGTTGGTGGAGAAACCGTTCTAACCCCCAGGACACAAGGAGGACAATTTTGGCTTAAAAATGGTAAAATCCATATCCTCTTTCTTATAAGTTTCTGTTATTTATTTATGGAAAGTAAATAATAAATCTTCAAAAAATATATATTTTTCCAGCTCATGCATCAAAGATACACTTCATGACATACTGTAGTTGCTGTCTGCCATGCTTGACATGAACCTGTTACCACTACTCTGGAACCTGAAAAATATTGTTTAATAAATTGTTGACCCCAAAATAAGTTGTGCCAAAAATTGGTCCACCCCAAGGATTGGGTCCCTAGACACAAACGGAGTAATATAGTGTACGCGCTTAAGTGCCAGAAGGATTGCCATGATTTATACATCAGGGAAACCTGATGTAAAATCTAAAACCAAAGTGCCTAATGGCAAGACCTAAAGTTGTTGTTTTTTTGCTGAGTTTCCTGTTATGTGTAGACATAATACGGGTCTACATATCCTTTGAGTCAGGTGCCTTTTGTGCTTGAATGATTCATAGGTGAATGTCAAGCCGTTCAGGTATAAGGACATAAAAAAGAAGTGAAAAAAGCAGCCAATGTTCAAAGAAAAACTTTGAAAGGCCTCCAGAAAGTCTTCCGAACCAGCCCACTACAGCACTTTAAAGCATTATTACATTATTACAAGATTTTGTTATTACATTGCTTCAAGAAATTCTAACTCCCTGGGAGCAAAGCAGTTTTATATAATGAGGGCAGACTTGAAACTTGTGGATAGTCCTGTATTTTCTGAGTAAAAGTTTCTCGTAACTGAAGTGCATCATGTCTTTTCCTTTGTGTCATTCCATCCACCGCCATTCACCTATTAAAAATTTATTGTGTGCTATTTTGTGATGAATATGGTTAGTGCTTATTCAGAGTTAATCCCACATGTTTCTCATTGCACACCACAGACGCAGCTAAAATAAATGCAGTTTGAGGAAATTACCTGACCTTTTAAAATGCAGTTGCGAATTTCTCATAAACATTTACTTCTTGTATCATACTTGAAATAAAACACACTGGACATCAGAAGTGGATAGGTCTGTGTTTAATAACCTACTTTTCCCAATGCCCCTTTGCAAAAAAAGAAATCCATGCACTGTAATCCATAACTACCACACGCCTGAATCATAATTAAATAATAAAATGTCTGTGCTTTTCGTGTCTGCAGTGCAGCAGAGATTTTAGTTATGCTTTTTTAAATACTCCACAGAGCAGCTTTAAATTTTCCAGCAGAATAAAAACATTGTCAGTGCTGACATTTTATGTTTGCAGCATGGACCTACAACAGAAAAACACGGTGGTGCGGGATTAATCTACGCCGAAAAAAAAACACTCAGCCTTCAGTCTTTCCGCTGAAGGCAGGCGTTTCGACCGGGTAGGGAGGGTTTTAGCTCTCAGTATAACGTCATTCCACATAAAAACACGGGATAACCCCAAACTCCGACCACGTGCGCGGTAGGAAAATGAGGCTTGACGTCAGTGTCCATATGAGGAGTGCCGGCCAGACCAAATATGGTCGTTCCGCCTCTGACGTTGTTCCTACTGTGGAAAATAGGCGGGGTGGCGCCGACCCCGCCTACCGCGCAGCCGTTATCAATGAACAAGTGAAACTATGAACCTAGAGCCGATTGTAACCGGCCTGCAGGAGAGTTCAACAAGAACTCACAATATTAAGTCTTTTACTTTGAAAAATTTTTTGCATCTAAAATTGATACAACTTATATATTATAATTTTAGGGATTTTCTTTTTACCTGTCTAAACTGACTATTTTGTACAATTTATTATTTTTAACTTAACTTTCAACTACTTTTCAACAATGAATCCAATCAACGAACCTTTGGAAATAACTGGCAACGAGTTGGTTCACATACTTAGGACTCCCCGGGAACAGTACACCTCTGCAGGGTGCGTGGTGCTGGACTGCAGACCGTTTCTCGACTTTTCCTTGGCGCACATCTGCGAGTCCCGAAACGTGAACTGGAACGCCATGCTGCGTCGTAGATCCAAGAGTTCAGTGGTGGCTCTGGAGTGGCTCATTCCGGACAAGACGCTCAGGGCCCGGCTCCAGAGTGGGGAGTTCTCCCCAGTGGTGGTGGTGGATGAGAGAAGCAGCTCCATGGCCGAGTTGAAGGCGGAGAGCGTGTCCCAGATGCTGCTCACCGCCCTGCAAAACGAAGTTCACACGCAGATCTGCTTTCTGCAAGGTAAAAAGCATCAGACGGTTTAAATCCATTTAAAAGCATATATATTTATTTTTAAATAGTTTAATAAAATTGTTGTTGACGTGTTTTTTAATGAATTACTAAGTCGTTAACGATCATCCATGCAATCATGATCGATTTGATCGAAAAGTGTTTCGATACAACCAAAACGATAAAGGAACGTTTAAAAAAATTCTAAATAGAGTTCATGTTTATAACAGCATTGTTGTTATTTGGCACAGATCATACATTTAAAGAGGACGTGTTGAAAGCTTACTGCTAACCTCATACTAATGTGACCTCTGTTTAGGTGGATTTGGGGCATTTTCTGAGGCCTATCCGGAGCTTTGCTACACTTCAACCATCAATCACTGCGCAGTGGAGCCAGAGCCAAAAGTGACAGGCCGGAGGACACCCGCGTATGATCAGGTGAGCTAAAAGTTATTAATATTTAAAAACAGAATATTACAATTAAAACGTTTTTGATTGTTTGTTTTGTTTTTTGTGTGATGAAAAGCCACAGACAAGACGAGACGAAACAGTTTAGTGATTGTTTTTGTTGTCAAATTGCAGGATGGTCCCGTGGAGCTGCTACCTTTCTTGTTTTTGGGCAGTGCCATCCACTCATCCCGCAGAGAGACTCTGGCTGCAGCCGGCATCACAGCTGTGCTCAACGTGTCCTCCACCTGTCCCAACTTCTATGAAGGGGAGTTTCAGTACCTGCGACTCACTGTGGAGGACACACTGGCTGCAGACATCAGAGCCTGCTTTTCTGCCGCAATTGCATTCATTGGTGAGTATTTCCAAACTGTGTTAGTATGTAACCTCTGAAATGAGAGTCCAGTCCAGTGTTTGCTCACAGAAATGTCAGTCCAAACTCCAACAAAGATAGAAGGCCCACTTAGAAAATTAAATCCATGTTAAATAAGCCTCCCCTTTGTATTTTTTAATAAAAACCTATAAAATTTTAAGCACCTTAAACTCCATAATCCATTTTCAGTCCTACACTTGGGGACCAAGAATGTAATCATTAATGATCTGGTTACAAAACAACTGGATTATGGAGCTTAAGCTTGATGAAAGAGTTTATTAACACCTGATAGTTTTTATGAGCTTGTTTTGACCAGCTTTCCTTCTACAGTTGAGTTCAGGGGAAGGTGGAATTTGATTTAAAGGAACTTCCATTATAGCAGTGACTAGTGACTGAACGCTCATTTCCGGGGTGACAGCTCGTTTAGCCCAACTTTCTGTGCTGTCTGTTCGTAAAACATTACCGCCGATGTGAAATGAAGCACGGTATGCTGATTGCTCTTCCTGTTTTTGTCTCTTTCTCTTCCGTTTCCACATATAGACTCGGTGAAGCAGAGCGGTGGAAGGGTGCTGGTGCACTGTCAGGCAGGTATATCCCGCTCAGCCACCATCTGTCTGGCCTACCTCATGCACACTCAACGTGTCCGGCTGGATGAGGCGTTCGACTTCGTCAAGCAGCGGCGTCACGTCATCTCGCCAAACCTGGCTTTCATGGGACAGCTGCTGCAGTTTGAGACTGATGTTCTGTGTCAGGGATAAAGGCACAAATCCATCTGTGAAATTTAACTGACTCTCCTGCCTCTTGGCATATTGCGCTGGACTCGCTGCACTACCAGGACTCAAACCACATGCATAAATGTGTTGTTGGTACTGTTGAAAAGTTCACTTTGTACATTCAGAGGAAAGCTAAATGTGTTGCTGGCATCACATGGTTGCAGTCATATTTTGAAAATGCTATATTTTAGCAATGTAAACCACAGTGTCATGGAAACATTATGAAAAACTGTGATTCTGAGCCAGCTAGCTGGAACAGCTATGAGGTAATTTCCCTGACGTTATACTTGAGTGGAGTTGTGCCTGCCTGTTTGGTTTGTGTGTGTGTGTGCACGTGCAGGTGTGTTATTTTGTGTGACTTCTGTGCCTGATTGATTGGAAGGGCTGACTTATTTTCATACACTTTTAACCACTGTGACATGATATGTCTTTTGTAAGGAAACACTGTGTTATCTTCTTATAGCAATAGTTCATTATTCTCACGTTTAGAAAGTTAGAAATGCACCTACCACAGCTGGTATCATTCTATATCCTGAGACAGATTGGTACACTCAAACTGGAAAAAGTTGTTTTTGTTTTTTTTAATTGTGTAAATATATTTTGTTATTTATTTCAGTATTTCTTATGACAGTGTTACTGACATCAATAATTCTTACTGCACTTTATACCTTTGGCTTCCTGCTGTTTTTCCACTGAAATAAAACATGCTGGAACATATGAAAACCGTGTGAGCGGAAAAAACAGTTTTACACACTACTGTCCACCACATCTCACTACTTGTACTACTTATACACACTAATCCAGTCATCGTTCACCGCACAGACAAAACAATGAGGCCATCGAGTCCCAGGTGCATTTCAGTGTTTTCAGAGCGCATTACAAATGCATAATTTCACACGCTGACCTTGCTGCTTTCGGCTGCTCTTGCTGAATCAGAAGGCATTAAAAAACATTGGTCTGCTGAGCGTTTTCATGGATTATCCTGTGGCAAGTGGGTTTTACAGTCTGAAGTCCCTTTTGACCTCAACAGCCAGCAATGGGAATTTCACATCCTCTCATTCAACTAACATGAATCGCTTTAGGCACATGACAGGAAGTCTGCTAAAAGAAATTACAGGTAAGAGGGAAAGTCATTAAAGTTATTTCTAATCAGGAAGTTTGGAAAGTCCAAAACACCTATTTGTGTTTATAGCATTTTAATCTAACTAAAACCAGTTTTAAACAGGTAAATAATATAAATTACTGGACTTTTTTCTTTATTTTCAAATTTCAGCTGTACTTTTATCAGTATTGTCAAGGCTCATGGTTGTTTCAACACAGTATTAAAAAACCAGTCAGCTCTATATTCAACTGGTTCAACTGAAATAACAAAGAACTATTACCAACACTTGCGAAAAGACCAGCTGCCACTATCACCACTGCTTCATTTCCTGATGCTAATTAAGTCACCCACACTTCTGTTTTGGCCATAGCTAAAGTAGTCCACGTCCTCTCATGCGCAAATATCCATTACCCAACACGTAAGCAAGCGTAGCTGTTCTGCTTGACTTTTTTCTTCCATTAGCTACAGTTTTCCATGCAGAGGGCAAAGAAATGCCCAGTGGTTTTCAGGTTGGACTTGAAACTGAGCGATCACGTTAAATAAAGCCCCTAAAAAACTGCATTTAATCTGGTGTGAGTCCATTTAAATGTACTCATCAAAAGCACACAAATATGAGCTCAAACTAATTTTTTTATGTATGTTTTCATCATTTTTCTTAGTCTTCCATCAGATACATTTCTTAAAACTTTATTTCTTCTTTTTCCTGAGGGGGTTGGGGCTCAGATTTAATTTTAGAAAAAATAAATAAACATCCTTATTTTCTAATCTATTCAATGTTGATCTTTATATTTCAGGCCAAAATAAACACTTTGCACTCTTCTGAAACCATCAGAGGGTGATCTGTTTTTCCATCGGCTTCTTTGTAAATCACTTTAGATGAATGAGTTCAACAAAAACAGGAAAAAAGAAACAAAGACAAACAAATATTTGATTTTGGAGCAGATCAAAACTAAACAATCATTAGTAAGAAGTAACTAAGTACAAATTCTCATCACCAATTTGGAGGTTTTATTATATCTGTGCATTTTATTCTATTTATTTAATAGTGTGCTTTTTGCTCGACTACTACTGCTGTGGTCACCAGTTCAGATTTTACTTTTAAGAGACCTGTGTTTAAACTTGAAATTAGAACTCACTGTTAATGATTAAACCAGTGCATCAAATGGTTTAAATAAACTGCAAAAAAAAATGTAATCATAAAAACAAAAGAGATATGGGGAATCTAGAATAAAATGTGTTATTTGGTTTCTGTAACCAGATTTAGGTCTGTACAGCAAGATTAATACTTTCTAAAAAGTAGTATTATACACATATGTGACATACAGCTCCAAAATGCTACAAACACGTTGATGAATCAGAACTGATAAACAAATAATATAATATACATATATAACATATAAGTCGCAAAACCTTTTCCCTTCAGTGCACAGTTTATTAATAGCCTACTTCAAGTCATATATGATGAAAATATTTGTGCATTAAGCAGACATTTACACAAGACTTTGATTTGTATTATTGGTATTTTTGCACTGTTACTAGTTAAGCAACTATGCTGGTACTTCTTTCACTGCCGCAGGTGATTTCAAAAGAAATGAAGACAACACAGATATTTCTCTGTGTTGTCTTCAAAACAGATCGTGCTGGATACGTTTGTAGTGAAACAGTGCTCTCTAGTGACAACTTTTGGAATGAAAAGAAATAAATAATGACTCAAAAGTATCCAGCAGATGATGCCAGCAGACTGTTTATTAACTAAGGCCACCAGAAAACCAAGTTGTATAGCTCTTTTGCATACACACACACACGCACGCGCACACTTCAAATGTGCATTTTAGACATTAAATCACCACTGGTGTCATTTAATTTGTCCTCAAATACCAGTACAGGAAACAGACTGTATCACCTCCCCTCTACTTGAATGCGGCTCTCATCAGTCAGTTACGACTCAGTCAGCCTGCCTCATTAATAAAACTGGCTCAAACTGTAGGTCCCATCTGTGTCCAGATAAAACTAGGCCAATCATATTACATGAGGCTCTGGAAACACGTAATTGATGTACATGTGTAGCGTACTGTATGTACAAGAGGAAGCATATAAGAGATTAGGGATTAGCAGAGAGGATCACACTTCCTTTGGACATGGCATTACACAGTGTTTGTTATCTACGGCTGAAGACTGTGTCACTCAAAACAAGAAATCCCATTTAGAGAAAACCACATGATGAGGATGAGCAACACGATACTGTAAGCTGGAGAATTACAACGCATTCATGTAACATGCGCGCACGCACACATGCACTGACCTGCATGCACACACACACACACACATGCACAGAGGTGTAGTTATTTGGGAAAATGACTGCATGGTCATTTGGGAGCACTCCCTGTAATTGTTTGCAGGTTGCACACACACACACACACACACACACACACACACACACACACACACACACACACACACAAACAAACATATTTGTACCTTCATGGCTAATGGATAGCACATTCCTCATCCAGTCATGGGTATGTTAGAGAGATCATAATATATTTTGCTATGTATGGATATTTTCTCCAAACCGTGTACTATAGAACATTGCAGGACTGGTTTACCTACTGAGGCCTCTGGAAACCTTCAAATAAACAGGAGAAAAAGGAGGGACCTCACTCTGTCGTCAAAGTGGGACAAAACTCACTGACCCTAATACAGAGCTTAACTTGAAAGACAAGGCGTACCTTTTCTGGCTAAATTTTCCTTGATCTCCACACACCATCTCTCTCAAGGTTTATAAATCGCACACTGGTACACATAATAGTATGAGTACCTGAGTGTACACACCCACACATAGAAAACAGAAAACCGTTTAAAGCCAGTAATTCCAAAAGGTCTAAATTGAAAGCTTCCAAAGGGCAGGTATTGTGTTATAATTGATTTGGACCAGAACCATAATGTCCACAGACTCCCACCAGACCACAGTCCTACATTATTCTGACCTGCAGTAATCTCATTTTCAAGACCCTGTTAAAAAGGTAAGGAATTAAAAAGAAATTTGAAGTTATTTTGAACACAATGAAACTGTTCAAAAGCTCCTGGAGTTTTTATGTTTTTTTTAAGAGTGAGAGTCCTTTCCAGACCAAGTACCAACTTTTCCAATGTGGATATCAAAGAAAAATTGCTTATCCACTGTGGGTGATCCATGGCAGCAGAGTTCCCTCCAGGCTTGTGAACTGTATGTGTGAGTGCATGCATGCTTGTATATCACATGCTCTTACACAACAGGCACTTCAAAAGCAGTGTACTGTGCACTGAACACTGTGTGCCGCTCACTCACTATAACCTCGGCATCACTGACATACCCCTCACCCCCAGAATGCATTTTCAGCGTGTTACAAAGCATGGTTCACCCACGGAAACAGAGACACTTGATTGGAGTGCACTCTCCTGCTAAAAGCTTTATTCTCTCCCCCTTTATATTTAGATTCTGTAGCGTGGAGCGAGAAATGTACGACCATTATTGACTGCTGCTTCTGGTCACAGAATCAGAGAGCAGGCCACCCAATTGTAATTCCATGGGTGGCTAGCTGGGCTTCTTCCTCATTAGAACAGCAATGTGTGGGGGACGCACTACAAAAACAAACAAACAGAACCTCTACCCACACACCATTCATAAGATCGTGTGTGTATATGACCGGTAAATGTGTGTGTTGTTTGTTTGTGTGCGTTTATTTGACAGAGGCCACCTACCTACTTTCAAACAGCACAGGATAAACTCTGCTGCTGTTTGTTTTATGGCCAAGTTAAACAGCCAGTATGACGTAGGTTTCAATGGATAATTGAACGTTCAGGCCCTTGATCTCAGGTAGGCAACAAATCAGAGGGATGATAGATGTCTCTTCTTCTAGGGATAGGAAGTGTTGCATGGTGCATAACTGCAGAGGGATTTAAATAGAAGTCAAGTGATGATGTAAATGCATGAGCACAGAACATTACAATGAGTGCCTTATTCCCTCACCCTGCACCTCGCACAGTGAGCAGAGGTGGAAGGTAACACGGTGCGTTTATCCAGGGAGTGGAGAGGTAGATGAGCATGAGGAGATTTCAGATTTCACAAGGACATAATTCACTTTTACTGCACCATTTAATTGATGGTTGTCATTACCCATGGACTGGATTTGATATGCAAAATCTGTAACTACATAAAATGTATGATTTATTGCTTTAGATCCTTAATCCAGAGGGTGGATCAGTCAGTACCTAATGCATCAATAATTTAAATCTCCGAAGGGGTTCATCTTTCAAAATGAAGAATTTGTTTTATTAGAATTCTTAGACATTTGTGGTTTTACTGTATTATAAAGGTGTGACTACTTTCTCGCACGTAAAATTGAGCCTGCCTTTGTGATTATGAGCTGGCAATCTGTATTGATTTGGACGCTCACAAAACACATTGAACTGTGCACATAAACCCTGCCTCAAACACTGAGGTGTTTTTCAGCTTGTACAATCTTAGACACTGTGCTTACCTTACCTAATCTCATTAAAAATCTGAGAAAAAGCTTTTAACAAGACTGGGCAGCTAAAACATGGATGGCATTTCCCTTTAGTATTACACTGCGCCTTTATCTAGACCTCCAGCACTGAAGGAGTTATTGAGGACTAAGTGAAAAAATCATTTAAAAACCAAAGAATGATATAATGTCACACAGGCTTTTTGCTTGAAAAGCATAAATGTGAAGTTGCCACATCTTGAGGAAAAATGATGATGGTGATGGTAATGATGACTGTGCTGTTTACCCTGGAGTCCCTGGAATGAAACAAATGTTTTCAGTAAAGCAGATGGCATCGTCTCTGCTCTCCCAGCTGGACATCACAGCGTCCTGTGGAGTTAATTGACCGGAGCAGTGCCACCCAACAAGCCATTTCTAATATAACTGCGTTGACTGAGACGCTTGGGTATAGATATAATTTGGGAGGTGGGGGGCTGTACAAGGATGGAGGAAGCAAACATCCCATGACGCTCGGCTTCACAGTGACATCACCGGGTCTAAAAGAAGAGGGAGATGGGAGGCACCCCACTTATTAGGTTTCGTCGTAAGGTCCTGTTCACAAGTGAAGATGCTGCTGCCCCTCTGCGAGGAAATCTGCGAGGTGCATCAGCGGAGCGGCTGAATCATGGCATCCCGGTAAACTTCTGAAGCGCCAGGGACCACAAAAAAAACTCATGAGACGCACCGACTTGAGCTGCTCTGCGAGGATCTTTTTATTACTGAAACAACAACGTGTTTTGAAAGCAGATGTGACATCGTGCGCAGGAGAGCTGGAGAGCTTGAGGTTGTTCTTTGTGTTCTTTCTTGATTGGAAACGCTGGTATTCCTGTGAAACATCATAATCTTTCAACAGACAATCAGTGTAAATATCCCACCGCATTGGTTTTATTTCGCGTCATCTAAAATCACTCTTTTATTTTTCGCTATTCGAACGAGATTGTCAGGTATACGCGCGTCTCCAAACGAGGACGCACGGAAATCAGACCAATTTACTCTAATCTGATCTCTGATATCCAACAACGCCTCACCGTAAATGGCCCCAAATTAGATCGTTTTAAATTAAATCTTTCCATTTTCATGACATTAACTGAAAAAGGATCGGTCTGTGTAAAAAATCAAGTTTTAATTCTTCAGGGTGCGATGTAACTCTGCGAGGGCGAACGCCCAGCAGTGATTATTTTTTTCTTTTTCTGTTTCTGTTTTTGTGGAGAAGAACGGGTTTTGAAAAGTGGCAATGCGTTTTGATTGAAAAGATCCGCGTCTTGACGCGTTCCCCAGGACTGTTTGTTGCACATAAAATGGATTTGGAAGACCTGCCGTGGAGGGTGCAAGGGAGTGATCATTTGCGAACAACACAGTGACAAAACTAGAACGGCTGAGGTAAATATGCCAAATAATTATCAATTTATTACAAAATGTATTTTAATGTAAATATACTGTTTTATTAAGGACAAAAATGCGTGATAATCTAAGAGTGTTTAACACTTTATACATTTTTTAAATATTTTGCATGTTTATTTGTTTGTTTTTGTTTGCTTGTTTTAAATTTAAAGCCTCTTGGAAAAATAATCCCAGCATGGCCTCGGTTCAGGACAGCGGCTGCTCCATGGAGCTGAGTGGCTGGAACAGCAGTGTGAGCGGCTCGGGATCCTCCGTGCCATGCAACCAGAGTGTCCTCAATCCTGCCCCCTACTCCCCGGAAGCAACGGCGGCCTTTGCCACCGCCATAACCTTAATGGTCATCTTCACTATCGTCGGGAACATCATGGTCATCATCGCTGTCCTAACCAGCCGGTCACTCCGAGGTCCGCAGAATCTGTTCTTGGTGTCATTAGCTGCTGCGGACATTTTAGTGGCCACACTCATCATCCCCTTTTCTTTAGCCAACGAACTGCTTGGCTACTGGTACTTCAAGTCTCTGTGGTGTGAGATCTACCTGGCGCTGGACGTGCTGTTCTGCACCTCCTCCATCGTGCACCTGTGTGCCATCTCTTTGGACCGCTACCTGTCAATCTCCAGGGTCACTTACGGACGTCAGCGGACACCCAAACGCATCAAAGCCGCTATTGTGGTGGTGTGGCTCATCTCTGCCATTATCTCCTTCCCTCCCCTGCTCTCTTTGAACAAGAGTGAGGGTGGCGACAAGGGGAGTGAGAGAGGACCTCAGTGCCAGCTGAATGATGAGCGCTGGTACATCCTTTACTCCACCATTGGCTCCTTCTTCGCTCCATGTCTCATCATGATCCTGGTCTACGTAAGAATTTACCAAATAGCCAAGCAGAGAACACGCTGCCCACCAGGAGAGCCCAGGAAAGATGGGGTTGGCTGTGCAACACCAAGTCAGCCTCCTCGGCATGTACAAGCCAATGGGAAGGATGAAGAAGAAAGCACACCTCCTTCATCCAACAAAACCTCAAATGCCAGACCCCCCACCCTCGCTATCACACCTTCTCCAGCTCCAGCAGAGTCTCAAACCTCCCCAAATCCCACACCCAATAATCTCCTGCAGCCTCCATCCCCTTCTCCAGCCGTGCCCACGGCCACAGAGGTTGATACCTCTTCACAAGTCCCCTCAACCCCCTCCACTGTGCCTCAGTCTGCCACCAAGACTAAAGCGGAGGGGAAGAAGGGCAAGCGTCTGCAAAAGAAAAAGGCTGACAATAACAATGCTGACAGTTCAAGCACAGAGAGCGATATGGAGCACAGCCATGGAGGGGGACGCGGCAGCACCAGCATGCCAGGGTCTCCTGCTGGAGGGGGGATCCACTCCCCAGCCTCAGTCAAGCGCTACCGCGACATGATTGCCACTTCAAAGGGGGCTCGTCTGGTGCCAGGGAGAAAGTCAAAAACAGATAACAACCCTGGAGCAGCGAGGCGTAAAGCCATGGTCAACAGAGAGAAACGTTTCACCTTTGTCCTGGCAGTGGTCATTGGTGTCTTTGTGGTGTGCTGGTTCCCCTTCTTCTTCTCCTACTCTCTCCAGGCAGTGTGCCCAGAGACTTGCACCATCCCAGGTCCACTCTTTACATTTTTCTTCTGGATTGGTTACTGCAACTCCTCACTCAACCCAGTCATATACACCATCTTTAACAAAGACTTTAGAAAGGCCTTCAAAAAGATACTGTGCAGAAGCACCAAGGGTACTTTCTTTTAGCACATAAAATTGCTGTATAGAAAATGGACATTTCTGAGGCATAAAAAAAACAAAACAAAACAAAAACCAATCATGTTCCAGAACACTTAAAGGGCTGTTTAAAAAAATACGTCATATGTAAAAACTGAGAGCCACTTTTACAGCCACAGCGTGTAAACACAAACCCCGGACTGTGAAATCTCAGCTCGCAACTGGTTGACAGATTTTTACAGAGTGAGGCGAAGAAACAGACGATGAAAAAGCAGCTGAGCGAGACACTATTAACCTGCTTAGTACTTTAGTATTTCTGATAAGACTTTGAATCCAAAGTTTTATCTTTGGATGACAAGGAATAATAGATAATCCTGGGAGACAGAGGGGGGCAGCATGATAGAAGAAATGTAAATACACTATAAAACTTATAGAAGGCAGAAAACAAGTGGGAATTAACTCTGTGAATGAATACAACATATTTTTTTATACATGTTTTGTAGTTATCAAAAACTTTGGGACTAAAGAAGACAGGTAAAAGTAAGGACAAGTGGCCTTAGATTCCTGTGAGCCTAGGGCCCTTTACTTATCAATAGACAACACAAGGAGCACATAAGATTAGTGATGATTCCCTACGTCTGCAGTTTCAACTGTGTCTGTAGTCTCAATTGCAAAGCTGCAGGGCAAACATGTGTTCCTTGATTTTTATCTAAAAATGCAACAACAAGAGAAGGTTGCTGACAATCTCAAATGTGATAGCACAAACAAGGGCACCCTTTCAGACTTAACTCGGAGATTTTGTGCAGAAAGCCTTCATGTGAAGCCCTGCCACCTTGCTTTTGGCTTCACTGGTCATAATGGACACTCAGGTTGTTTATAATGACACTCTTGGCTTTCACCTTTCATGAAATATTCAATAAAAATTAACTTTGGATGATGGACTTGATATAAAATCCCATGTATGATGCTGAGAAGTAGACGAAAAGTGATGAGACTGCATCTCATACTCTTAGCTTACAGTTTTCTTTCTTTTAACTTAACCTGTAGAATCACCCTAATTGACTTGCCTGAGCTTCTCTTTCAATGAACTGCCTCAGTATTTGGACATTCGAGCAACATTCAAAGATAATTAGAGCATCTTCAAACCCTTTCAGTGTTTTTTCACAGTATCAAATGGGAGGTGTGTCTCCTAAAAATAAAAACCACCAGATTCTTATCATTCTACTGGCAAGCATTAACTTTCACAAAACAAATCCTGCTTTGTGCCGCATTATTTACCAGGTAAACATTTTATATTGACTGTAACGCCGAGATGAACAATGCAATTATGGACGTGTGATGTTCCCCCTAATTACACCTACAGGGGTTATACTGAGAACTGTTTGTCTGAGTCACTCCTTACCGATGCCTCTGGCACATCATCTTCTGCAGTGGACCTCTACATGGCACATTCGACACGTTGCTGAGAGGCAAGAAGATGAATGGTACTTTTATTTTTCTCACCAAGACACTAAAGCTTTGTGAGTTTCCTGGACAAGAAAAAAAAGAAGGAAAAAAAACCAAGAAAATGTGTCTGTAACTGTGAACAGCACATGTTTATTGACTCAATGGGACAAGGGCTGTCAGCAGCAACACATCAATTTAGTAACGGTCTAATTCTGCTGACTTGTGTGAGCGTGTGTGTGTATGTGGGCGAGTGTGCGAGCGTGCATGCGTGTTGACTCTTGTTTTTCCTTAAAAAGTGTCAGTGCCTCCTCTGGCTGCTATGTACTACAGATCTACTGTACTGACAGATTTCCTGCATCTGGTTGTCTGTAATGTTTATGATGAATTTGGAGGAAAGATCGGTAGTGTGTCGCTACACTGGGACAGTCTTAATGATCTAAAAGTGAATGTTTTTTCTGTGACATCGAGTACATGGCTTTTTAAAGATCACCCTCAAGGGACCAAAGAGCCTCACAGGACACCAGCCTGACTCAGTGAAATCTGGCCCTGTGTTTCTGTAATGAAATATCAGTTTATATTTGGTGTATGTGACGGGAGGCAAAGATTGAAAACACTGTATTATTTATTTCAAACCAGTTTGTGTGTTCTGTTACCTATTTATTGTTCAGTTACTGTGCTTTTATTCTGAAAAACCAATTGAATTGGAAGCGATCAGAGACTGAAAAGACTGTACAGAGTTTTAATATCCTGAACAAGAGCAACATTGACTTCTGCCATCAAGCTCTTGCTTTGTGAGACTGGGCTATATTTAAGCTCGGGGTTGGGGGGGATGCATTTGTGTTGAACTGAAGGAACATGAACTTTGAGTTATGTGCATACAATGCAACATTTATTCATCATTGTTTCATCTAGTTATAGTACAGTGAAATGTTCAATCAGAGATACAAGCACACGCATTGATGTACAATCTATATCGCAACAGAAAAATGTCTCCTCACCAGTGCTACTGCTGTCAGATGTCTCCTGAAAAAGTAATGAAATATGAAAATGTCAATAGCAACCATAGCCAGTTTTATTTGGATGATTTGCAGTGCATTAAGGCCTGATAATCCATATCACGCAGAGCTGCTAGGAGATTTAAATAACTGATGAAACCAAATGGTTGCAAGCAAGAGCTCTGTGCACTTATACAACTGTTCCCTGTCCTCATTTAAAATGATTATTTTCTCTCCAGTAACACAAACATCTATAGCAACTCAATTATGACAAAAATAGCCACAGAGGTCATGGATTCATGGCTGCTTCCAATAACCATGAGTTGCAATGCTGCTCAAACTTACCATTCATGGCTTTATGTGGTGAGACTGCTGCTTTGTTTGTTTGTTTTTTAAAAAGTAAGAATTATAGCTTAAAGGTAACAGATGCAGTATTCTGCCTGTTGAGCACCATCCTTTTCCCGGAAACCGCCTGAATTGTCTTTTCCCCAACTGTGTTTGGACCAAACTGCCTGGTCTGAGCTTTGCAATCATCTATCTCCCATCTGTCATCATCTCCTTCCAGTTTGGAAATAAAGCCGCTTGAAAAAGCACAAGTCATTCCCTGGTTCGTTTGTTTTATACATCTCCACATGATACAACAATAATAATAATAATGATAATGATAATAAAAATCATTTCCAGACCAGACAGAGAATTAGCAGTGAGTTGTTTCACAAATCTGTGACGTTTTCGTGACATACATGTCAAACCGAAGCGCAATGCAAAGCAATTTCCAGCCATTATGAAATTGCCTTAAATGGGAACACAACTTGGGAAAATAGTCCATAACACTGTGGGTTGATGGCTGTTCAAGATGTCACAGCAAAATCTCCTATCACAGTGGGACATGAGAAGTAGGCCATAGCAGAAACAGCATAATGTCACCTACTGCCAGCGAACACAGAGGAAGTCTGTAAGGAATTAGAGCATCATTCCAAATATCACACACAGACACATACACACACTCCCCGCACTGACTGTCTCATATTCTATTCAAGCCACACACAGAATCAGACACACACACACACTTGTTGTGACAGCTTGTTATATTTGAGGTCATCAGGCCTATGGTGAATTGTAATTGATTTATGCTGATGTGCTGTTTGGCCATTTGTCTGCACTGAATCGAGCCTCTCTGTCCTGCTTTACCTTCACACACACACACACACACACACACACACACACACACACACACACACACATACAAGTTTCCACTCAAAGAACACCAAAATGTTGCCCATCTTTTCCTCCACACTGTTTCATTTCCATATTCAGCACTGTGTGTGAACAGATAACTTATCATAGCCAAGCAATGGGAGCAGTGAGCTGTATGTTTACAATGTTGTATATTCACACAAACACAGTGTCCCTAAGCCCCTTATTCTCTGGCCTCAGCTAGAATATAAAGAAGGCCTGATTGGGACGGTGGACTCTCCAGGGCAAAAATGGAAAGAGTCCAACTACCACGACACTCAACACATTAGCTTCTTACTCACAAAAGACAGTGGACAGACTCCTAAACAAGCGAAGCCGATACATGCAAGGACACACTCGGACGCATACTGAAACACAGACGCACATCAAGTTTAATTTAGAGATTTATGATGGATTTAGTATTGTTCTGTATGAATATGTATGTGTTTAGAGGGCGTTCTAGCGCCGAGCATTTTTCTTTTCCAATCGCATCCACGATATAATGCCAGATAAATTTCTTCCCCCTGTAATTTGACTGTTGAAAACACCCAAGAGGCAGAATGAAAAATGAGAGACAGAACAGAGGCAAGCTCTCTACCCATCGAAGGTGGAGATATTAAAATGCACTCTCGCTCGGTGAAGGCTGTGATAAAAAATGTCATTTTTAGGGGGCATGGGCAATTATGATTAAAATCGCTCAAGGAGTCTGTGACTGTTTAACAGAGTGCCACTTGATGGGGGTATGTGTGAGTGTGTGCTCTTATGCATCTCATAAAATTTCGTTTTACAAAGATTTTGTTAAAGGAAAGAGCCGGGATGTAAAACAGGCATTTTCAGCCTTGTTTTGATGCGTTGTGCGTTTGGATGGAAATTCAAAGCACAAAGTGGACGTACCTTAGTAGGTAGTTAACACGGCAAAAAATTAGGTCCTAATATGAAAAATCCAGCAATGCATGAGTGTGCAAGAGAGGGGAAGGCTGAAGAAAAAATAACGAAATATTGTTGAAACAGAAAATAGAAATTTTGATTTAAAAATACAGTCTGGCTAATGGGAAGTGCTGCACAGGACCCGCATATGACAAGACGCGTAACGGTTTGACTAACAAAAACAGAAAGTGACACAGAGCCAGAGGAAACCAAGAACTCAAGATAAAACAAGAAGGAACTAATCAGAGACCACATGATTCGTCACATTTAGACTGTTACCCGTGAACTTGACATCAACAGCTTTCATCACGAGAAGAAAAAAACTAAACCAACTAACTGATAGTCGACATGTTGCTGCTGCACTAACATCAAAGAAAACAATCCAAATAGTAAAGTTAACCATAAGCCTGAGCAGTTATGGTAACAGCTTAACAGTTTTTAGGGGGGGGGGGTCAATGCAAAAACAAGCCAGTTTGTCATTTTTTGTTTTAACACACAAAATGGCATGAGTTACAGCTGCACCACTGTTTTCATTTTTTGTTCTTATTTAACTACTAAATCAAATAAGTCTTATTAAGTACAAAAAACTAACAGTGAGAACGGCTGCATCATGGCTGAGTTAAAGTAAGCACATGATTCAAACTGGATCTGCTTTTAACCATTGTATAATTGGATGGAAACAACACTCTTTACTCTTGTTGAAAAAGTGACCAAAAGTTAGCTTCAGTAACTTCATGAGAATCTTAAGTGAGAGACATGGAGAGACCAAAATAAAGGAAGCTGCAGTAACACATACGTGAAGTAATAAAGGCATGGACTGTTTCCAGGTCGTGCTAGTAGCTATTTTTTGACAAGAAATCAAATCAAAGCTTCAAGCCAAAGATAACACCCAGGCCTTTTGGATTAGATTTTAAAGACAAGGTGAGATGCTCATGTTTTGGCTCAATGTGGACTTAAAGAGCAGACTCAAACAACAATCAGCAGTTTTAAAAGGTTTATTGAGAGACTTGTATCCTTGTCTTTGTGACCAATTGGTGAGTGGTGGAAGAGGCTGGATACTTCACAGGGCAGCACTGAAAACTCTGCCAGAGAAAAGAGAGGATGTTAGCAACTGCCATGGTGAGTTTGACAGAACATTGCTGATGAAGAATGCAGAACACAATATGTGGTTCCACTGGCTTACTCGTTTATTTCCGGAACAGGGTTGGTAGGTTTGTAGCTTAAACCCATTCGCTGGAACGTTCAAGACAATTCAGCTACACAGCAGAAAGCATTAAGCACCGAGTAGGCAAAGTTCTAGAGAACCACGACAAGCGCCGTTCCTTCGCTTGACCCCAGTCGCTCTCGTCCGCTCCCCCGTAACACTGCTCTTTTATTGAGGTTACATGAATATACATAGGTTCATTTGCATATGACGTTTCATATAGGTACACATGTGGACAAAGAATACCTTGTCTGTGTGTGTGTGTGTGTGTGTGTGTGTGTGTGTGTGTGTGTGTGTGTGTGTGTGTGTGTGTGTGTGTGTGTGTGTGTGAGACCCCATAAATCACTTCCCTAAACCTATTATTATTTTTCTTCTACAATGTAAATTTTGTCTCTTTTTTATTCTTTTTTTTTCCTTTTACAATAGCTGGTGACCTGCAGAATCACCGCTCTCACAATTGGAGGCAATTACTTTTACACAGCGCACACACATACTGTGACGTCAGGCACATTCACACTCACTTTTTCAGCTGCGTAAATAAATCATATGGCTGATGATAAGTGCCATGGTGATCCATAAGTATGATCACAAGTCTATTTAATTATTTTTCAACCTAACAAAACAAATTAACAAAACATAATGCTGATGCTTTGAACACTCTACACACATGAGTCAAGATACAGGACAACTGCTGCGCATCTGAAAGAAGAAGGTGAACTCACGGAAACGCTGCACACTCCAGTTATCATAGTTATCATAGTTTTGTTTCCCTCTCTTTGATGAGTTCTCAGCCAGCTCTCGATCTGATAATGTGTAGCTTGCTCATCAGCTCAGAAGAGATTGCAATGCAACCTCACACAGTGGTTGCATGCTTTTCCCCACAGTGGCAAAGACTTGCACTTTCATATTCATATTCAATAAAGGTGTGCTCTATATGTCAGCAATGGCTCATATTAAGATGACAGTCTTTCAAACAGGTCAAGTGCCTCTATGCACGTAATTAGTTAAAATATTTACCTATTTTACTTCAGCTTATATGTCATTGTTCCAAATTTGAGCAACCCTAAGCTTAATGCAGATTACTTTCAACAACTGGTTAAATTAATGGTCTGGAGCACAGGCTGTTGTCGATCAGAGCAATCTGAAGAATCATCAAACCATTTTGTTTCAGCAAGGGGTGGGGGAAAGCCATTCACCAAAGCATATCTTAAGTGCTGCTGCTGTGGGCTGGCCTTCTACACAGCCTCTTTAAGGCTGCTGTGTTTTCTGAAAACTTCCAACATTTTCCAGCAAGCAGTTTACACCCAAAATCATATTTTTTGTCCCAATATTCTAAATACTTCGCGCTGCCAAGAGCGAATTCCATCATAAACTTCTCGTCACCCTCTGACGCACTCTTGGTTGCTTGATAACAACAACAGCTGGCGTCATAGACCACGTGTTCTACTCCACACTCACTCACACAAACACAAACACCACAAATAACAACAAAGAATAGGTCTATTGTCCAGCACAATCTGGACCCCGCGGAACTTCTCAACGTCCCACAAAGCGGCGGAGAACCCACTCAACTTCCCACAAAGCGGCGGAGAACTCACTTATCGCTCCACAAAGCAGCGAAAAACACCGTTCTTAGCCCCAAAAAGCGGCTAAGGAAGTACACACTCACACGGTTATAAAGTCGGACTCTCTGAACGTACTTGGTATGGCTTATTGCGTGTAGCATCAGTCCCTAAGCCCGCCGATCGTCATCCATCGAGGAGAAAAGACTAATCCAGCTAATCCACTGGCCCGATGACAAATTCTCACATTCTTTACTACAGGAACTTCCTGGCTGTCGTCAGTCTTTCAGCATGTCAAATCAAATCAAATCAAATCAAATCACTTTTTATTGTCACATCACATGTGCAGGCACACTGGCACAGCACATGCGAGTGAAATTCTTGTGTGCGAGCCCCACAAGCAACAGAGATGTGCAAACACAACAACACAAACGAGCAAAATACAAGAATGGCCAACCTGAAACTAATAAATATATGTACAATATATAATAGTGTATGCATTTCTGGATGTGTATACTAAATATTTTCCTACGTGTGTGTGTGTGTGTGTGTGTGTGTGTGTGTGTATACACATTTTTACAAATTAAATAGTAAAAAAATAAAATAAAATAATAATAATAATAATAAAATATATAAAATATACAGAGTTGAATATGTGCAAAACAAGTGGCATTTATATACAGTGTGGAGTGTCTCTTTTCCCCTCGGTGAATGTCGACTCCAGGGCTCCGGCTGGAGGACCAATTAATGATAGGTTTGTAGCTTAAACCCATTCGCTGGAACGTTCAAGACAATTCAGCTACACGGCAAAAAGCATTACACACCAAGTAGGCAAAGTTCTTTGTGTTACTCATATATGAGGGAGAGAACCACGACAAACCACGACAAAGATAAAGAATACCTTGTCTATGTGTGTGTGTGTGTGTGTGTGTGTGTGTGTGTGTGAGACCCCATAAATGACTTCTCTAAACCTGCTGGTCTGGAAGTCCAGCAGTTCATCTAAACAAAAGGCACTTAGCCTAAAACAGACATAGATATGTTTATCCTACCACAAAACAATAAGAGAAGGTACGACCTCTCCCATGCTCCCAGGATGTGGGTGTGAATGCCAGAGCACTCTGGAATGCACACAAAGTCTTTGCAGACTATTAAGGATCAAACCTCTACCAACATGACATTGATTATAACACTCTAAGCATATATGAGTAGATATTTCTAAGCATAAATGACAATCAACAATACAAACCTAACACTGTACAAGAAGGTACTCAGCTGGCAGGTGGGACTTCATTACTGAAGAGAGAGTGCAGGGGTCACGTGATGGCAGCGGGGTGAACGCACTGTTTTTTCGGAGCTCCGTGCCACTCAGCCTTAATTCCTTTATACTCCATGTTTTATAAGGCGTCCTGTTTCTGTTCTGGTATGTACATTGCGGGCTATGTCCCTGAAAGACTTTTGGCCACAGTCTTTTGACAATGTGGGTAAGCAGCGACCAAACAGAGAAAGAAAAGACACTCCGTCTGAACCGGGCGAAGCCCCTCAAGATGGCACCTGCTCTGACTCCAACCCTACTGTCGAATTGGACCCAGCCTTCGCCAATGCCTTTAACTTGATGATGGCTAATGTTGTTAAAGTAACTGACAAGAAACTTAGTCCTCTGACCAAGGCTGTTTCTAAGCTCGTGGTTGAACTCTAGTCGGCACACAAAGGGTGGGACGAAGCAGAAGCTAGGGTGCTAGCTGTGGAGAACGCTGATACTGCTCAGGAGCGCCGGATTACCAAGCTGGAAAATCAAGTCAGCGCTCTCATGGAAAGATTGGATGCAGTGCAAAATTACAGCAGACGACTGAACGTCCGGCTTCTTGGCCTACCGGAGGACACTGAATCTGCGTTCTCAGGATGACCACCAAGGCTGGGCGCATAAAGTTGGAGAGGGCTCATCGTGTACTCGCTCCGAAACCAGACCCTAACAAGCGTCCCCGCACGCTGCTCATTCATTTTCACTCTTTCAGAGATAAACAGAGAGTCATGGAAGCGGTGCACCGACTCAGCTCTGAAGATGGGGGTCTTAGGCTTAACGGCTCAATGGTGTCAATTGACAATGACTTCTCCACGGCGGTGCTGAAGAAGCCAAAGGCCTATGATGCAGTGAAGCTGCTTTTACGGGAGCGGGGTATACAGTACACCATGTTCTTTCCGGCGACAGTCCAGGTGACACACAATGGCTCGAGGAGGAGATTCTCCACACCTGGACAGGTGCAGGATTTCCTGGCTTCCCTATCTGATTGAATCCCCTGCCGCTTGCTTCTTCTTACACTTACTGCATCATTGACTGGGATCAGATGCAATCCAAATGTCCCCTGTTTAATTTGTTATATGTTAAAGAGATCAGTGTCAAAAAAACTCTCCAACAATCCTATTACTCTATGCTCTGTCAAGGCCTGGATGTCTATCCGTGCTTTGGAGGGCTGGGTCCATCTGATATCCTAGCTGGCTCCTGTTATGATTGGCCCTTACTTCTTGCCTGGATGTCTGGACCAGGTTTTTTTGGTCTGGTCTAATTTGGGGCTGGTTAACTTGGGTGATCTGTTTAGAGGTCGGACCCTTCTTTCCTTTCAGCAGCTTCAGCAATGTTTTGGCCTTCACAATGTGGAATTCTTTAGATACCTGCAAATGAGGCATGTTATAATTAATGACACCACCCTAATGTTGGACTACTAGGTCTGCAGTGGAGGATGCTTTGTCCTCACTGCAATCACTTTCCTTGGCTGGAAATAGGAGAAACAGACTGAAGCATTTTGTGGTTGGGCTCCAAGCAAAGAACTAGGATGGAGATGGATACATGGTTAAATCACAAAAGGCAAAAACTAGCAGGTAGCAAGGACGGCCTGATTGCCACCATAATGACAAGGACAATCTAGCGGAGAACCGTTGCAAAAACAGGAGCTTGATTACAAAAATGGAACAGGTGTGAAAAGAAAAAGAAAGACTTTACCCAGAGGCAAGCTGGCAAGATAGACCCAGCCCAGCAACTCCACCTGTGGTGTAAAGAGAAAGGGCTCAAGAAGGAGAGACAGAAAAAAAGGAAAAAGAATACCCTGCCAGGACCATAACTGAGATTACATACATTTCTGGTAAATTGGCTTTAAGATTTGGAGGAATCATAGATGACCAAAGAAATTATTTTTCCATTGTTTGACTTGAGGAAGTGATAAGTCATCTAACCTTTAGTATTTAAGACATTACAGCAGAAGCTGTAGGGAATCCTGAGATTTTAGCAGAAGATATAGCTGTAAATCATCAGCGTAGAAATGGAAGGTGTTATATCTCCTACTAATATTACCAAGTGGAACCAGATAACTCTGAGGGATCCTGCAAAAAACAGGGGCAGGGTATGAGAAAAACTCAGCAACAGACACACAGAAAGTCTTATCCTTGAGATAAGAACTGAGGCAGCGAATAGCTTTGCCCTTAATACCAAAGCAGAGTTCAAGGCAAGCCAAAGGAATCAAAAAGCATGGACTCATCTGAAACATCAGAACTGTACTGGAATCTAACAAAGTGTGAATAAGGTTAAAGCTAATTTGATTAAATTCTATTCTGTTTTGCTGTTTCTGTATTACAGAAGATACTTCCATTAATGCACAGACCAACACACTGAATAACACTCCCAAAACAAGAAATGAGGGTTACAGATGTATTTATTAGTAGCAGTAGTAGTATTGTTGTTGTTGTTGTATTATAGCTCGTTATATAATTTATTTTTATTTATGTGTGTAGGATATTAATATGATATATGCCACTGTCTCAGCTGAACTCTGGACACGCACACACATACATATACACTGATATGCACACACTCACTCCCCCCTCCCTTTCCAAACGCCTTCGACGCTTATTCCCTTCCGATGCTGCACCCTTTACCCACCCCTGTTGCTTGTCATGTGTTTCTTTGGTGTATTAAGAGTTTTTTTCATGTGCTATGTGCAGAGGTGTTTTTTTCTGTTCTCAAACTGATCTCCCTGTTGGAGCTCAGTCTGGGGGGAGTTATTTTTTTCTCCTTATCTTTCCTCATGTGGTGCATTTTCCATTGTTATACCTCTCTGACCTGTCTTCCCGATGTGATGTTTTGTGTAATGTATGTATGGTCGGAGGGTAAGATGGCGCCGCCATTGCGTGCAATAGGTCGGCAGCCTTATGAAATTTCCCCTTGTGGGACTAATAAATGTATATCAACTCAATTATAGATGTTTTAGTATACATTATTAGTACAGTAGTACAGTATACAGTATACTACAATCCTTCAGAGATTCAATATCTGAATAAATACCTTCATATGAAAGACAAAGCATTCAATCTAATAACTCAACATATTGAAACACAAACATATATTGCTTCTGCAGATAAAGCTTGGCAGATTTTAGTAGCATGATTCTATAAACACTATCTTTAATTCAGTGTTTTTTGTTGAGCTAGTTTGATGTTTAGATATCAGATGATGTATGCTGTGAACAAACATCAGTGCAAGTTTGAATAATTCAGATTTCCCCTATGGTGTTTCCTTATAGATATTCAAAAGCATGTGAAAATAAAAAAACAAAAAGTGCAGTGCAGCGTCCAGTTGTATCACATTGCAAAAAAAAAAAAAAAGAAAGAAAGAAAAAAAAAAAGACTTTTTCTGTGAACACAGTTTTTCCATGTTTTTCATGGTTGCAGTCCCTGACATCTTATTTGTGCCTTCTGGTGTTGGTAAAGATGAAAAATAAAGAGAGGCAAGGAAAAGGCTTCACATTATTACTATGTGCAGTATCAGACTCCGCTGTAATAATTCTATCCCGAATGTTTCTTTGAAGAAAAATTGAAGCCTTGACAAAACTCTAATGAGAATCTGAATCATAACTGAATCATTTAATTGAAACATACATGAACAAACTCATGAAATGATCTTAAAGTCCACACCTCCATAAAAGAGATGACTTGTGCAGGTTTTGTGAGACTTCCACACAAGGTTGCCAGATATGCAGAGTGGAGAAAGAAGGCTGTATCTTTATTTAGCCGGGCCATTATGGAAAGGTCACAAAGTTCATTTTGAAACACAGATACATACCCGTACACATGCACACACACGTTTCAGCAACCCAAACCCGCGCACACACATCATACCAAAGGAGAAACAAAGGCAAGCCTAAAATAGAGAAACAGATGACTAACACTTAACTGTACACACAGATACTGGACGCACACTCACACACACACACACACACACAGTAAAAAAAAACAAGTTTCCAGATATATTCAAACTGATCGATTTTCTTGGACGGTCTGTCATTTTTAGCTGTGCTCTGCTGTATAATTATTGATCCGCAGTAATCAGTGGAATATCAATCTTGCCTTGAACTTTCCACTTAGGTATTTTCAGAATGGCCTGGCCATGCGCTTTATGAGTTTGCGGTTGATTAAAAGAACAACAGAAGAGAAAGAAAGTTTAGAAGTTAACAGGCAGGATATTTGTTGACACAGCATGGATCCACATGTGTGTCTGTGTGTGTCATTTTTGGCACAGGAAGGAGGACAGGATGTTCTGTTTGGATGTGAAAGTGTCATGTCCTTTCTAATCTATATACAGTAGTACAGTAGCCTGAGGAGTGTACATTATACTTCCATTGAAAACGTGGAAATAATTAGGACAGCTTGGTGGAGTTGAGTTGTTTACGGCTTCTACATAGTTTAGCGTCATGTTGCATCATCTTTTGCTGGTGCCTGTAGTGTGGGGCTCAGTGTTCAAGTACAATTTAGCATTCTGGCTCACTTCATAAGAATGTTTTATGAGGTGTAGTAAATGAATCTTCATTATTTCAACATAAAAAAAATGAGTAAATAAATCTTTCTATGCTTTATGGTGCAATTTGTTCTTTCTTAAAGAAATAGTTCACTTTCTTGCTTAAAGTCACCACTTTGTCATTCAGTGAGATGATTGCGGCCCTCAGATGAGGCTTAGTTTGTCATTAGGGATGGGACCAGGAACAGAGAAACAACTACAATGGTTCTGTCTCAGGTTCAACTGCAGTGACCATTAATTAAGATTTTACATCTTGGGTTTGTTTTTCTTTTTTTAAATGATTGTTAAGAGCTGGTCTCTTTCACCAAGGTTCGGTTACTTCCTCAATCAGCGACTGCCCATGAAGCCCAGATAAAGTCCCTAATTGTTGCACACAAGCAATAGTGTGAAATGAGAGGTATCAGCACACATATTTTGTCACCACTGGACCGAGCCAGGCTAGCTGTGTTTTTAGTCTTGCATTCTTTCCAGAGACCAGGGAGTAACTCCTGCGGTTACAGACAGAGCTGCAGTATGGTGAAGGCCATGGGAAAATGACCCTTAAGCACTCTTAATCTGTGACCTCATTAAACACTTTCCTGATGAATTCATCCTTTCGATCACGTTTCGAGTCTTACTGCATACAGAATCAGAATCAGAAACTTTATTGTCATTGTCATGAGAACAACGAAATTAAGAATGGTCCCCGATCATTGCATCATCCCTAGCAATATCAAAATATAAATAAAACAATAAAATTCAATAAATAAAATAGATAGAATACTTAAAATACTAATAAGATATAACAGTAAAACATTCACATACATTCCCACACACATGCTTCAGACCGTGCATAGATTAACACAAGAGTGGCGTGATGGACATTTTTTTGTAGTATTCAGATGTGTTATTGCAGTTGGATAACAGCTGTGTTTGAGTCTATTAGTCCTTGCTCTGATTGCCCTGTACCGTCTGCCTGAGGGCAACAGTTCGAACAGGGAGTGGCCAGGATGTGAGGTGTCTTTTATGATGTTTTGGGCCTTTTTAAAACAGTGGGCGTTGTGTAGAACTTCCAGTGTGGGGAGAGGGCAGCCAGTGATCTTTTGGGCGGTGTTAATGATCCCTTGGAGTGCTTTCCTCTGAGCCCCTGTGCAGCTAGTGTACCAGATGCATATGCAGTAAGTTAGAACACTCTCAATGGTGGCTCTGTAGAAGGACACCAGCAGTCTCTGTGTGATGTTATTCCTCCTGAGAATTCTCAGGAAGTACAGTCTCTGTTGGGCCTTTTTCAGCAGCTCGGAGGTGTTCACACTCCAGGAAAGGTTCTCCTCTATATTGACTCCCAGGAAGCGGAAGCTTGCCACCCTTTCTACACAGTCCCCATTTATGAATAGTGGTTGGATCTCTGCCTTTTTCCTTCTGAAGTCTATTATGAGTTCTTTGGTTTTTGAAGTGTTGAGGAGGAGGTTATTGGCCTTACACCATGACGTCAGCTGCTCCACCTCGTCTCTGTACGTAGACTCGTCTCCCTTGGAAATGAGCCCCACCACTGTGGTGTCATCTGCAAATTTCACAAAGATGTTGCTGTGGTGGCGAGGAGTGCAGTCGTGTGTGTAGAGAGAGTAGAGCAGTGGACTGAGCACACAGCCCTGGGGTGAGCCAGTGCTGAGACTCAGGGCTGAGGATGTGTGATGGCCAACTCTGACTCTCTGTCTACGGCCCGAGAGGAAGCTATTGATCCACATGCAGGTGCTGTATGGAAGCCCCAGGTCTTGTAGCTTGGCCACCAGTTTGTGTGGAAGGATGGTGTTAAAAGCTGAGCAGTAATCCACGAAGAGCATCCGCACATAGCTACCATGCTCTTCCAGGTGAGTTAATGCATCATGGAGTGCTGTGGCTACAGCGTCTTCCGTGGATCGGTTTGCTCTGTAGGCAAACTGGTGTGGATCCAGGCTGCGGGGCAGGGCTGCTGTGATGTGTCTGCGGACCAGCTTCTCAAAGCATTTCATTACCACTGGGGTGAGTGCCACCGGTCTGTAGTCATTCAGGCCGGTGATGTGGGGCTTCTTAGGCAAGGGGACTATGGTGGAGGACTTCAGGCAGAGTGGGACAGTCGCCTGTGCGAGGGATTTGTTGAAAATCCTGGTGAAGATCCCAGCCAGCTGTCCTGCACAATCCCTCAATATTCGACCTGGCACACCATCAGGACCCGCCGCCTTCCTCGGGTTAACAGCCTGCAGCATGCGCCTCACCTCGTGCTGGTGTTTATTTTGAAAATTATTGTTCCCAGAAGGGTAAAAATGGAGGTTCGAGTAGAGCATGTGTGTCTGCTTGTGACTGACATGTCACTACCAATTCCAATGTCTTTTAGTTTCCCAGCAAACTCAACCCTCACTCATATCCAGATGGCAACGCTCAGAACTGACATCACAAACCAAATGGTGACGTTATGTTGCTTTCTCCATCTTTTGTATACAGTCATACTTTTATATACATCCTGGTACATATGTACAAAGAAACAGCCACAGATTTTAGCAAGTTTATGGAAAAGAAAGAACTTCAAAAAATAATTTTGGGAGCACTAATTAAAATGTTTTATCTTGTTTTTACAGACAGAGGAGCCATTGAGAGGAATACTCCAACAGGGAATGTGTCTTCAAGCATTTAGGGAATGTTTTCAGGGAATCAGTCTGAAGAATTTCCAGATGTTGGTTATATTTCAGAACTGGAAGACATGGAGCTCTTACTGATAACTGTCCTTGGTAAGATTTTAAGGATCACCACACACTGAAGAGAAGCTGGGAGACAGGACCTCTGATCCTTAACTATATATCAGTAATGAGATGATGCGCGAAAAATATTGCAGCTGAAGCCAAGAGGCCACGTCAAGCAGGGGTTAAAGTGGACTAATGTCCTTATTTAATTTAGAATTGTTAAATAAGACATTGAATCCACAAATTATGTTTTTGCTGAATTATATTTTTGTGAAATATCTTGCAAAATAAATTGAAATATATTAATTTTGTGTTATTCAAATATTGCCTAAAAAACAAACAAACAGGCAGTTTAGTATTTTGATAAAGTCTACAGTTAGGCATGATGTTGGACTGGTTACAGCTAACTGATTACTTGGTTATAGGTTACGGGTAACAAACAACCATTTAATCACCTTTATATTAGAGGTGATTATGCTGATTAGAGTCACTCACTGAATTCTACCTTTTATACTAGCTTTATAGTATCCATGGGTTGGAAATGAGTCCTATATCTTGTTGAATTCAATTGGCTAAATCTGTCACGGGGTTTGAAACGGACTCAGGCGCAGACCAGAAATCCTTGGCAAAGGAGACAGTGCGTTTATTCACAGTATACACACACACACACAGAAAAAGACCAGTTAGAAACAATCACAAAACTCGCAGATTCCGATTTGCAGATTTCAGAGAGACTGACGCTGATGGCTCAACGGTCCAGCGAAGAATGACACAGGTCCGCCATCATAAATAGTGCTTCAATCCGCTGGGATCAACTGCAGGTGTGACGGTGAGCACAGGTGCATGGGCCAAGGGCGGGAGCCTGTAATGAACACCACCCCGGCAGAGGAGAGATGCACGGGGACCATGACAAAATCCACAAAGAGCAGTGAATATCGTAGAAGTACCACAAGTCAACTGATCACAGTCTGTACACAAAGAAAAATCTACTGAGCTCACAAAACAAATCATCATGTGAGTTATTTCTGGGTAATCCTTTTCCTTACCCTGCACCGCTGCCCCTTATCTTAGTGTTCCCCCACCTGCTCAATCCTATTTTAACCCATGGGTCTAAGGAACCATTTCATGATGCAGGTGAACAAAGGGAGAGCATGAAAGCGATACTATGCCCTCTTCAAAAGCCAGAAAACCTTCACATCCCCAACCCTACGATTTATATCAACCATCAGGTCAGCTAATAGCTAGTTCTTTGATATTTTTGCATAGTTATGAGAATGAAACTGAGCTTTTTTTCTAACTCTCTGCACAAAAGAAAATAAGCATGTTTCTAAGAGTGTCAAATCATTAATTTAAAGACAAAGTAACTGGGTTATATCATTAATTCTGCTTGTCTTTAATTAATTATTTGCCCCACTACGAAATAAATTCATGAATTCATCGGGGGGGCGGGGGGTGCAATTGTGTTGCACATAATTATACAGAAAGCGAAATTTATCCATAACACCATTTTTTAAATGAGGCTGCTGACCTTAGGTTCCTGGCATCATCCCACAGTTTCTTCCCTCTGCTTTGAAGCCCAATACGGAGGCTGATTTCAGTGGTTGGCCTTTCATCATTAGTGTGGTTTAAAAGCTCCATGTGACTAACAGGAGGAGAGTATCCAGCATAGCAAAGAGAAAGGGGCATTTATTTCTTATCACAAACTCAACATTCAATCCTTGTTTAGGTCTTTGTATCAGTACTCTCTTTTGGTTTCAGAGGTTTTGTATGCGTTTTTTTTAGCAATATGTTTTAGTCCACTTCTGAAAACCAAGAATGAGGCCAGCAGACAAAGACAGTAAGAACTCTGTGCTCTGTTAATACAGCATACTTCTTTGCTTAGCTGCTTCTTTGATGATATTCAGAGGTCCCATTACTCGTTAAGCTCTCAAATTGTGCATACACCATCTATTTTTGTGTGGGCAGTTTCATGCTCACAGCACTGAATATTATGTTGTCAGACTTCCTAATTACTATACATAAAAGGTTAGGGCATGTAGAGAAGGTAAAGTAGCTGCACTGTTTAGGCATCAGTAGCATCATATTATTGCATATATATATATATACACACACTAGGGGTGCAACAATACACAAAATTCACGGTTCGGTTCGATACTTTGGTGTCACGGTTTGATATTTTTTCGATACAAAAAAAAAAGTTCATGCCTTTTTAATTTGTCATTTATTAAATTTTCACGGCACATTCCGCACCACATCTCTGTGCGTTCATCATTTGTTTGAAGCCTGCTCACCTCCTGCAACTACTTTTCCGAGAATACGTGCTTCTTTTGTGGTTCGGACTCCTTCTGACATTTCTTTGGAGGTGGAGGAACATCACAGTAATTGCTTAAAGGAGCTTGCTTCTTCAACATCTTTAAGAGTTCTAAACAAATGTCTGTCCTCCTTCTGAAAATCTTATGTATGCAAACACGCGTTGCAACTTCTTATCTTGTGCCCGTTTTTTATTTTGACAGCGAATGCGCACCTGCGGACCACTTATGTGCAGCCCTGGTTATTTCGCTTGTCATATTGCAGCCACAGAAATTCTTTTGTCCATGAAACCATAAAGCTGCACTTTCTTTTTGCCTTATAGTCTGATTTGTAATAACTTTTCCGTTTTGTGGTAAGCTTTTCTTTGGCTGTCACTTCTTCACCCTGACCTGTCTTATTTGGCTCAGCAGAACTAAAATATTGTGGCGAGCTCAGACAAAGAGGAGACGGAGGTATCGTTTGGTCTTGCTTCCCGTGAGCTAGCCAGGGAGCACAGCCGTTTATTGACATCTGCAGAAGAACACTGCCGCTAGCTAACTGCTCAGCGCAGCAACAGCACAGCAACAACAACAACAACAACAACACCACACAGGGGGCCCTCTGACCCCGGAAGGACACACCGTCGCAGCGAGAGGGCGTCACCCGTCACTATGGCAACATAAACAAAACATAACTGTACAAACAGAACCCCGAACAGCCCTGACCTGCTACAATATATATCCTGCTGCTTTTACACACGCACTCACATAACGCTCAGCGATTCTCTGCGCGATCAACCTCTCACATGTTTAAGCTTGCTGCAGGAGATTTCACTTGTCATGTTTGCATAGTAAGCTAACGATTGATAAGACTATGTCAGAGGAATTGGTGCGCAAATTATCATCACTCACCAATCAGTGCTGTCGCTCTCTATACACAGTTCGCAGATTGCAAAGTGAAAGCAAAAAAACAAGCGCAAATTCAAACGCGATTTCAATATGTCACATATAGGCAGTGGCTCATCGATGCCAATGACATAATTACCCAGCTACATTTCCGAAAGAATGCAAAAGCATTGACATATATTTTTCCTTCCTACGATAGCCCGACGGGCAGGGCAGAGATAGATTTTGGTAGCCCGACTGGAAAAAATCGCTAGCTCCAGGACATCAGGCAGGCGATTTTGCGATCCCTGTATCTGATTGAGGAATCATTCATCTTTGGAAAAGAGAGTTTATTACAGAGAAATGGCTCTTTTCAAAATAAAAGCTATACTATCCGCTTCTTCTGGGCTTTATTCTCAGCAGCATATTAAACATATCAGGTCCCCATAAGGAGAATCATGTGCTAACGGCTGTCTAAATGACTCGGGTAAAGTTTGTAGCATGCGTGCTTGTTGTTTTTGTCTGCTTCTACTTGTCTTTGCACTAGGATGATGTCGGTGTAAATGTGCAGTCATATTTGTTGTGTTCCCACTAGTGCTGTCAGCGTAAATCTCGTTGAAATGACGTTAACGCCACAACACGGCAAATCTCCGTTAATGAGCTACTGCGGCCAACACGTTAACGAGCTAACTGCGCTAACACACTAGCTCCCACCCATGTAATTGAGCATTGCGTGGCACATCCAACATACTGTTTTACGTTTAATTTGCCATGTTGCAAGGAGAGCTTAACTTCTGTCTTGCTAGCTTGCCCTGCGCTCGGTGAATCTGCGTTCGACTACTCCGCCTAGGCTGCACTGTCGAGCGCAGATCCACTGAGCGCTCAAAACAGACAGCATCGTCAGAAGGAAAGTTGATCAAATAAATTAAAATTTTATTTTGTATTGTTCGATACATATGCGTACCGAACCGAAAGCACTGTATGAATGGTTCAATATCGATACGAGTATCGTTGCACCCCTAATACATACACACGCCAATGGAGCTGTTTAAGAACAGGTGATACGAGCAGCTGTATTTTGAACCAACTGCAGTTTATGGAGGGATTTATGAGGTAAACCATAGAGAAGAGAATTACAGTTCTGTTACTGTTCCAGGAAGATAACACGCTGGATGTTAAAATACGCATGCAATGTTCCCATGCCAGTCATTTGATAATGCTGAATAAACAAAAAAGCCGATCTGCAAAGCACTGAGCTGATTTTTCCGGTAGCTAAAAGTGTCTACTTTAATAGATTTAGCATTACTGTATATTTGTACTGTCCTTATGCATGTGTTAAGTGCAAATTGTTTTGGATATTGTCACTTCTCTTAGATGTTTGATTTCCACAATATAAAATAAAAAATATGTTCAGTTTTCCGTTAGAAGCCTGGTTTTCAAATTCACCTCATGAAAGTGGGAAAAGCTAGTTTGGGATTAGTCTGGAGTTCAGTCCTAATCCCAAAAGCAACCTAAACAAGAAACTTGAAGTCTGCATTGTACCTGAGAGTGAAGAGAGGTGTGGTAACATTTCGAGATGAAAAAACTTTCTATTTACAGAGATTTAGAATTTCTCAATCAGCCCAGGGAGCCGTCGTGTCATTTTTAGAGCTAATGCAACCAAGCATTCCAATGTTTTATGGAAAATTCATGTCAGACACACATTATTCATCCAAGAGGCACATCTTTATGCTCTGTGAAAAGCCCTAAAGTTTAAGCACTGCAAAGGCAGAGCTGGTACCACTTGGCATGATCTTATAAAAGGAACAATTACTGATATTCAGTGACTAATTCATCCTCTTCAGGGTCTGAATGACATTTTTTAACCACCAGATGGTCTTTACAGTAACTTTCTTTTGGGGGCCGGACCAAGCCAGCAACACCACCAGCCTTTTCATAGTTATTTCATATAGTGAGTAACAGTGTTATTAGAGATTGCTTGAAACCCAGCTTGTGGTGGAACAGAATAATTGATTTTCTGGGTACTGTGTGAGAACTTTCACTGTGCAACTGTGCAAAAAAAGTTAAGTATACTCATATAAACATTTAAAAAATCGGAATTTCTAATATTTTTTTGAAACTCATGCTTTTAGAAATATATTTAAAGAGCAACTTAACATTCAGCTGGGGGCCCAAGTAAAAATGAAAAAGTAAACCATTCCTATTTACACTTCTCTATCATTTGAGGACAATAACACCAGACTGCATAGCTGAAAGTTTTAGAGATGCAAAACCCAAACCAAATACTCAACTTGGCACTTTAATTCAAAAGCGTGCATGTGTGTGCTCATGCTTTAATGTACAATCCCCTTGAAGACATTTCCCACTCTTATTCCAGGGTGGGAGGGGTGGATGGAGATTTTGCAGTGAATGATTGTTAGAGGCAGATCTCCCCCTGTGGATGTCACTGTGTGCCAAATCACAAAAGCAATTGACTGTGTGATCAGAGACTGGAGGGGACCTGGGAGAAAAGAGGGTAATTTGATTGGCATGGGTGTTATTGATTGACAGCAGCGAAATTCCCTAAATTGCTTATGAAGGATGGTGACCAGTGAGTGTTGGAATGAACGATAATGAATCACGACACCAACCTAACATAAATTGGCATCCGCTGGTGATTAAAATCTGGTCACTATGAGCATCTCCTACACCCACAATCTACCTTTGCCTGTTTGTGCCTGCTATAGTCACATGTGGACAGACACACGTCACAGTCACATTAAAAATGTTCAATCTTTTTTTTTTTTGTGGCTAAAAGAAACTGTGCGACTTCTCTTCCAGAAGTAGCAGCTCACAGTGAGCCTTAGGCTGCAAGCAGTGATCAAAATCAGCTGAGCTTTGGTGAATACAAAGCGCACAATTGAGTTCTTGACATAGCTAGAGATAACTGCGAGTCGTATAATGTGTCATCAAGGTAAATTTGGCCACACATGTGAGTCTTGTATGAGTTATGGAGACACAATTGTGCAGACGTAATTATCACAGCTATATCCTGAGATGTCTCGGAACTTCCCCTCACAATCCAGTCTGGCTATAGTACAAGTCTGCCTTCTGAATAGGATCCATATGTGGGTGGATGCCTAATCATCTCAATATTCTGCTGGCTGAAAGTACACTAAATACTTCATTGACACCACATTTAGGATGCAGATGAACACCCACACCCGGCAGATATACATTAAAAATATTCAAAGCAGTTATGGTGAGTCACAGTCAGTTGGTGAAGTGCCTCTAATGTGGAGATAGTTGAGAGACGCAACACTTGGCTTGAAAAATGTGTGAGATTTATACACCTGTGATAAATTCGTTATTGGGACTATAATCACCCAAAAGCATATGGTTGTTTTTTAACTACTGTGCTAAAGACAGTCTCAATAATAGCGGTAACTTTTCAATACTGCTACTTCCATAAATTTAAGACAAGAAGAAGGAAATAGTGGGGGGAAAAGGAGAAAGGCAGGTGGAGGTCACTGGCATATATGTTTATACACCATAAAATAAAGTATTACTCCAAATGCTGTAAGATCTGAATACTGAATTGTAGCAATAAAATTAAATAAAAAATAAAAATCAAATTAAAAAAAATAAAATGAGGAAGAAGAAAGAAGAATGTTGCACAGAGTTCAGGAAGGAGTTGAGACAAGCTCTGAGTGGTAGGGAGCAGAAATACAGCTGAAGTGGTGAGGGGAAAATGCCAAGAAGGTATTTGGTGTATCCTATAGACAGAGTAAAGAAGACAAGAAGAGTTGGTGGTGTAATGAGGAAGTACAGGAAATTATTCGAAGGAAGAGGTTGGCAAAGAAAAAGTGGGATAGACAGGTAGATAAAGAGAGGAGTACTGGGTATAAGAGAGAGGTATAAGAAAGCGGTCGCAAAGGCAAAGTAAAAGGTGATGCTGGACACTGAGGGAAAGGAAAATATTTATTTCAACTGGCTTCTAGGAGAAACTGGGCTTGAATATTACGTGCAGCAGTTTGGGGTGGTTAAGGACACAGATGGAAATGTACTAATGAGTGAAGTGAATGTGCTGAGAAGAAGTACTTTGAGGAGCTGATGAATGAAGAAAATGAAAGAGAGGGAGAGCAAGAGAGAGGAGGTACAGGGGTCAGATGGAGGAAAATCATTGAATCGGCAAGTGCAGACAATTAATAAGAAGGAAGTGAGGGCAGCTATGAAAATGACAGATACAAGAAAGGGGGTTGGTCCAATGACCTAATGTGGAGGTAATGGAGATGTCTAGGAGAGGGGGCAGTGGAGTTTTTGACCAGATTGTTTAACACAGAGAGTGGGAGGAGGCCTGAGGAAAGGAGAAAAAGTACTGCAGCCTTTTTCAATTACTACGGTGATTTGCAGAACTGTGGTAAGTATTGAGGAAGAAAGCCGATGAACCATGCATTGGGTTTATATGGGAAACAGTTGCTGAAGCAGTGAGGAGTATGGCTCCATGCCAATAAAGAGCACTACAGATGTGATGTTTTCTTTGAGAGTGTTTATGGAGAAGCATAGAGAAGGTCAGAAGGAGTTGCACTATGTGTTTGTGGATCTAGAGAAAGCATATAATAGAGCACCAAGAGAGGAACTGTGGTACTGGATGAGGAAGTCAGTAGTGGTGGAGCAGTATGTGGGTGGTGAAGGACATGATGAGGACAGCAAAATAGTGGTGAAGTGCGCGGTAGGAGTCACTTCAAAGTGGTGCTGGGATTACATCAGAGAGCAGCTCTGAGGCCCTTCTTGTTTGTAGTGGTGATGGACAGGCTGACAGATGAGGTACTGAGAGTGGGGAGCAGGTGGAAGAGAGTCTAGAGACGTGGAGGTGTCCACTGGAGAGAAGAGGGATGAAAGTAAGTAGAAGCAAGACAGAATACATGTGTGTGAATGAGAGGGAGACAGGTGTAACAGTAAAACCTCAGGGAGCAGAGTTAGTGAAGGTAGATGAGTATAAATATGTATCATGTATCATATCATCCAAAGCAATGGGCAGTGAAGACAAGAGAGAGGTGAAGAAGAGAGTACAGGTAGGGTGGAGTGGGTGGAGGCAAGTTTCAGGAGTGATTTATCACAGAAGAATAGCAGCAAGAGTGAAAGGGGACATTTACAAGAAGGCAGTAAGACCTGGTATGTGTGTGGTTTGGAGACGGTGGCGCTGACTAAAAGGCAGGTGGCAGAGCTAAAGATGTTTAGACTTAAATTGGTAGTGACGAGAATGGATTATAAATGAGTATATCAGAGGGATAACTAAGGTCAAGGAATTTGGAGATAGTTGAGATGGTTTGACATGGAGGAAAAGTGAGAAAGGATTGGAGAAAGCTGCCAGAAAGGAGGAAAAGAGGAAGACCTCAGAGAAAACTCATAGATGTAGTGAAGGAGGACATGCAGAGGGTTAGGGTGCTGGTGATAGAGAGAGACGATAGAGCAGATGATTCACTGTGACTATGCTTGATGGAGCATTGACAAAAAAAAGAACAGAAAGAAATAAAATAAAGTAACTTTCATCCTGTCACAGCTGTGATTGGCTCCAGTCCTCCTGCAACCCTGAACTGGATAAATGGGAGAAAAAATGGATGGATGCAAAATAAAATGAATAAATGTTGGCCTTATTTGACGATATCATAGAATATTTAATAATTAATTTATGCTTAAAACATTTTTGTTAAACCAATTTTCCTGACCTACACTAACCTCACCTGTACTGTATACACAGGTAAGAAAGGAGAGTCACAGCAAAACCATACATTTCTGAGTAATCCAAAGAGGGGATCCGGAGGCAGGTTGGGTCTACTGGTGTTTTTCAAGAGAAGGGTGACTAGAAATCAATACAGAGTTGTTCTGAGTGATCGTCTTTATGCCATGATCAAACATTTCTGTCCTGATCTGTCTTTGCTTCCAGGAAGACAAATGTCTCCATCCACAATAAGGGCTCAGTAAATGTAATGTAAAACTGATGTGAATCACATGACATGCACTTCACAGTGATCAAAAACAAGAAATGCTTCTCTGGGAATCTGTGCTATGAAGACTTAAAGCAGTTGTAAAGTCAAAAATGGCGACGACCTGTTGCTCACAAAGTACTGTATGCCTAATAAAGTGGCAGTTTAGCATTGTTACGGCCCTGGGCCTTGGAGAGAGTGAGACTACCCTTTTGTGCTTATGCAAATCTAAGTGTGCCAGGACTCGTAGATGACTGGCTGCTGGGAGTCCTGTGCCAGCCTTCTTTTATGCAGATCACAGCATGCCAGACCTCGTGGACGACTGGCTGCCTGGAGATCCCATGACCACTCCATGACCAATTGACTGGCTGATTGTCTGCACCTGGGAGTATAAAAGGTTGAAGAGCCTTCACACTATGGTGAACTGCTGCTCTGAAGTGAACATGCAGTGTCTTCCTTGGCTGCGGTGCATGTGAAGCTTGTTTGTTAAACCTGTTTGCTGTGTTGCTCTTTGTTTAACCCTTAGCTTTTACTCTTGCCTGTTCTTTTCATTGTGTATTAATTGTTTCCCCGGTGGTCTGTTGAACAGCCCCGTTGGTTTTCAGTTTAATGTTTGTAATAAAACCCCTTATTAACTCAGATTTCGTGAGAGGGCTTGTGTATGTTTCTCCCCTCCTGTCGCCTAGCAGAGGGGGTCGTAACAAGCATATATTATAATGGATCAAATGGCTCTTTAATGTGAAAGGCCTCAGTTGTAGTGATAAATCTAAGGGAGAATTACAAACCAACACTGCGTTGTACCTCCTGTCCTTGGAGCTTTTCCCCTGTTTTAACTCAGAGTTTTGTTTTTCTTGTCTCTTTACACCAACTTTGTTTCTAGTAGCAGCGAGCAGGTGGTTTAAACAAAGCTCTGGATCTGTTTTACACAGCTTGCACTGCGCTAATAAACAGAATGACAAAGTACAATGATGAGTGAGTATTGAGCTTTATTCATCAAACAACAAGAGAGGACGGCTCCAAATAAATGCTAATGTTGCTGTGCATCTGTTAGATGAATAAACTTACATTTCACCTAACTACATAGATAACAGAAGATAACAGTGTGCCATATGTTATTCTGCTGCCCTCAAGAGAACATAAAATTAATTAAGGCTGCTTAAAGAAGGAACCAAACAACAAACTTTAAGCAGGAAAAAAAGGAAAGTCATCCCACATATTGTGATTTATTATGCTCTGATGCATCCATTCGGCTGGCGTTTCTTTAATTATGTTTGTGAGGGCTATGGTATGTTGTGTACTGTCCCGTTGAGGCTTTTAAGATGGAGAAGGAAAGGAAACACCTGTGCCTCATCTGAAAGACTCTTCAGGAGAAGCTCCTATCCAGCATGTTTTCTTTCATTACCAGCATTGGATTTTTATGTCACATATGAAATAGGCATGACTTTGGACCTTTGGGGCTCACTCCAGGTGATTTCACTGATTTACATGGCTTCACCTGGAGAGGTGAACTAATCAGTGAAATTACCTTGGAAGAATAGCAAATCCATCAGTCCTGCATCAATACTTCTGTGCCTAGATACAATGGAGAAAAATTTCCCCCCAGATGTCTAGAAAATAAGTATTTCCTCAAAAGATGGATCAAAAAGAGGTTTGAGATGCACTGAGTGCTTGGTGTTACACGCACAATCAAGTGTGCAGCTCTTCATTTCCCCATCTGTTAAAACTGGCTCAGTAAAACACTACAGCACTCACTGAGAGTCTCAATGATTACCATTCAGCCAAGATAAAAATCTATTGCGTTTCATATTGGCAGTTCTTTATTTTTATGTTGGTTTGGCTCCTTAGCTTTGGCAATACTTGACCTCTCCCGTATATGGTGTACAGTTTATCTGCATTGCCATGATAATCTGCTTTTTTGAAGCAGCCAGATCACAGAGGCTGCAGAACTTGGAAAGACTCTGGCCTGCATTAGGTTTAAACACAAATCAGGTGTAGTTGGACTAATATTTGTTGAGAATTGGTTAACTGGAATAATAAAAATAATGAATAATATGACAGCACACTCAGTGTCTTTCACATGCACACAGGTATACACACTAGCCAGCCATTTTACACCATACTTGTAATGGGTTGGACCCCTTTTGCATCCATGGCACAGATTTGAAAAGCTGCTGGAAACTCTGGAATTTCTGGAGAGAGATCCAACCACATCCCATAGGTGATCTGTTGGGTTTGGGATCTGGTGATTGTAAAGGGTGGTTGGGTACAGTTTTTGTGACATGATGTGTTATCCTGCTGGAAGTGGCCATCAGAAGATGCGTAGGCTGTGGTCATAGACATGATCAACAACAATACTCATGTAGATAGTAGATGTTGGCATTTAAACCGTGCATGTTTAAGGGGGCCCAAAGTATGCCAGGAAAATGTCCTTCTTACCATTAAACCACCACCAGCAGCCTGAAGTGTTGATAGACAGGATGGCTCAAATGCTTTCATGTTGTTTACACTAACATTGAGATGTTGAGGTAGTAACTGACCTCGGGCATCAACTGCTCACTGGATATTTTCTTTTTCCAGCCACTCAGTAAATCCTAGACTTTAATCTTAAGTTGTGTAGACCAGTAAAACTCTTCTTTCTACTAGCCAGTGTTCTGGTAGGTAACAGGAGGCTAACAGGGGTTATAGGGACTGTTCTGCCATTAAATTGTTTATCTAACATTCAATTATGGTATAATATGAATGGCCATAGGGGCAGGAAAATCTGTAAAAACACATTAAAATACAGTTAAAAGTCTAAATGTTCACATTTTCTGAAGATGTCTGATGAGCCACATAAAAGTCTTTGCCGGGGCCCCGGGCCTCATGTTTGACATTCCTGCAGTACATCAGCATTCTGAAATACTTAGAAAACTCCTCTGGCACCAACAATTGTCTCACATTGAAAGTCACCTAAATCACCTTTCTTCCTTTTTCTGTTCCCTTCCTTCTTCTTCTTCTTCTTCTTCTTCTTCTTCTTCTTCTTCTTCTTCTTCTTATTATTATTATTATTATTATTATTATTATTATTATCTGCTATCACTCTCATCAGTACAGCTCTGATTTGAAAACGGTTATTAATTAAGTAACTTCTGTCGGTGCTGTGCTTTTGGAAACCGAATTTCCCAGAGGAACCCACCCGAGGGATTAATAAAGTTTTATCTTATCTTATCTTATCTTATCTTAATTATTAATATTCTGTTTTTCTTATGTTTTGCTTGATTGTTTGTGGGTTTTTTAAACATTTTTTATTATTTTAACATGTTCAAAATAAAGCTGCATAATGAAAAAGTATAAATACAACATAAAAATTAACTAATGAATAAAAGCCCCAGGTCTCTTTAATTCTTTTCATTTATTGCATATTTATTACTTTTTACTTTCTCCCCAAATTTTTGGGATACTTATTTTATTTATGTATTTAATTTTATCTTGTTGAATGAGAGAATTTTATATAATTTATAAAACCGAATTTTATTCAATTAGAAATAAGAAGTTTGTTGCATAGTATAAACCACCTGTATTTATGTATATGTGTATGTGATAATAAAACTACCGCTGCTTCTGAAATATAAATTATTATACATTATAAAGATAATGTATAAAGGATCGTTTCCAACACCTTGTTGAATCTATTCCAATATTATTATATTGCAGGTATATAACATTGTCACAAACAGCAAGGAGATTACACTATTCCATTTCCGGTAGACATCTTTGAACGTGAGTTAGACCAGCTGCACTTTTCTTAAAAGCTCAGTTATTTTTCTACGGTCTCGATTTTGCTGTATTTTTGGAGGGGAGTGGGGTTTTTGTGGATACAGGAAACGTGTTAAAAACTCCGGTGAGTTGTTTTTTAAGCACACTGTTGTGGATTTTAAACGCTTACCTCAGAAAAAAACAGATGCTGTGATGTTCATTGATTGCGCACGCGGGGCTGCTAGCTTCTGAGCTATCTGTGCACAGGTGCTGTGGAGCACTTCATGAGGCAGGTGAGCAGATGTGAGAACAAGTTGATCCACAGGACTTTTGATATTTGCCCAAAGCTTATTTAATTGGCACTTTTTTGCTCTGCAGCTGTAAAGATAAAACACTCCAGGGGCTGCTGTGTTTGTTTTGGGATGGTAAATATCAGAAACGGGCTGCATATGGTGAATCACGAGCCCAGTCATCTTTATCTGCTCAGTCGGTAAGGCCAAGTTAGCTAACAGCTAACGAGCCTGCTCAGTCTGCTGTAAATCTAGGGATAGCGTTTTGATTACTGTTAATTGCCCTGGGTAGCCAAAAGACTTTCTTAGAAGAAGTATGTATCTCAAGTGCTTTGCAGTGTTTACGGGTGTTGTTATGCTGGGATAAATGATTTTGCCCATTTTTTTTGTTTTTGCTGACAGTGCTGGTTAATGTTTAAATAATAATCACATCTTTTTCACCCTCTAGTAAGATTTTTATTTTAAATTTTTTGGTATATGCTGCATTTAAAGTAGAAATGGCAAAAGCCCACAAGGCCAAATAAATATCTAAAATACAGTTGAATTCACAACTGTAAATGCTTTTTTTCTGTTGGTGTCTAAGCAGTAGGAAAACAAAGTGTTTTTTTAATTCAAATATTTTAAATGTCAGCATTTTGGATCCATTTAAACAGATTATATTGCAGTACATCAAATATTTGGATTAGGTTAATTAACTGGGCACTCATAAAAATACTGAAATAGAGGCTACAGCAAGTAATATGGTTAGTGAGACTTGCTATGATATATGGTTTGGAGATAGTGATGCTGACAAAAAGACAGCAGGCAGTGCTGGAGGTGGAAGAGGTGAAGATGCTAAGATTTTCACCAGGAGTGACCAGCATGACAGGATTAGAAGTGCATCAGAGGGACACCTCCGATCGAGGAGTTTGAAGACAAAGTTAGAGAGACAAGGTTGAGATGGTTTGGACATGAGTAGAGGAAGGATAGTGGATATACTTGACAAAGGATGTTGAATACGGAGCTACCAGGCAGGGGAAAAATACGAAGATATCAGAGGAGGTTCATGGATGTACAGAGGACTGGTGTGACAGAGGCGAGTGCTATGGACAGGGTGAGACACATTCAGATGGGCGCCGCAGAGATATTTATAAAAGTTTTGGATTCATTTCTTCTTTCTCTTTCATTTGATGTATTTTGGCATTTTTTTTAATACTGCAAGTTTTGTAAATTTTGTAAAAGTGATTATTGATATTATTACCACATTTAAGAAAAGGCCTATGCACTTTTTTCTGACATTCTGCCTTGGCTATTATGTGGCTGTAGTTTAATCATAAAAAAAACAACAACATTGTGCTTTAGTCAGAGCCTACACGTCATTACATGAAATTTCAGTAATTATTTTAACATAATGATTTTGAAAATGACCCCAATTATCTGCACTAACTCTCAAGTAGTGACATAATCTCAGTGTTGAAGCAAACAAAGTGCATGTTAGTAGTAGTGATATGATGGAAGTGATGCAGAATTTAAGAACTAGCAGTGACAAATATATTTTGTCTCCAAAAGCGGTCTGTTTTATTCATTACAAAAATTTGAACCAGATCACAAAGCTCCACTAAAAATCTTTGTCAATAATCATGTGAAGACAAGTTTGACAAGCCAGCAAGAAGTAGATATTCAGAAATGTTCTTTATGATCGGTTTAACAAGTCTGTTGGGATAATGTTGGAGAGAGTGCCCAAGTACAGGACTCAAAGGCTGTTGGTTCATGCAATGTTCATTGCTGATGCCAAAAAAAACGGAGCACTGAGTTTCAACGGGCAAGTAAACAAAAACAGGAACCCACAAAAAGGGCAGAAAAGACACATGGAACTTAAAAGCAAAGAAAAAGATGAGGCTATATATCCACCATTTGGGGTGACTGGACTAAGGCTTGAAAGACATACAGGTGCAAAGAGTTAGACGAAGGTAAATGTATTGAGGGTGCAGCAAAGCAGGAAATAACATTAATTCTGGATGGAAGAGAACATTAACCTTCAAAGGAAATGAGGAGTAACTAAAGATAGGAGAGAAGAAGGTAAAAATTAAAACTGGAAAATATAAGAACTGAAAAACAATAAGTGTGTTACAGACACCCAGGACCACAACAACATTGGCAGTTACGGTATATCCATATTTTGTTGAACAAAGACACAATTTCTTTAATTTTGCTGCTGTACACAACCTCAGTGGATTTTAAATCCGTCAATATGAGATTGAGATGCGGACATTCAGCTTTAACTCGAGGGCTTTTACTGCAGCTGCTTTCAGTTGGTTCTTCTTTGGAAGTCCTTTTGCTTTTAGTTTTGTATTTCATGACTGAGAAGCTGCTATATTAGTTTGAGCTCAGGTGTCTGAGTTGGCCATACTGAAGAGCACCCCATTGCTTTGTCCTGAGAATCTCTTGGGTTATGGCTGTGCGATACGACCAAAATCTCATATCCCAATATAAGACATATCATCCTGATAACAATATATATCCCACAATAGTGCATTTTCTGTAAATTCTGTGAATCTCGGGCAACAAATAATAGTACATACGGTTATGGGGTAAGATTCAAAATAAAACAAAATTGTCCATAAAAGAAAAACGACTTCTTCCACCTCGTACGATTAGCTTAGCTTTTGTGGGCTAAATAACAGCCATTTCTCCCACCTTTTCTCTCCCACCTCTTTTTGAAGTGTTATTGCATATGTCAGCTGTTCATAAGCATGTAGATTTTTAACAGTGTGTCTGAACAAGGTGTTCGTGGGTCGGTTGCTCTGGGGCCAGCACTCAGTGATGGCTTTTTTGCTGGCTTCTTTCCGCCTATCTTTTTGTCTGTGTGAATTATTTCATTTGGAAAGTGTCCAAGATAGTGTCCTGTTCTTGAGTGAGTCCAGCAGTTTGCACCTTTTTGTAAACTCTCTGTATTTACATTTATGAAGATGTCTCTTGATTGTAGACCCTGACTTCTTGAGAGTGTCCTTGAGAGGGTAAAATATTATGATTTTTTTTTTCTCTTAACCATGGAAAGAATTCTGTCATGGTGTACAGCAGACAAAATACGTCTTTCTGAAAGTGGAACAACATTTAATTTATTCCTTTGTTATGTTCTGCCGTGTGCAGCTACCAAAACTCCCATAGAGGTTCATTATCTTGTTAATAGTGTTAGCTCCTCTTTGTGTATGATGCTGGCTTGTGGGCTTCTCTGAGAAAGAAACAAATCATATAGGTTTGGCTTCCTAGTATAACTCATAAACGTACACCTTGAAGCAAATGATTCATAAGCTGGAGAGAAAATGGAGTGGGGAAAGGAAAATTTGCTGCTCCATTAAAAAAAAGCTAGGACATGTTACTGGGAACAACCCCCAGTGTTTTTTCAGCACTGCAACTGGGCTGACAAAGAAACAGAGTTTGGTTAAGCCACTTTAAGTAGACATTACTTGATGAACTTATTTACAAATAATATTGTAACTGCAAACTACCAACCCACAAATAAAGCTGTCAGATAAACAAATAAAGCAAATAAATAAGAATAAATTTAAATAACAATAATCAAATCAAAATAATTCACGGCTGTCCCACCAACTTATGATTAAGTAGAGCAACTTCAGTAACTGCTGATATTATTTAAGACTCTTTCTCTCCAGTCAGTTTTTCTATACTAACTTCATTAATTCTTCCTCCAGTGCAGATTCAACGTGTCTACCAAACCCTGTTCCTACTAGACTGTTCAAATAAGACATAATTAATGGTAAGACTTAAGTTTTAAATATGATAATTTTATCTCAATTAAGAGGATATGTTGAGACATTCCCTAATCTACTGCTGCTACACACCCACTCCGACACACAATGAATAAGCAGTGCAGATTCAAACTTTAGAGTTAGTTAAACTTGCACACAAAAACGATCAAATTCAGTACAAGGACACACAAATACAGAGCCAAGATTAAACCTTAGGGCGTCTCTTTAAGTAAGAGTTCAATTATCAGAGCACCAATCAACTGATAAACAGTGGACATTAGGTTTGCTTCTAGAACAGCTTAATTACTATAAACTCGACTAAATTCAGCATCATTATACAGAGAGCTATCACAGCCTCCTCTGTCCAGGTCAGGTATCTATGCAGTCAGAGCATTACTTGCCTTTGAGATCCAGCCGAGGTTGATCAAAGTAACTGAGCTCACACCTACATGTATGTGGGTGTACAGAGCTTTGAAAATGCTGGAATATAAAAAAAAAAAAACGTCCGCTCTAGAAGCACAGTGTGCCTTTATTATATGGCTACTGCTAACCCCAAATGATAGTGAAAGTTATTCTCATTATGATTTAATGTTATGTGAAATTATTATATTTATAGCACATATAATTGCAGTTTATTCTTGCATGGATTTTCTTTTTGGATTTGTTTAGTGGAAAGATAGTCCCGCTCTCTGGCTGGAGACTCCTGCAGGACTCAGTCCCATAAATCTGTAGATATACATTTACTTCGTGTGTGCAGAATTACTGGGAGCATAAATCCCTGTGATAAGCTTCCTCCCCAATGGCCTGTGCTGCTGCTTTTTTAAGGAGATTGTTTTTCAAAAATGCTGACACATGACAGGGTACAGTGGTATTACCAGATTGAACAAAATATTAGCCTCAGAAATACAATACTTGCAGGAAGGATTTCTAACCATTCATCATATTTCTGTATGGTTTTAAATAAGATTGTGTGGGATGAGCGCAAACAGGCAGACGTATTGATATCGTAACTGTAGTCTCAGCACTATATTAGCATGCCAATAGCAATCAGTTGATGTGATGTTCCACCTGAACTTATTACCATTACTGTTAATATTATTATTATTGTTGTACCCACTGTCTGAAGAAAGAAGAAGAAAAAAAAAACCTATTGGAGGATAGTAGATAAATAACATTCGTACTCTTAGAGACTCGTTCAATAAAAATCTGACATCAGTGCAACAATATACTCCTTTCTGTTGCAGAACTTCAATTTTACTCTGCAGTGAAGATTAGTATCTGAAGAGGCCCCGTAACTTTCAGTAGTTTTTCAAAATATTTTATAATAAGAATTTGATTTTTATGCTGTCTGCATCAGATTGCACGTTTCTCTACTGATTGACAAACTAAACGATATCACGATACGGCTTGGCTCAGGTTGATAAACTAAAAATTAATTTTTCTGAAAGGGTGACTTCATGGGAATTTTTAAAAGTGATAAACAATGCTGTGATCAAAGTTAGATTTGGTCACAGATTTGATGTCATATTCTATCTCAAACTATAAAATGGTAAATGGACTGGTTCTTATATAGCGCTTTTCTACTCTTCTGAGCACTCAAAGCGCTTTACACAACTTGTGCATTCATCCATTCACACCCATTCGCACAAGCACATTGTTCTAGGTGCTTTCTAAGTAACATTCACACACATTCATACTCCGATGGATGCATCGGAGAGCAATTTGGGGTTAATATCTTGCCCAAGGATATTTGGCATGCAGACTGGGGGAAGCCAGGATTCGAACCACCAACCTTCCGATCAGTAGATGACCTGCTCTACCGCCTGAGCTACAGCCACCCAAGGACATAATCAAAAGAGATAATAAAATGCGCATTTAGATAGAATATGGATTACTTCAGCAGACTTGGCAGTGCTTTTGACATACCATCTTTAATAATTTTACATTATTAAATAAACTGGCAGATGCATCTGCAGCTGTCTGGCTTATTATGAGCATTTAAGACTAAATTTAGTCATTTGGAAATGGAATCACAAGTGTTTTCTGCACGAATATCCAGACAAACATAAAACTTTAATTGATTTTAGAAGAATACTACTTGCAGCCTTCTTGCTATGCATATTAGGGTAAAGGAAAAATGAAAAAAAAATAAAGTGAGACAGTTTTCACCCTCTGACTGGGACTACGTGAGGGAAGCCTATATGTGTGTCATCTTACATGAGCTGATCCACATTTCAAGTGGCTGCATGTGTACAGGGCTGTTCAGCGACAGTTGGTAATGAATTGGATTACCTTCATTAAAACAGTAATGTCCAGCTGTATACAGTTTGCATATATCATGGTAAAAAGAATATAGTGTTCGTTCACTGCAATCAATTGAGCTCTTAGTCAGAGGATTTCTCTTCCTCTCACATCTTATCCCTCTCCTGTCTCATTTGTCTTCACTCACTGCATTGATGTCTTCCTATTACCACTGATTTGACTTGTCTGTTAGTGAATACCTAATCACAGTGAAGATGCCACGCTTTCATTCCTTGAAGGCTTTCTCCTTTGCTCTCATTTCATCGTTGGGGTGACAACTGTTCCTTGCTGGAAGGGGAGATGTGCCACATTCAGTTTACACAGCCATAAAAGAAGCCTGTGCGTGGCATGACCTGCTTTGCACACCTGCCTACACACAGACGCCCATGCGCATGCATGTATTGTTTGAAATGTAATGTTAAAGGATTTCTTTATGCACCCAAGGACAGTTCTGTAGGTAGCTTTGGGGGTGCCTTCGGGGTTGATCTCAAGGTCTTGGTCAGCAGTGCATAGCTATGCTATGGAAAAATGTATGAATGCTGTCCTGTCTAGAAAATTCATTTTAACCTTATCTCTTCACTAACTCAGTCTTGGTGTCACTTAATTATGGGTAAAGTTAAAGCTTTTCTTTCTGGCTCATGTCGCTAAGAAACATATTTTGTAGTGATAATTTGACAGTACCAAGACTTTGTGTCATATTTGTTGATATTTTTTTAAATTTGATCTCATCTTACTTAATGGTCCTAACAAGTATTTTTGATTCTTTCAAGACAGCGCTGAGCGTCCATTCTCCAGTGGTCTTCACCTGACAAACCCTGTTGCCGCTTCAGCTTAAGGTAGGACAGATTCTGTCTTTGCCATCATAGTCTTATGAATATGTTGGCACATTTGAGTCCATTGTTTTAAGTCACTTCCAGTAAATAAGATAACCTTTATTAGTCCCACACGTGGGAAATTTGTTGCTCTGGAGGGTCAGCTGTCTTTGAGATGTTAATGTCTTGGTCAGTGATCTGAAACTGTTCTGAATAGGTAACTTAGTTGCCATGTTAAAAGTGACCATAGCAACAGGAAGTTGTGGTCACTATTACAAGTATTTTTGTTAACAGTGGCAAAAAGAAATGTTGTTTGAACTTTGAATGTGGTGTTTCGAGAGGAATTTAAAATAAATGAAAGTTCTCTGATCAAAAATAAATTGTTATCATATAGAAAAGATGTCTTTGTAAAAAAAGAAAGTTTTGCAACTTTTTGACACCCCTCATACATATTTTATAGCAAAACAAAATTGGCCAGCCATACTCGGTAAACACTATGATACATTCAAAATTTATCTTTGCATCTCAAAGCCTGTGCATGTCTACTCCTATTTTAAATGCAGTAGTGCTACAAAAGAGCATGAATATGGCTCAAGTCTTAGGATTTTTTTTTTTTAAAGAAAAGGACACAAACTTTTTTTTTTAATTTAACAAGTTGTATCTCGTGTTTATGTGTTGCTCTGCACAGCACTACAGAGGTGCAGCAGTTATCTCCGTCTCCTCACAACAAGAACGTCTTGGTGTCTAATCCACAAGCTGGCTGGAGTCTTTGTCTGTAGAGCTTGCATGTTCTCCCTGTGCCTGTGTAGGTTTTTTCTTGGTACTCTGGCTTCCTCCTATAGTCCAAACACATACATGTTAGGTTAATTGGTGACTAAACTTGCCTGTTGGTGTGAATGGTTGTCTGTCTTTCAGTTTTAACAGTCCAGGTTGTACCTTGCTTCTAGGATAGATTACAGCCCTCCTGTGACCCTGAACTGAAAAGGCAGTTAAGAAGATAACACTTCTAAATATTCTTACGGAGCTTATTGTACTTCTGTCCATTTTTGTCTCCAGTCAACTGACAAACTAACCTCATACCGTCTCTTATTTCTCCTGAGATGTCACTGACTTCTGAGCCACAGGAATAGGCTTGAGGGAGGCTTTTAATACTGTTGATCTCTTTTTACTTTTGTCCGTGTTTTGTGCTCTCCTGAAGCATATGCTCTCACACAAAGCCGGTATTCTCTCCCTTAACTGCGCATCGTGTCACACTTTTTCTTGCCAGGAGACAGAGGGTGGGCATCTACAGCCTTGTGGGTGTAAATGTATCTATAAGTATCTTTTTATCTTAACACCCAAACCACCACTTCCACCACGTGCGATCAGCCATCCCTCGTTCTGGCCAAACTTGTAAACAACTTTTCATCTGAACTCATGCTGGTGGTATAAAGGGCTCTTTTAAATTAAAAAAAAAAAAAAAAAAAAGAACAAAACTTTTGCTTCAGTTTCTTACTTTACTAGGTCATGTGTGGGGATTAGGATGGAGGGGGGAAAAACCCAAATTACAAAAACAGTTACTGAGAGTGTTCTAGATTGATCATATTATTCAAAAGGAAAAAAATGCATCGGTAAGTCTTGATTAGAGATGGCACGATACCACTTTTTTATGTCCGATACCGATACCGATATCATAAATTTGGATATCTGCCGATACCGATATGAATCCGATATAGTGTTTTTTAATCAACAAAACTGTTTTTTAAAATATCTTGCTGCATTTTGCAAGTCTGCAAGTTCATACTCAAGTTTAAAACAACAACTACACTAAAGCTATTCTGTTATACCTGTATACAAAAAAAATATTTCATAGTTCAGCAATACTGATCAATCTAATAAACTTAAACCTACACCATCCTCACTATTCTGGTATTTTAAAGAGTACTTAGCGTAAATATTAAGCAACCTAACTAATAGGGTTCCAACTCCCAGCAACAACAAAAATAAATAAATAAAAAATAGGGAACCACCCCTCACGCTCCACCTCATGATGCTTAATCGACGTAATCAACCTTAATTTGATGAAGTGTGAAAAAAATGCACAGAAATCAATTATTTTTCAAGAAATATTAAATAGATTCAACATCTTTCTTCAACAAAATTGCAGACAGCACAGATGGTACCATCCCAAAGTAAAAAGTACTATAGCTTACTAGGGTATATATATTAGACTTAATAGTCACTATATACAGTAATTGACTTCTATTCATTTTATATCAAATTAAAACTTTGGGTGTCAGATAATTATTTATTAAAAGCTCGACATTTTAAATGAGAGTAAGAAAGAAAAGTATGTCTTTGTGCCCCCTTTTCCCTGTTCATGCCCTATCGGCCCCCCTGGCTAAACTTTGCTAGATCCGCCCCTGCACAGTTACCAGCGTCAGCTACGTAGAAAACGATCCTGGTGTAGAAAGAAATATTAAATAAATTCTAACAACAGCTTATCAAGCTTAAACGTGCTGCTGTTGTTCAGCCGCTGGTTTCCTCTTTCTGGTGCAAAGTGGGCCAAAAACAAACAAGACAGACGGACTCGCGACAGAAAAGCCGATCAGCTGATCATTTAAGCAGTTTCACGATTGAAGTAGCAGCCGGAGAGCGAGAGGCAGTCGCTTGTTAAGCTTAACGCAGGAATGCTTTACAAACATTCAGAGATGGACTTACACACTTGCTTTACTTCTCTCGGGGATAACTTTGTCGGAGATGAAATGCCAGGTTGCTAGCGAAGCTCCAAATGCTATCCAGACCACCGACAGGTCCTGCATGCCACAGCCGCTCTATCACGTGATGCATACTGCTCCGACGTGCTAACGTTCTGAGGTGAGTTACGGGGTGTTGCAAGTTTTGTGAGGTGCTTTCGTGATATTTAATGGATCGGATTACATTTTTTATTTTTCTCCGATATCCGATCCAGTAATTTAGGTCAGTATCGGACCGATACCGATACGTAATATCGGATCGGTCCATCTCTAGTCTTGATGGTAATAAATAATATGTAATTCTGTCACACACACAAATATCCTAAATATCTTTTGTTCGGTCATAGGCAGGGACCAGACTCTCATTAGCAGTGATGGTACTTGAGAGAGCCTCTTCCTAGTTGGACATAACGAGAAACATTTCACCACCGAGGAGTAGCAGCTTTACTTCACCCTATCTCTAAGACTGAGAACAGACGCAGTTCAGAGAAAGTCCATTACTGCTGTTTGTATCCTGAATCTAATTCTTTGGATCACTACCCACAGCTCCGGGCCATAGGTGAGTTTAACCTTGGGACTTCTCCTTTTCTGGCTTAAAGCCACACTTTAAGACCCAGAGAGGGTAATTCTGATACTAGCAGCTCCGCACTCTGCTTAATCAATAGAGTCACATCATCTGCAAAAAGAAGTATTGAGACTTCTGAACTTTGCTGCCTCTCAAGTTCCACAAACTAAGCAAGTTCAATAGGACTTAATAGCTATCTACATCTCTGGTGTCCACAATTTGGTTCAGGAGTTGCTACAGTGATGGACATCAAGCTTAAATCCATAACTCTGTATAGCCACTTCAGCAGTGCGCTGGAAGTTGATTATCTCCTAGACCAGGGATGTCAAACTCCAGGACTCGACGGCCGGTGTCCTGCAGGTTTTAGATGACTCCCTGGAAATAACACACTTGAATCAAATGATTAGTTCATTACCAGGCTTCTGGAGAACTTCAAGACACGTTGAGGAGGTCATTTAGCCAGTTAAATCAGCTGTGTTGGATCAAGGACATGTCTAAAACCTGCAGGACACTGGTCCTCAAGGCCTGGAGTTCGACACCTGTGTCCTAGACTGAGCTGCTGCCAGATGCTCCCAATACACCCGCACAGTGCATGTAGTCCAGCCAGGCCTTTCCAGCAACTTCCCCTGATGCCTTTTCTAGCTCACCCAAAGGTAGTGATCTACAGATCAGATGATCATAATTACAGGGTCAACGATGAACCCGAGGCTTGAGGTCTTCAGGTGCCAAGTGAACTTGCAACGTTATGTTTGAAAGTATTATCAGATATGAGCAATTTATGATAATCACAGAAGCCACCACCTGGTTTCAGCTCAGCTCAGCTGTTTCTCCAGTCATGCCCCTTCGGGTTTCACGAGCTTTGAGAGTCCCCAGATGGCTCAAATAAAGTTGGGTACCTTGAGTGCTGAATGTTTGGTGCATAAGTGCAAATGACAGTCAGGGCCTGATCCTCAGGAAAATTGCAATGTATAAGCACTAAACCAGGGGGGAGATAGCAGTTCATTTATATCCATATCCATTTTTTTGTGTGTGTTTATTTCACTTATTATATTATTAAAGCCAGTAAAGGTTCTAGGTAAACTAGAACACATTTTGATTGTTCTGCCAGTGCCTTGAACTGTATTGCAATTTGTTGGAGCCTATAAATAATGTAGTTAGCACTGTGAGGTTTACTGATTCATAAAAAGTATGTAGAGAGGAAAAAAAACACAGAAAAGATCAAAGGGAAACCACCGGCACATAGCAACGTCAGTTTTGCAGCATGAGGCTAAACAACTGATTTAAAAAGGTCACTGTTCCAGCAGGATGCAGGGTGCCGCCGGTGCATCGAGCCACCTGGGGGGCTCTTCAACTGGTGGGGGAGATTGTCACATCTTGCAGGAGCTTTCCTCTCCTCAGGAGCTCCCTCTGCAGGAGGGGGAGATACAGGAGAGGTGGAGGAAGATCTCAGCCTGGGTGTTTATTGTCTTATGTAGTCTGGAAGATGAGTGGATGGTGGGGTGGGTGCAGTTTTCTCTGTGGTGGGGTTGGGTGGACTGTCCCGGGCTCTGTGTGGCCGGGCGGCGCTGCTGCACTGGGCCCCGGTCTGGATGGGCCTGGGCCCCCTTTCCCTGGCGGGTCGCGGAGTGTGGGGGTGCCTACTGGGGTCAGCGGGGGAGCTGGCCCCAGGGAGGGGTCACTTGCCCCTCCCTTCCTTCCCTCCCCATCTCCAGCTGCCTTGGTTGCTATACTTGGACATTGAAAGATTCAATGTGTGCCCTTGTTAGGATAGGAATTCGTACCAGTGTGTGGGACTGTAGCCTAAGTTTAATATTGTTAAGTGGTAATTACGTGACAGTGCATTTCAGGGCATGTTATTGAGTAATGTGAAAGTAATTCAAAAACAAGTACAGCAAATTACTTTTCCCTGGGAGTAATTAAGGTAATGCTTTACTTTTACAAAAGTATCAAGTAATATGTAACACATTACTTTTTATGTGGAGTGGAGTTGCTTACATTTGAAGTACATTTGTTTTTAGACTCTTAGCTGGCTCTCAGAAGCTGTCTCAGAGTGCATTTGATACGAGCACAATCAGTTGTGCATCAAGGACTTGCTGACGTAAATTCATTTCCATACCGTTGGCCTCTGTGTACCAAAGTCCTTTGTGGAGCTTTGTTTGTGCATTGTTTATGCCACTTCACATTGTAGTGCCTGCAGGACCATCACATCTGCATGATGTGGAGAGGCTTGTGGAGTGTTTATTTGTTTCAATATCCCTGCAGGAGTCTGCTTTTTAATAGTGCATGAGCAGCTTCATACCTCTACCAAATTAACACTCTTGTGATGTTTTTGTAATGTCTCATTCCTGTTTGTATTTCAATTTCACTGTCCTCCTCTAACACCACTTTTTCCCCCCATTTATCAATTTGTTGATTTTCTTCTCTCTCACTCCCCATTTCTGTGAAACTCTTCTCAACCTCTCCCCCTTCTGTCACTATGCCAGTCACCTGGGAGTTGGGGTGCATTTGCTTGGATGTTTACCTTTATCAGTGATAAACTGTTTGGCTTGATCTGAGAGAACAGGCCTGTCATTAAGAACGGTTTATCGGATTTGGTGTTTGGGGAAGCAAATTTGTTATTATTTTTATGTAATTAAGATTCCTGTGGGTTGGCTTTTCATTCAGTGTTCTCGAAAGTATTTGTGTTGTAGTTTCTATACTCTTTCTCATAACTGTCTTCATTCTGCCTCATTAGGGTTCCCTGACTAATTGAGATTATTCTTTAAGGCTGTATATTAGAGTGAATTTGCACTGATATGCCTATCCATTTTATACTTCAGGGGGCGATCGTGGCTCAAGAGTTGGGAGGTCGCCTTGTAATCGGAAGGTTGCCGGTTCGAGCCCCGGCTTGGACAGTCTCGGTCGTTGTGTCCTTGGGCAAGACACTTCACCCGTTGCCTACTGGTGGTGGTCAGAGGGCCCGGTGGCGCCAGTGTCAGGCAGCCTCGCCTCTGTCAGTGCGCCCCAGGGTGGCTGTGGCTACAATGTAGCTTGCCATCACCAGTGTGTGAATGTGTGTGTGAATGGGTGGATGACTGGATATGTAAAGCGCTTTGGGGTCCTTAGGGACTAGTAAAGCGCTATATAAATACAGGCCATTTACCATTATTTACCATTCATTTATACTGGTTAACTGCATCTGGATTGTGGGTATAGAGCTGCCCAGATCTTACTTTTTCCTCATCATTGCCTCCAGCTCTTCTGGGGGGGATACTGAAGCATTTCCAAGAGCTGTGATCTCCTCAGATCATGGCTAAGCTCCCGTTGCCTCCATCCCTTAAACACCTTACCTGTCGAAGAGGCAGAAAAGAGCAGTGCAGAAGACAACACACTGAACTTGCCGTCTATTGATGTGGCAGGGTAGCAATATGGAAAAACTGTAATTAGCATAGAGGTTCAATAACTGACAATCTCTCAGATCAGCCAGGCAATTATTCGTAATCACATCCTCAAGTCCCCCAGTGGAACAATATAGTCCACAGAAGATGATGGTCTCTGTAGATGGTGGACCCACACAAAGATGGCTCCACATAGTTTTTCCTGTTCACCGGGTGATACTTCCATCCTTGGTGAGGTAACTGGAGTTTGTGATGCTATAAAAGTTGTCTTTGGAGTCACACCCGTACTCGAACTAGACGCTTTTCTGTGTATCGCACCAGAAAACATTTGTCCTTCCTCCCCAAGAGTCCATTGGCCTGGACTGACATAATGATTAGCACACTAGGCTTCAGTTTGTCTTTTTTGCTTTCCCTGTTTTATTCCACAGAAAGGGGCTTTCTAAGTCTCTCTCTCCCTGGCCCACTTCCAGTCCAGCCCCTGCACACTGTAACTCTGTTTTTGTGCTCCCATGGAGTTGCCTCCAAATTAAGTTCTGTTCCAAACAAACTAGCCATAAGCAGAAGTGGCCCTCCAACACAAAGTCTGCATCAGCCAGGTTTACAAAACACACACACACACACACACAGTGAAGGTGCAACACCTGTTTTTGTTCGAGTCAGCTCCACACACGTGCAGATATTAATGTGTTAAAGCTGATTATCCTTTCAGAAGAACACACAGAATTGAACCGTGCCAGTGTTCAATGTTCAATTACAATGCTTCCCTAAATCCTAAATAGGGCCTAATCATTGCAGAGTGTTTTTAGTCTTAAGGATTTTTTGAATGACGACAGATAGTAGGATTTTGTAAACAACAATAAAATTAAAACAGACCAGGCACATTTTGAACACTTAACAGGCGTCTTAATTGTTCTATTTGATAGTATTGTGCATCCCTTTAGATACCAAAGTTTCTGTTGTTCTTCAGAGAAAGGTGAAAGTGTCCAAAAGGTCATACAAGTAAATTCCCTCTTATTGTGAATTCAATTAGCAGCTACAGTAAGACTCCACATGCAATTACACTTGTCATGGTGGGTGTATAGGCTGGATTGGACACACACGCACGCACGCACGCACGCACGCACGCACACACACACACACAGAGCCACTCTTCATCACAAAGTGACTGTTTGTGTTTTGACTGGCCACCATCCTGCATCGCACAAACATGGTCATGATTTCTCTCAGTTTTCAGTGGGCTGCATGGAGGCAGCTGACACAGTCCAGCTGAATTCTGCCTGAGCCCGACCCTTAAAGCGGGCCAGGGTATAAAAATCAAACACACTGGACTTAAGGGATCAGATATGCTTTGGCACATCACAGATGCGTGTCAAGCCCCTCATTTAGGCTCAAGTTACCTTGGAAAGTCCTAGCAGGGGAATCTTGCCCCTGATATTCTAGGTGTCTGAGCCCATCCAACGTGGTAAGGGACACGGATGTATTTTTCACAGATGAATACCCAGAATTGCTGAAACTAGCATTGACTTGAATATCTTATAATCTTAGTCGCCACATGTCCTTACAGGCTAGTTCAATGTAAAGATGTGTTTCTCTAACAGTTTTTAACCTTAATTGTACCTAAGATGAAACATACTCTAACATACACTGGTCCTCATTTGTAGCTGGATAAAAGAGCAGCACTCCACTAGCCCGCAGAAGCTGGATTATTACAAAACCACCTAATTTTTCATTCTGCATGTAATGTGGCCCAGTTACTGTTGTTTACATTCTTTCACTGACAATTAGCATTATTTGCTGCCCTCACGTTGACATGTTATCCTTTTGTGGACATTTTTGCTGCATTCCCATGACATTAATCAGCTGCTCTACAGGGCTCTCAACTTTTTGTTAGCATGTGTGCATGCTTTAGTGGATACTTGTTTAAGTGCGCTAATGACATATTGCTGTGTGTCATGTCCAACCCCAGTGGCTGTTTTTCGTCTTTTTTTATGCGTTTTTTTCCAGCGTAGGGCTTTCTTTCCTCTAATCAAGCTACAGTAGAGTGAAAGGCTAGTTTTCCTTAGACTTTATTCAAATCACTGTCGGTGATATGAAATGTAGCTTTCCATGTATAAATTGTTACTCTAAATACATTTTGCCATTTGTCTTTTATTTTATGACTTTTACCTTTTTTTTAATGGATTGGTGACTGTGTACTTTGATTTTTAAACATTGTCTATGTTATTTTAACTCTTTTTAATTAACATGTAAAACATTGTTCACATTTGACATCAGTTATGACTATTTGTATATGGAATGCAGGAGTAGATTATCCTTATGCTTTTGGGTATAAGCAGTCAAACTACTTCTTCTGCAGGATACCACTGCTCACCTTTATGGATCGGGTGAGTAGTGTATAGGAATTTCTTTTACTTATGTATTAATCACATTATTTTATTGTTTAATGCCTTGGTGCCACTGGATTTTAACAAGTCTCACACTCATACATTAAGACAAATGGTGGGGGTGTAGTAAGGAAGTTGGGGGAAGCAGACAACTCCACAGGAAGAGTCTTTTGTCTCTTTGAGGACTCTGGTAGGTAGCAAGGGAGTGTGAACCTTAAGGTGTGAAACAGCTGTGTACTGCTTTTTGTTCCTGAAGAAGGTATTTAACTGAGAGCCATGCTAGGCTCAGGAAGACTCTGCTGACCGTCTGCCTCGCGGTCATGTAGGCTCTCCACAAGCTTGGTTGCCTGTTCTTCGTGTGTTTTAATTAAAGGATGTTAGCTACCCCTCACCGCTCGTCTGCAGGCTTTATTTAATGGAAAACTTCCACAACAGTAGTAAACATTTAAAGCAGCCACAGTTGTGGTACTGAATCAACTTGCTTCTTGGATACCCCACTGTGGGATTATGCTGGAGAGATTGCATATCATTTCTGCCCTGAGCTCAAAACAAAAGCTGCAGGTAGAGGCTGGGCAGAAGGACCTGCCGCTCCCATGGCCTGGACCTGGATAAGCAGGAGAAAATGAATAGTTGGGTGGACTGATGGATGGATAGCACAGTTATTTTGTTCCAAAGCCTGTGCTGGCAGGTTAAGAATGCTTATCATTGCCTTTTTTAGATGAGGAAGCACAACCGAAAGAAAAAAAGAACAAACAAAGCCAGTAAATGGTTTGCTTATCTTTGTGCTTTTGTGCACCATAATTACATTTTGTAGCAGTTCTTTGGAGTGACTTTTCCTGCTGTTTACATCAAAATATAGGCAAAGTCTTGGAGTGAATTCAGAAACAGGCAGGAGATAAACATCTTAATGAGAGGACAGACACAACAAATGCAGTTGGTTCTGTGGGCATGAGCACACTAAGTAATTTGGTGATTGTGAAAATGACGTTAATTGTATGCTGTGGTCTTCTCAGTGTCACGCAGAAGAGTAATTTGAATGGGATAAGTCATAAAAGACAAGAAAGCACGAATAAAGCCATGGGACCCTTAAAAGGAATAAAGGCAGATATTAAAACTGTAGGGGCGGTAATATTTCTGTATTGCATTATATTTTAAGATGTTCCACGTAGGATTGTCCACCCCCATGCAGATATGACATTGAGAATTATTCCTTCCAGTCTAATTCTTAGAGTCCTTACAGTCTAAGGAGCACAGGAATCAGTCACAAAATGACTCTCTTGTCACACATTTTGTAGCAACTACAATATCACTTTTATAACCAACACAAGGTTGTGTTGATTAATGTGGTACTAAAGCATCCGAATCAAATAAAGCCACTGACGTAGTTCTGAATTGCAAAGCATTATTGGAATCAAAGTAAATTAAAGTGATTTTTATTGTATTAACACCGATGTTCATAACCGATTCAATCACTAGCTATGCGTCATTTTACGTCATTACTTGCCTGGAAGCTTGGAAGGCAGAAATCTAGCTCTCATTAAGCTTGTCATTATCTGATGTTCTATAAATTTTAAATGAGCTTTTTCAGCATGTTAGTTAAAAAAAATATTACTAGTCCAAATAAATGAGAAGTAAAATTAAAGTCTTTAATGCAGCAAGGTTATTTAACAAGCTTACATTGGCTTTTGCAAGCCAGGATGTTAGTGTGCTTGAAAAAAGACCCAAAAACACAATTTAGATGTACTTTTACCTTCCTGCTATGCATGGCATTGTTGAATTGAACACAGATTTTTACAGAAATTGGGCTGTTGTTAAACTTAATTGGTTCTCTTTCTACAACCCCTGGAAATAAACTTGAGCAGTAGCCTCAGTGAGGGTGATAAACAGAGCAAGGTTTTAGACAGGATTGTTGTGTTGTCCTACACAGAGCGTGTTGAAGAGGCAGAAAAGCTGTGCTTGCTGTAGAAAATCCTCCAGAAAGATATAGGTTTTTCCAATTACTTGCTTTTGTCTTTCCTTTCTCGCTCTCTCTTCCCCTTGTACAGCAGTGATTAAATTGGCTCAGAAATGTAATATCAGAAGTTTTAGTTAATTCAATTCTTTTGAAACAGAGGCTGTAGGCTAAATCCACTTTCTTTCAAATAGTAAATTGATGATTGTTTTTGGCATTTTTCATCCCAATGATTTTTTAAAAACGTATAATGGAGGAGACATGGTGCAGTATGAACAGCGCAAGGTAGCAGATTGGACTGTAATGGCATTGTTTATGCTACGTTGTTGTTGTTAAACTATTTTTGTTTTTGCATGTAGTAGTTATGCAGCCTTTTGAGGGGAAATGTTTATTCATAATATGCACAGGGTTTTATTTGTTGCTTAATTTCCCTCTTTATTGGATTTCCATTGTATTGATAGTTAAGGTGGTATTTAATATGCATGAACAATTCTCAGTTGGAAGACTAGTTTATTGAAATTTTAGTTAAATTAGAGTTGCTTTTTCTCCTGCAGAGAAACGGGTGCAAAAGAGGGTTATTTATGTGGGATGGTGGCTGAAGAGCTAAAACGGAAGTGTTTTTCAGATTAAGGGAAAGAGAAGCTGACACAGCACAGACTTAGTGAGGGGAGAAAGCTGTGAGGACAGAATAAGCCAGCGCAGACAGTGAGGAAGGGAGTAAATCTGACCTCAAGAGGACTGAGAAATTGCAAAGCCTCTGAGGCTCAGAGTAGGGATGGAGGGATGTTGATTGATGGGGGAATGGCTAGTCTGTTGTTTATCACTGGAGTTAAGATCCTGTTAAGTAGCCATATGCTGTGATGCGGGAGAAGAAAGAAGCAGGCAGAAGAGGGACGGGGAGGGTGTATGAGAGGAAAAATAATAGTAAGGTGGAGATTTAGAAGCTTACAGGCACATGATATTAAGAATATTGACAATATAAGGTCATATGGCAGAAATAAAGTTGATGTGAGACTTGGCACAAAGATTTTGTGGCTTTGTGTTTTTTTTATATGATATAATTTCACTTCTAGAAATTGTATTAAGCAGCCAAAAGTTTGGCCAGTTGCTTCTATTATATTCATTCAGACACAGTGGGCATATTTCATTTTCACTGCCATGCCAATCCTTTTTCAGGATCTACATAGTTATTTATTTTTTCTTTCTTTCTTTCGTTTTTTTTTTTTTTTTTTTTTTGCCAGCAAGATTTTTTTTTTACTTTGTTGCAACCAATACCATATTTAAGGGGCTGCTGAAAAAGGGTTTTATTTTTCCTGCATGGGCACCACTGATGGGATTTATTACATAATTTACCTGATTTAAAATACAGAAGATTTGAGAAATGGCTTTATATTTTTGAAAATATTGCTTCGAGGAGGCATGTTTGTTAAGCTATACAGCCAGCAAAGCACAGCATGGTTATAAAGTAGTGCAATTTAAAAAAACAAAACAAAAAAAACACAACTGAATTTCTCTTACATATTGCTTCCTTGGCTGTCTTATGGGGCACATAATAGTTTTCATAACTGAAGCCATGGTAATATATTTTTGTGCTTTTTTTTTCATAAGTCCAGACACACATGAATGCCATATAGGAAGAGGCCACATTTTTTGGTACACCTGTTCAGCTGCTACAGATCGAAGCAACTCATTGATTTAGTCATGTAGATGTGGTCAACAGGACCTGCTGAAGTTTAAAATGAGGGTCAGAATGGTAAAGAAATTTGAAGGTGTGGTTGTTGATCACACACATTTTTTTGTTTTGTTTTTTCCCCCCAGAAACTGCTGATCTACTGGGATTTTCCTGCACAACAATTTGTAGGTTTGATTTCTGTAGATTCTCAGTCCGCCCAGAAAAGGTAGCCTAAAAAGCTTAAAAACAAAAGCAGCTGGTCTTCAGCAAACTTGTCTCAGGTGACCTCAATAGGTCGTGTGATAGGTTGTCTGAGGGGTTTCACCATTAACTTGGGTTATGATAATGTCCCATGCCTTATGTTTTTTCATACTTTGGCTCATGTGGTGACTCACATGATCGGCACCATGAGGAAATCTCTAAAAAAAAAAAAAATAAATAAATAAATTTGAAAATTTGTTTTTAGAACTGAAGAAGTCTCTTGGATAATAGAAGTCCAGTTGCCTCTTCTTTAAGCCCTTAAGACATGTCTAGGTTTTACAGAGAAAATATAGAGTGGCAGTTCATTGGGCATGTTTTTGGTGCCAAAGGTCAGGTCAGAGGCGAATGGCCAGACTGCTTTTGAGCTGACAGAAAGGCAACAGTAACATAAAATAACCACTTATTACAAATAAATTATCCAGATGAGCATCTCTGTATGCAGATTTGTTAAAGCAGATTGGCTACAGCAGCAAAAGACTACACCAGGTTAGGGCTGGGCCATATCATACCGTTCACGGTAATACCGGGCAATGATAAGAAAATGAAAATATAGCTATAGAATATGGGTAAAACGTGCATGTGCAGTGCCTTTGTTTTCATAAGCACATGGCGGAAAAAGCATGGCGGCAACAGAGAATGAGAATGGCGAAAGTGGATCGTTGAATGAAATGGATGAACCAGAATTGGTTTGTAAAAATGCTGCAACTTCAGTGGTGTGGAACTGGTTTAGCTTTTCATCCGTCAGATACACAACAAGGTACTATTTTTGGTAGAGCATGCTAGCGGGCCGTCGTTATTACGTGTTGTTTGGAAAATACGGCACACTTAAAATCAATCCTTTGATTTTTTTTTTCTGAAAATCGACAGTGCCCCTTATGATCCTGTGTGCCTTATGTATGAATTCTGGTTGTTTACTGACCTCAAAACGATTTTATGTCGTACACGGCGCTCGAAAATCTGTCAAATGTTTTAGTACGACTTTGCTAAGCTACGAAGCACCGCTTGATGGATTGTTGGAGCATTACGGCTATCATAGGCAGGAGCCTCGCGGAGTGATACGTACTGTGCTTCAACATAGTATTACTGTATTGTGTGTATATAACCTCTTTTTAAGTTTTGTGGATATTATACATGGTTATGCTGAGGATCTGTCGGCCAGTTTCCACTGGAAATGCCTTTTGGTTAGACTGTCAGCAAGGAATTTGCATTTGCACTGTTACATTTTTATATAACTTTAATGCACATAAAAAACAGCTGCTTGTTTAAGTGAAAATACATTGATGTTTTTTTGGGGGTTTTGCACTAATAAAGTTGTGGAGTTGTAAAGTATTTTGTCTAGTGTCAATTATATCGTCAGTTAATTTGTTATCGCAAATTTTCAAATGTATATCGTGATAAATATTTTTGGTCATATCGCCCTGCTCTACACCAGGTGCTACCCTTGTTAGCTGAGAACAGGAAACCTGGCCTTGAGTCCAGCATCTTTTCCAACATAGGATTATATTATGTCTCGATTTAAAATTAAACCAGCAGGCAGAATGAAGATGTTTGTTTTCTGTTTTCTTTTTTGTTTTTTTGACCAATCTCTCCAGCTTCTTTCAACGCAGACATTCATTTCAAAGTTTGCAGTGGGGCAAGCGTGGCAGCATGAAGGGATACTTAATTAGGGGTATGAATGGATATTAGGTTGATCAATTTCCTGTGTTCAGCAGACCTACGTTGAGAGTTAATGATTGCTCATTAAATGTGGCTCTTTTCTCAGTGTTTTCATTTTAGTAGATGCAAATCTGATGCTGTTTATCTCCATGAATTTTATCGCTTATAACTTAGTTTCCAAAGTCAATAAAAGTGACAGAGTGTGTGGGAGGTTTCATTCCTTTGAGTTCATGACTAAACAAACATTCTCAGCAGTTATTTTCTTAGTTATGACCTCTGTGGTTTCAAACTTTAAATGTCTCAACAAATTTTGTATAAAGTGCCATAAAATATTCTGACACAACTAAAATTCCAACAAAACCAATCAACTGTAAAAATTTTCATCGCATGTTTCCCCATAGCACCAAGATGAAGTTTGTCTTCTGTGACATTTTGACAGCTACTTGATAGCCATGGAGTTTAGTATGGATATTCTTTGCGTTAAGCAATCTCCAAACAGTACTGTGGGCTCCCCAAGGGGAACTAACCACTGGGGAGCTCCTTCAAAAACAAACTACCTTCTTTTTCTGTGTTTGCAGTCACACTATGCAATAACAAGTAAAGTGAAGTTTAATGATGGATCGCAGGATGTGAATTACAAGTAACCATACTACTTGATATTCTTAGTTTCTGGGTACTATTCAGCTATCCTTCAAGGAGCTCACCCCACTTAACAACTCTGAAATGACTTCACCTACAGTACCTGAAACAGAATTGTGACCCTGCAGACCCTGTTTTTGTTAGGTTGAGCATGTATCATACAGAATTGCAGTCGTTTGATGTGTTTGCAAGTTTCTCCTGTTTGTGGAGTACTATGTTTTCTCACAGCGCCACACATCTTTTACACAATGCCTTTTACTTAGCATGTTTTCTAAGTTTGTTGTTTTTAACAGTAGTTGTTGCACATCATGTTCTTGTAGATGCTGGTAAAAAACAAGTGAAAATATATACTTTAAGAAAAAGCTGCATACATTTTTAAGCATCCTTGAAGAAAATCAGAGGTTGGCATAAATAGTCATGTTATAATTTCCTTAGTCTAATTAAACTGAGTTCTCCATCAGTCCAGTGGTCTTTGTTTTGTTCTGTATCTGTATTAGTGCTTTGACATATTGGCTTATTTTTCTCAATCAAGTAATGAGAATGACTGATATCATTCTGTTTGTTTAATTGGGTTCTTTTTATCTAATTTTCCGACATGCTAAAATTGTCTTTTTATAGAAATACAGAAATCTCAGTCACAAACTTTTATGTATATTCTTAGTGTTGCACTCAGTGTGACCCATTGCCTGATCTTTTCTAGTTCTCTTAAACTGATGAGGTAATCTTGCTTTTACTGGACTCTTTATTTACCTTTTTGTTTTCCAGTAGGGCTGCCACAAACGATTATTTTGATGGTCGACTAGTCACCGATTATTTTTGCGATTAGTCGACTAATCAGATCGTGCATCCAATGGACGTAAAACGTACAGCTTATTGCATCTGCTCTTATATAACTATCATTAGCTTACAGCTTTAAGTGTTTAAGGTATGTGCTAACTAAAAATGAAGACAAGATGATAGTTTATTAAATTTTAATGACATTTGCAGATTGTTTCGGTGGAGTTTAATAAACTCAGCCTTCTGCTCCTTGCTAAAATATAACAGGACACCGGAGTATATTCTCGAGCATCTCACACTTCTGATAATCAGTTGTCTGCTTGACGTTTACTCAGCTGTGTAAAAACTATAACTTTAATCTCAGCCAAACCGATTTACTCAGGAACAAATAAAATACTGAAAAAAGCCAAACAATAAAATTTTTAGGTTGTCTAAGTTACTTATATATCATGTTTAACCTGAGTAGCGAAAGACGGCGTTGGGTTTGAAAACGATTTGCCGGGAGTCCGGTGTTCTCACGGGCTCTAGTAAGCCTTGAACCCCGGCTAGCTATCGAGCTAGTGGGTAACAGACGTCGGAGTGCTTTTGAAAATATGTGGTGTCTTAATAAACCAAGCAGATATTTGAAGTTTACACAGCTACATTCTCGCCTGAAAATATGTTAAATGTTTATTTTGTGACCCAGAAAGAATAATAAGAGTAATATTTAAACTAGCTGCCGCCATTGTTGGAAACTGAGCAGGGCCGCGCTATGAATTCTGGGAAACAGCTTCTTCTTCTTCTTCTTCAATTAGTCATCGACGTAATCGTGACTAGTCGACTAATTGTGACAGCCCTATTTTCCAGTCATCGTTATCTTCCAGTAATTGAGATCAGTTAGGGCTTCACAATGGATTCCACAGGGCGTGTTTATTCCCTGAACATCGTACTGCTGTGCGTTACTTAAATGTTTATTCTGAACCAAACCAAATTTGGTACACACATGTAACAAGCCAAGACTGACAAATAAGTCCACGGGACCCAATGACGCAAATCCAAGACGTAGTCTGCCATTTTAAGTTAAAAATGTCATGTTTTACACTGGTACAGCTTCAAGGTGGTTGACCCCAGCAAGCTCAAATTGGTCAAGGAAAGCCTCAAGAAGTTGGTCTTACATTACACTGAAAAACTGGGTACTGCTCCTCCCAGGTTGACGCCATCCACCTCGAAAATGTTGAGAATATACATCAGACCCTGATGATTCTTCAGCACTTTTTGCTATTTTCAGACGTTTTTGAAGTTCAGAATTTGTTTTTGGTTTTTATGGTGGGTTTTTGTGCTTTTGAGCGCTGCATAGTGGGAAGAAGAAATATGGAAATGCACTGTAGGTTATAATTATAATTCGATTGAGATGTGACATTTGGCCAGATGGTATTCTCCATCGCCACCTAGTGGCCATATAATGTGTTCTGCAGGGCTCAATGCGCCGGGGTGTGAGGGGCCTTTCATCACAGCTTGCAGCTTTAATTTATACACAGATGTTTCAGAGAATGCATGGTTGCATAAATTTACATATGTATATAAACTGTGATTATATCAAGATAAGGAATCTTGCTGATATTTCAAAGCATCCGTATCCAAAATGTGCTGGCCACAAACAGAACATGCCAAATGTACTCTTGTTTGCCGAAGGGCGCAAACAGAAGAATATCCCTGTAATTCTGAGACTGCTGACCCTGCATGGTCAGATGGATCAGCCAGAGTTTATGTTTAGGGACGGTCACAGATTGTAGAAACATAGTTTATTTGTGTCAAATTAAAGAGTGATTTGTTTTTCATGTCAGATTTTGTGGTTTATAGTTTTTTAGCATTACTTTAATGGTAGAAATGTGAAAAAGGAATGATTATAATACGAATAACTTAAAAGAAATGGTAATGCCATTATGCTTGCCTAAAGTGTATATACGTTATATGTATACTTTTAGAGCCTTTTTCTAAAAGTCAAAAACAGTCTATGGAATTTATCATGTTTTTAGTTGTGTTAAAAAAAATACAAATATAGTTTTACATTGTGTCAGTCAATAACTAAAGATACATTATTTTTTCCCACAAATGCTAGAAATTCAATGGAATTGGTCCTGCGATCTATTTCCAACACTCTGAGAAGCTTTAACTTTGTGATCGTTGAGATAACGGCTCACTCTCTCTCTCTCCACAGAATACCAATGTCATACTTACTCTCGTCACTGCAGCACTTCTACACTGATTCGTTTGAGGCACAGAAGCTTTTCCTTTTTTCTTTTTCTGCTGCTTGAGAAAAAATGTGAGTTAGGCGGGCAGTGCCAGAACCTGGGAGGAAGGACAAAGTCTTCAAATGTATCTGAAAATCCCAGAGGTTTTCCCTCTTTGTGGGTTTTCTAATAAAACAGGTGTTATCCATATCCGTCTGATATGAGAGCTGGAAATTGAGATTACCATTGCTTTGTTCGATGTGAATATAAATGAGGCAGGAGTAGGGATGGGTATCGTTTAGGTTTTATCCGATACCGGTGCCAAACCGGTACTTTTGAAACTGTGCCGGTGCTTAAACGGTGCTCAAACCGGTGCTTAAAGAATGGAGAACACAAAATTGGTCCAAAAACCTCTCATGTTCAGCTGTTTTTTGTTTTTTTTGTAAAAAGATAACAATGTTAGCCTTTTCTGCAGCTATGGGGCATATATGGTATCACTCTTTGCTGGAAGCAGTGCTTAAACAATAGAAAAAAACACAAACTTTGTCCAAAAACCTTTCATGTTTAACAGTTTTCCACTTTTTCTTTGGTCATTTTAGCCTTTTTTGCCAGGGTGAAGGGAGTATCTGCCATCAAACAAGAAGACAGCCGCATGTAGCTATGATGATGTTTGCTAGTTCACCTTACATGCATTAATTTAATAACGTGGTTAGCTTACTCAACGTAAATTACACACGAACAACATGAAGCTACTCACGCAGAGAAGAACGGCTGCTGCTGCATCATCATCCGTCATCATTTCTGCTATGCGTCACCAGGTGTTTCATCGGATTTGAGGTGTTACTTCCTTTGACAGTATCACAGTATCACCTTAAAGCACTTGTTGCAGGCTGCTGACTTTGCATCTTTTGCTGTGAAGTACAGCCAGACTTTGACCCCTTCGCTTGGGCATTTTTAATCTGTAGCTCTGCTCTAAAAGAACTTACGTACCTGGACCCACCTACTATCCTCGGAAACGTAAAATGATTGGCTAGAATTCAAAGTGTATGACATCTCGGGGGAAAAAAGGCACCGAAATGTGCGCTGCTTTTTGGTCTGGTTACTACAGTTTATGTCAGAACCACATACCGGTACCCATCCCTAGGCAGGAGTAAAGTAACAAGACTTTTCATCCCATCTCCTGTAATTTGACTTGGAACACTGTGGTTTCCCTGGCCATCAAGATACACATTTAATCTTCTTTGGCCTGCTGACACGGATAATTTAACAACTGAGTGAGTGTAATTAGGTGTCACACTTAAAGTTATCATGTCACTCTAAAGCATCGTGTTAACTGACATTAAAAGATCAGGCAAGAAGCCTGTGATACTTTAGCCTGTGATACATTAATTAGAATGTAGATTGCATTCATATTAATGTCGTATCAATGTGTGTATGATATAGCGGTTAAAATCAAGATTCCTGATGAATTACAATAAAATTCTGACAAACAGTTTACCTTATAGCTAATCAATATCTGTATTATTTAACATTGGGATTGTGACAAAATATCAACAAGGCTGCATATTTTATTGGTTTACTTACCAATACACGCTTGCCAAAAACAGGTATTTTTATGTAAACGTGCAGATGTTTGAGTTTTTTTTAATTAATTATTTTTTTTATTGGTTTTGGAATTTGTAGATGTTCCCTGTGCTCATTTCTGCACATAGAGATGTGTTTTATTTGTTCAGCTTACAGGACATTTTGTTCTGATTAAAATTAAGTTATGGCCTGTTAAACATAAAGGTTAAAATAAACAGAATATGCAGATTCTCATAACCATTAATCAACAACCACTGATCCAAGGTCAGCACTAATGATCAAGGAACTGACCTCCCACCCCATTGTTCCCTCGGTGGTGCTAGTTTCAGTCTTTATGCAAATGTACTGTTTTTTAACATTGGGGAAACCTTCAGGTGAGACTGAAGAAGTCACTTGGGTGAATGACGAAATGTTTTTCCCACTGAAAACGCTGAGCAGAATAAACTTTTGGGGATTTACTAGAGCATACATCAAGACGTCCTATCTGATAAGTAGGAAGAAAATGAGTTTAACACGGAACCAGATATATCTGCCAAAACCTTCAGCCTGTTATGTAGGGCTTTGTGGTCAATGGTATTGAAGGCTGCACTGAGATCAAGCAAATGATCACAGAACAATTCCCTGCATCATTATAGACCCTTAAGAGAGGGGTTTCAGTGGAGTGCTGCTTTTGAAAGCCGAACTGAAAAGGGTCAGAAATCTGTAATCTGCATAATAAAGACCTGAAAAAATTCTAGTAATTTTCTTATAAATGGCAATTTCGAAATAGGCCAATAATTACTAGTAGAGCCAGGATCTACAGGGTGGGCCATTTATATGGATACACCGTAATAAAATGGGAATGGTTGGTGATATTAAAGTCCTGTTTGTGGCACATTAGTATATGTGAGGGGGCAAACTCCTCAAGATGGGTGGTGACCATGGTGGCCATTTAGAAGTCGGCCATCTTGGATACAACTTTTGTTTTTTCAATAGGAAGAGGGCCATGTGACACATCAAACTTATTGGAAATGTCACAAGAAAAACAATGGTGTGCTTGGTTTCAATGTAACTTTATTCTTTCATGAGCATGATGACCATTTTACCTATTACTGTAATTAAGTCAATTGGAGAAAAAGAAATAAACGACCCAGGACACCAAGAGCCATCTTCATAAGAGGAGGCACTTGAGGAGATTTTGGATCTCAAGCCCATCACCTTATTTATAAAGTGATTGAGAAAAATATTACAGTCTTCATCAGAAAGCAACACAGCATTCTGAGATGGAGGAGAAACAATACTGTTGATGGTCTCAAACAGAACTCTAGGATTATTCTTATGACGATTTATAAGATTATTGAAATAAGAGGATTTAGCCTCTTTCACTGACTCATTATATAGGTGAAGAAGTTCTTTGAAATCTTCACAATGGACATCAGACCAGTGGACTTCCACAGACGTTGTGCTTTTTCACAGGAATGTCAAAGACCACGAGTTTGCTCTTAGGTTAGACACTGAGTTTTTACTAACATTAATTATTTACGTTGTAATGTCTGTTTTCAGCAGCATAAAATTTAGCATCATAGCACAGGATGCAAACTTCAGAATGCTGATATCCTGGCTTTTCTTCATTGGAGCCACCACATATTTTTAATGGCTTATAGATACGCAAACATGCTCATTCACTTGCACACTTAAACGTGAAGACACACATGCACAAAAACACATAAATGAATAGACACCAAATCCATGTCACCCAGGAGATAAAAAACACCGTCAGAACTCTTTTTGCCTCCAAATAATGTCAGAAGCCTTCCAACAAGTCAGAGTATGGGGATTATTATTTTATGCCTTAGTTTGGGTTGCATGTGTCCCTTATTTTATTTGACATTACTGTACTTGAGATAATTTAGATGCACAATTGATGCTCTGTCATGGTTTGTGGTTGTTTCATCCAGAGGTGTTTGGGATCTTGTTAAAATTGATGGATTTAAGGGCACAGGAAAGATACCATCAGATGATGCAGTGCCATTATAGTGTTCCATTATATGTTTTTCTATCAGTCATGGATTGGCTTGACCTCAACGTTATTGAAGCAGTATGGGATCAACATCCTAAGAAGAGCTTTGAATGTCCTTGACAAAGCCTGGAGAACTATTCACTGAAGACTACTTAAAAAAAATTAAACCAAATATTGACTTTCATGCGTGTCAGAACTGTAGAAACTAAGAATTGTTTTTGCTTTTTACATACTGTATTTCTATATGTTTCAATAAATTGCTGTACCTATTTCCTATTTTCCAAGCAAAATGTAAAGAAATAGATGGTTCAAGACTTTTGCACAGTGCTTTATGTCCCTGTACTTTTAGACTGAGTGGTGATATGTGTTATATATCTCAATATTTTCTGCATGCGAGCTATCACAACCACTTTTATTCAAACAATTTAAAATATAAAATGTATGAATTTTTTCGTAGCCTGTATTTCAAAGCAGTCACTTTCTCAGTCAGGAGCTGCTGCAGTTTTCAGGAAACGTTGGAAAATCATATTGCATATTTCATTATAATGTTTAATATAATAGCAGTTTTGCTGGGGAAAAATGTTTTTACTCAGTATGGGGTATTTTCGTTTCTTTGAAGTGAGGTTGTATGAGATACTTAAATGCTTGGTGTATTAATTACGCTGGATTGCGGCACACCACCAAACAGGACTGCCAGCTGGCACAATGTTTTAGGTTTGATCAACAGCAAAACACATTACAGTCACCTAAAACAAATTAAAAGCCGTTTAAGAGTCCTTTATATTAATTTTCAGTGCTTCAAGTGCCAGCAGACCCCTTTCATCAGACTGTAGCCATTACACTCTCTTCAAAGCCGCTGCAGTCCATTGCCAAAAACAGTAATTTTACCTTGCAAAACGTAGAACCTTTACATGTTCTGTGTCGTTATAGGTAATAAGCATCATATTTTTCATAGGATAGTTTCCTTTCCACTACAAAATATTATGCTATGTCTGTCTCTATACTGCATGTTAAATTTGAGAGCAAGCTTTAAATTGTATATGTATAGTGGAGGAGGGGCTATTCTGTGTTAGATGTTATTGATGTATATTGACATAAATGGTGGTGTCTCATTTGAAAATATAATATCTTAAAAAGTATATTATCCACCACAGATACAGTACTACAGTACTGTGCAAAAGTCTTGAGTCATCACTCTGTTCTTTATATTGTGCTAGGAAAATTAGAAATTGTTGGAGGATTTACAAATTTATATACAAATACAGTATATAAAGCAAAAACATTTTCTGATATATTTCTGATGAGCTTGAATGATTATATTTGGTATAACCACCTTTATTATTTAACATATTCTGAACTCTCTTAAACAAGCTTTGTTTACATTTTAGGATTAGTTCTCCAGGCTTCTTAAATCATATTTCATTATATGTCAAGATGATACCACCTTGCTTCTTTAATATTGAGTTGCTGTCTCTGGGGAGCCCAGTCCATGACTGATAGTGTTCCACTGTGTGTTTTTGTACCAAGCTGTGCTTCTACTGCATTGGTTGTGTGTTTGGGGTCATTGTGATGCTGAAAAATTAAACTGTTGCCAGTTAGATGCTTTGCAGATATAGTACTGCATAATTAAAATCTGACTGTACCTTTCTGCATTAATAATTTTGACAATTTTGACAAGATTCCCAACACCACTGGCTGAAATGCAGCTCTAAATGATGACAGAGCCTCCACTGTTCTATACAGATGGCTGTAGACACGCTGAAATTCTCTCCTGACCTTCTCCATACATACTGAGGACGGCTTATACAAAAAAAAGTCAAACTTGGGTTTGCCGTTCCATGAGTTGTTTTGTAATTTGGCATACCTCAGCCTTTTCTTGCTGTTTCATAACAATGACTTCTTGACAAACACTTTCGGGTATTGTTCATAGCTAGTTGTTTAGGCCAGCCACTTCTTTTGTCCTGCACTTTTCCACTTTCCTCAGATTTATTTGTAAGGACACCCTGCACACTATACTGAGATTTCGTAAATCACCTTGTTGATGCAAAAATATATATATTGTTCCTGTCAAACTATGTCGTCTTTGGCATTTTTCATAGATACAGCTAAAGAAATATGAACCAGTTATGTGATGTTTACATTTTACTAAAAACAATGTGCCTAAATATACAGTTTAAAATTGGTGCTTTCCAAAATGTTGCCTATTATGTATAGGCGCATCACCAATTCATCCCTTGAGGTAGTGTTTATTTGTGTTGCTTAACAAACACTGAAACCTTCTGATAAAGGTCAGGTACAAGGACTGGATTGAAAATGAGTGAAAATACATCCATTGCCCAAAGAAAACCTGAAAAAGTTTCAGAAAGCCTGGAGAACTATTGCTCAAGAGCAATTATAAAATACAAGAAAGCCTGGCATCTTAAAAGCAAAGTATAATGAAATAAGGAGTGGCTCAAAACTGTTGAAAAGTACTGTATAATACACTTTAATCTGAGTCTTCTTTTCTTTTTTGGATTTATAGTGTTTCATTGTAGATATTGGATGTAAAGGACTTTTGTTCTTTTGCTGGATCTGCTTTTAAAACCAGGGGTTGAACCAGGTTGTTAAAGTGCAATGCCTAGTCATCTGAGTTAGTTCATTGTGCTTAATATGGATACTATTCCTTGGATCTCTCACTTATAAGTGTTGGTTGCTTTGTTAAGCTATTTAAACAGATCATAAGTGATAGGTCTTTTAGTCTTTTCCTCCTCACAAAGGATGTGAAAGAAGTCTGAATACTGCATGGAAAAAAGGATGCTTTAGAAAGAGAGAAGACCTTTTATGCTTGATGTTTAATTAGCAATAATTTGAGAATTTTGTCCGTCTTAATTTGCAATAAAGCTTAAAGTTGGTAAATATCTCCTTGTTTAGAGACCTTTTGCTTAAGAGTATGCAGCATTACACTGGCACGTACAATAGGAATGTCATGCCAGAGTTAGTGTCTTTATTTATGTGGGACATTGCGGTGTAGTTATCAGGTCACATTCTCTAACTCTGTCAGCTACTCGGGCCTGTGTGTCGTCTGCAGCACCTGCTGTGTATCCCAATCCCGAGGCTGCGCACGGCTCTGCTTATCTGCAACCTCTGTGACAGTGTCAGTCTCTTTGTGGCTCTGTACTAATGGTTTCCTTTGAAACATAAATTAGACTTGAAAGAAGGGAGAGAACGAACACATGATTGAGGACTGAAAGGTACAGAGAGAGCTTGATAGATTTTTCCGTCATTAATAATACAGATTGTCTTACCACAGAGCCTCTATCATGTAGTCTAATTACATTGATTTTGTATGTCAGTCAAGTATTTTACCAGAGTGTAGCCTTCATTCGGTATGCATGTTGTGTGCCTGTTGTAGAGAATTAGCCAGGTCAAGCAAAGGGCTGTCAGAGGACTTTGTAATTAAGGACTGTGTGGCAGCAGCATGTTTCCCATTAGGGCACCAGTATCACATCCCAGCCATGTGAGTCAGCCTTGGCAGTCTTGCCCTGTTTAATAGAGTTAAACAGAAACGCTTAGGCTAATTATCTACATCACTGATAGGATTTGCCTGTAGCAGTCACAGTATAAAGCATCAACAGCTATCAATTGAACAGAAATGATTGGGAAGAGTGTAAGTTTTAGTCATGTGTACCTTTTTTTTGCACATTAATGTTCACAAAATGTAATTAAATTATTTTCAATTTTTTTTTTTTTTTAAATATGCAGACTGCACTGTTATTAGTTGCATTTTGAGAGACTCTGAAAAAAACTATCTCCGGTCTAAATTAAATCAACATCGATCTGATTTCAGAAATACTACTCTGAAAGAACATTTCCTTCTCCTCATTTTTTTTTTGTTGGTGTTTTTTTTAATATGTCCAGTTGTGCTCCTCCATTCTCTCGGTCTGTCTTTTTGTCATTCAGCTTGCTGTGTTGTCTCCAAACCCTAGTTTTTCCTCCACCATTGTCTGTAATGTTCCCAACAGGCCTCGAGTAACTTTTTTCAATTGGGCTGCAATTGTGACTGGCTTGCTAATAATGCCAGTGTTAACAATAATGCATTAGCTGGCAACCAACAAGTGTAGTCTGCCGTTTTCTAGTTTTGAGAATCCTGCAAGTCCATATGGGAAGTCTTTCTCTTTTCCTTTAATAACCCTGGGGCCATCTGGCATTTTGAAGAAGTATTTACAGAGACATTTAGATGGGGACTCCATACTGTAGCAGTTTACTCATTTACTTAGCATGTGAAAGTTCATTGGTTCAATTCCAGTTGGAAACACAAATTCCTTTTGGGGTTAGTGTCCAGACCGCTGCCAAATAAAACAGAGTTCCCCACCTGTAACGAACCCCTTTTGGGAAGAGGATGGAAATGTTTTGTGTAGTTGAATCCTATTTATTCTTCAATGTGACATTTGTTTTTATGAAAATGACAAAAGGACCTACAACTTGGTGCAGATCTGGAAAAAAGTGTCAAGTGTTTTATGAATGTGCATTGAATTCTTAAACTTTGTAGGAAGAAATGTACAAAATGAACCATGTAAACTGTTAATTATATTCTGAATTAAATTTGCAGTTGGCTAAAATCTAAATGACCAACACTAAATCAGAATAGGATGGAAACATGGCAGTCTGACTCTGAAAATGCATCCATACAGGAATAGACTAGCAGTGATATAGTGACCAGGAACTGAGGAATGCTAGTGAAATTCAGCTACTTGCACCAATCACAGGTGACATACAGCCCTGTGGAAATGGAGTACAAAGCATGATGTAATAGCTTGTAGAGTCACCTTTAGCAGCAGTTACTGAAGTAGTCATTTTCTGTATTACTTAATCAGACTCTTAATCAGACCGCATTCTTGTGGAGGAATTTTCGCTTACTCTTCTTTTAATCAGGTTGACATCTGGACTTTGATTCTTTTCTTTAGTCCGTGACTCTGTGGTAGATTTGTGCTGTGCTTGAGGTCACTGTCCTGCTGCATGACCCAATTTCACACTGTGGCTGTATAACATGCCCAAATCATCATCCATCCTCTACTGTGCTTGACAGTTGATGTGAGATATTTGTGCTGATCTGCTGTTTGTTTTTCACTTACTGTGGCATTGTACATTATAGCCAGAATTCTTCATTTTGGACTCGTCTCTGCAAAGGAAAGATGTAGCTTTTGGGGTTTTTCCAGTTTCTCTGAGCATTCCACAGTCTGTATGGGGTGAATTTAACGAGGTGTGTTCTCCTGGGAAGATTGTGGCATTCTATTAACACATACCTAAATGTGCCAGAACAGCAAATTGCAAAAAGTTCTGCTTTTATAGAGGTGGTCACAATTTTCTGTAAGGAATAAAGATATACTTAAATTTCCACAGGTCTGTGAATTGTACCCTTTCACTAGACAGGGATATCTATCCAACTCAAGACTGGGTATCTGTGATCAAAAAACCATCAGCTAAAAAGTGATATGCAATGAGTAGTGGTGCAACGGATCACGGTTGATCCGTAATCCGAACCGATCCCACTCCATGGTTCGGCATGCACGTGATCCGAAGATTCGAAAAAGAAGGAAAAAAAGTATGTGGGCAGCAAACAGCAGCAGCAGCAGTCCCCCATACCCCAGCCTACCCCACCCCCAGCCTCACCCCCTCTCCCTCCCCTCCGATTTTCTGAGTGTATATATATATATATATATATATATATATATAATTAATAGAATACCAGAGGCGCAAAACACCAGCTACTGGTAGACAGAACAGTCAGCCGAGACTGCAAGACCAGACTGACAAGCCTATGCACTGCCTGGATTGATTACAAGAAGGCCTATGACTCAATGCCCCACAGCTGGATACTGGAATGCCTAGAATTGTACAAGATCAATGGGACCCTAAGAGCCTTCATCAGGAACTCAATGGGGATGTGGCGTACAACACTAGAGGCCAACTCCAAGCCCATAGCACAAGTCACCATCAAGTGCGGGATCTACCAAGGAGATGCTCTGTCCCCACTGCTGTTCTGCATAGGCCTGAACCCCCTCAGTGAGATCATTAACAAGACTGGCTACGGATACCGACTACGGAACGGAGCAGTTGTCAGCCACCTCCTGTACATGGATGACATCAAGCTGTATGCCAAGAGTGAACGAGACATCGATTCACTGATCCACACTACCAGGCTATACAGCAATGACATTGGAATGTCGTTCGGACTGGAGAAGTGTAGTCGGATGGTAACAAAGAGAGGGAAGGTAGTCAGAACTGAGGGGATTGAACTACCAGAAGGCAACATTGCAGACATAGAGGACAGTTCCAAGTACCTGGGGATCCCGCAGGCGAATGGGAACCATGAAGAGGCCGCTAGAAAAGCTGCAACCACCAAGTACCTGCAGAGGGTCAGGCAAGTCCTGAGGAGTCAGCTGAATGGTAAGAACAAGATCCGGGCCATCAACACGTACGCCCTGCCCGTGATCAGGTACCCTGCAGGGGTAATAGGCTGGCCAAAGGAGGAGATAGAAGCCACTGACATAAAGACAAGAAAGCTCCTTACCATGCATGGAGGGTTTCACCCCAAGTCCAGCACCCTGAGGCTGTACGCTAAGAGGAAGGAAGGGGGCCGGGGACTGGTGAGTGTCAGCACCACAGTCCAGGATGAGACAACGAACATCCAAGAATACATTGGGAAGATGGCCCCAACTGACCGAGTGCTCAGTGAATACCTCAGGCAGCAGAAACCCAAGAAAGAGGAGGGAGACGAGGAACCATCATGGAAGGACAGGCCCCTGCACGGTATGTTGATAAAGTTGATAAAATAAATTACAAATGTTGTATTGTTCGATACATATGCGTACCGAACCGAAAGCACTGTATCGAACGGTTCAATATCGATACGAATATCGTTGCACCCCTAATAAATATATATATATATATATATATATATATATATATATATAAATAATTGTATCCATCTTCGAAACACATCTCGATAACCAAATCTAGTCAGAACATCAAAAAGATAAGGTCACTCGACCCTATCGAATGCTTTTTCAGCATCCAGTGAGAGAAAGGCCCTCTCTGAAGAATTGTTTAGTCCGTCTATAATGTTAAAGACTCTTCTTACATTATGTAGACCTTGACGCCCCAATATAAAACAGTTTTGATCTCTATGAATTACTGAGGGGAGAGTATCTTGCAGACGTGTTGCTAATATAAGTTGAATGTTTTTAATAGGCGAAAAATACTTAAATAAGTTAATACGTAAATGTTAAAATCTTTGTCTTTTTCTTTTTTTTGCTGATCTGAATATTGATCCGATCCGTGACTTAAAACCGTGATCCGATCCGAACCGTGAGAGTTTTGATCCGTTGCACCACTAGCAATGAGCAAATCGCTTTATGTGTGGATGGTATTTAAGGGTATTATCAGATTGGGCATAATTGCCTTGTACCTTTGCTGAGAACGATTGTTCCCCTTTCCCTCTCGCCCACTGGCCTGCACACATTGTATTTAAAGATCTGAGTGCTTCAGTTTGGCTCAGCATCTCTTCTCTCTGCCATGTAGAGTATTCATGATTTAATGTGTTTTGTGTGCGATTTTGGAAACAATAACACGGTGTCCTCTTATCTATCTGTTAATTAACCCAGTGATTTTTTTCTTTCTTTTTTTGTTACCAGAGAGAGCTGTTGTTGAAAAAGCACTGTAGTTCAGTAACATGTTTACTGATCATGAATCCAACTGAACCAAGCCCACCACCTCAAGAGGCCAGGCCATGGTACGCAATGATTTTGTGTGGATTTTGGGGGTCAGAGGTGCTCAGACATGATATCAGTTGCCAAGTGTGAGCACTCCCTAATGTTGCCTACAGTATGACATTGTTGGGTGTGTTGTGAACTCACTGTGAGCAAACAGGAGAGATTTCCCGTAGAAATGATTTGCACACCTGTTCAAAGGGAAGGTTAATTGACTCAGGACATGCTGAGTCACTGATGCAGCATGATGTGCAACAGGAAGAGGTGCTCGGTTCCTTTATGCCATGCCAATTGGCACATGAAGGCCAAATCAGGTTAACTGGACAGGTTAAAGTGTGATTACTCAATGACACATAGATGGAGTCAGAGGGAGAAAGAGAAAGACAGACATATGTTGGAGATAAACAGCCTCTCTCCCAGGGCGGCCTGTTTGTTTTCTATTTTACATTTTACCAAACAAACAGTCTATAAATGGCATTTTTTGTTTCTTTCTCTGTCTTAGAATATCTGGTGAAAAGCCACTTTTTCCAAAAATACTTTTGACCTCATGCTGCACAATTTATGGCATTTTAGTGAGGCTGCAATGGTACTTGTATCCTCTTTCGAGGTTGAAGTAGAGCTCTCTGAAAAAGTGAAGTTAAACTCATTCATCATGTTCGGTAAATCATTCTTCATTTATCACTCAAAAAAACCCTTTATCATATGTGTAATTCAGAGAGAACATGGTTATCTTTATTGCCAGACTAGAAAGTCTTATTGAGCACTCGAAGTTTCTTAACTACAAGTCATATTTAACTATATCGTACATCATACAGTTGCTTCATGCAATACACTTTATCAATATCATCCCTGGATAATTTTAAATCACCGGTTAACCTAACATGTGTGTCTTTAGACTTTGGGAGGAAGTGAAAGTACCTGGGGGAAACCCACAGAGGCATGAAGAATTTGCACACTTGGCACTGAAAGTCCCCATCCAGGAACCTTTTTGCTGTGAGGCCACAATGCTAACCCCCGCACCACAACTCCATCCAATGTCTCTACAATGTCTCCTTAAACAGCATTAAATAACACTATATAATTAGTCCAGTTAAAATGACCAGATGATTGGTGGACAGATTTAACAGCTGGTTTGAAGTCTGTTTCTTTAAAAATGAATTTGAAATTTCTTTAAAGGTAAATAACAAGGTGCTTGAATTTGACTTAAAAAAAAGAAGCTTTTAGTAAGAAACTAAAACTGTTATAGTTGCTGCATTTGAATTATTGGGTTAAAGATATGAACAAGGCTTTATGTTATCTCTGCATCCTAATTAAACAGCTCTTAGGATACATTACAGTTTAGTTCATTTACTTTCAATAAAATTCCCACCATAAATGTGTATGAGGTTGTAAAAAAATATTGTCTTACTCTAAAAACTAACGATTACCCCCACCCCGCCGCCCTGAAACAAATTCTAAAAAATAAAAACAGGAAGAAATCCACTAAAAAACAGTTTGCACTGTTCAATGAAAAACTTTCAAGCAAGTTTATTTTTCTGTCTGTATTACCGTAATTGTCGGGCTATAAGCCGCTACTTTTTGCACCAGCTTTGAACCCTGCGGCTTTTAGTCAGGTGCGGCTTTTCTATGGATTGTCCATGATTTTTGTCATATCGTAAGACGATTTGTTTTGTTTGTTCCGCTGTTGTACGGCACTACGTTGCCTGGCGGAAGGGCATGTGATCAGACACACAGTATCGGGGTTCAAGAGTGGTATGTTGGTCACATGTCCATCCGCCAGGCAACATAGTGCCGTACAAGTAGCGCGAAAAACAAACTTCAAAGTAGCGCTATGTGTTCAGCGGGAGTCGTGGATGACGAGCGGCGATAAACTTGCGAAAAGCAAGTTATACTCAATTCCACCGGTGGATTCTGACAGCGTGGAAAAGTGTGAAAACATCCACGATCACCAATGGATTTCAAAGGGCTGGACTGTTGCATGATGGAGAGGAAGACACCGCCACGGCCCTTCTGAGGGTGTTCGACTCCGACACTGACAACGAGGATTTCTTTGGTTTTGAAAGTGACAACGAAGGAAAGAAGCTGAGAGTGGATGACGAAGCCACCCTGAACCTGTTCATATCCGACACTGGAGAAGAGGACTTTGGTGGTTTTAGTGCGCAGGAAGAAGAGAAAGATGGTGGTGAATGACTGACTTTTCTTCTTGTTAAAGCTGTGTCACTGCACCTGAGCCTAAAAGGTAGTCTGAATCTATTTTTCTGGTGTGCTGCAGGTTATTGTTATGTACTACATTTGTTACTCATTTATGAAGCACAGTACATGTGTCCTACTTGTAATTACCGCTACTTGTACATATACCTAAAAAGTTATGCAAATATGTACCCATAACTTGTTTTTCAAAATATTAATAAAAGGGGTGTGTCTCCAAACAGCCATCTCTTTCCTGACAATTCCCTTTGTGTATATTCTCTTACATATGATAAGTCAACATTGAAACACCTGCGGCTTTTGGTCAGGTGCGGCTAATGTATGTACAAAACAGGATTTTCCCCTGATTTTAGCTTGTGCGGCTAATATTCAGGTGCGCTTTGTAGTCCGGGAAATACGATATGTTTGGTTGGCTGCTTGAAACTTGAACTCACACACATGTTTGCATGTTTGTATCAGTTATTGCTAAAATTTCAGTTAAATGCCTGCAAAGAGACATCCTGTTTGTTGCTTGTAATCAGGTTATGTCAATTGACTGACCAGCAGATCCTTTAAAGAGGGCTGCAGAAAGACTGGAGACAGAGCATTGTTATCTTTTGGTTTCTTTTTTACACTCACACACAGTAAGAGAAAGATTCACATTACATGGCTTATATTACATAATATTGTTCTCCACTGGAAAGCAACCCCATAAATCATTGGTCCTTATGTCCATGTCACCCTGTTATCCTAGAAAATAGAGTTTAACATGTTTCTACATTGTGAATGTTTTAAACCATCATCTTTTTCCTTTTTGTTGTTGTCGTCGTCGTCGTCGTTGTCATTTGTTGCAACTGAAAACTTGTTCAGTACTAGTCAGGCCTGGTGACGTTGTCCCTCTTTTAAAGTGGAACCAATCCTACATATTTTTAAAAAATACTTTCATGGGTCATTTCAAATGCTGGGGACAAACAACTGATATGATCTTTTGGTTGTGGAACTTGTCTTATACAAAGGACAGGGCCTGTGTTCAGATGTTATTGATATGTGTAATCATGGAGTGTCCTACTCTAATAGAAGAAAAGTCAGTGCCTCTCAGGAAGTCTGGCCTTTTGAAATGTCACAGCTGTTTCAGAAGACTATCCTTTAAAAGACAAGATTTTAGTCCTTCGTCTTCCATTTGTCTTTCCTCTCCCTTAGTCATGTTCTTTCTTTTTGCACTCCAGTTTCCATTGTTCGTCCTCTCTCTTTGAAGACTTTAAAGCTTTGAAGAATGGCACAGTGTGCTTCTTGATTCAGGAGCAGGTAATGGGGAACAGGACTGTCCTGTTGCATTTAAAGGTGCTGTGTCACACCTTAATAGGTCATTCAGCTTGAGCTTGGTGTGCATATAGATGGATTGTAAAATGAAATGCTCTGTATAATCTTCCCTGGGGATTTCCCTTTGGAGGAGACTGCCATATTTTGAGCTGTTATTCAAATCCCTTTATATTGGAGACATTCACCTTTTCAATGAGACTATTGTTGGTGTTTTAACCTGACAGTGCAGGAATTTGAGCATTGGTCAAAGTCCAGACAGAAAACTAGTTAAACCTTTTAATTAACAAAAAGGAAAAGTAGGCAAACTGTTGCAGCAAGTAAAGCTTGTGTTTTCAGCATTTAAAAAAATCCTACATTTTTCATTTTAATTTCAATTTAATCCTTAACCCGTTACCTAAAATCTCAAAACTTGTAGATTAACATGCAAAAAACAGATATATTTACCTGTCTTTGACTTGTTTCTATGAATTTTTAACTTGAAAATGTCAAACTGCCTCCCCTTTGTGGTTCAGTAATGATACAGACATAGTTTTGAGAGACAGGCAGTGTGGTGGTTGGTTTTGTCACCTCCCAGCAGGGACCTTTATTTGTGTAGATCGTTCTCTCTGTGTCTGAATGTATTCTCACATGTTTTCCGGCCTTCTGCCACAGTCCACACACATGCATGGTGTAAATCGATAGTTTTGAGAGATATTGAAGTCAAGTTAAAATAACAAACATAAAAAATATTGGAGAATTGGGTTGTTCTTGATTGCATTATTGTTTGGCTGCGTTTGTCTATGTAATAAATACAGTTTAGACAAGTGACCCGCCACGTGTAAGCATTAAGGGAATTGATAATGATGGTAACATAAGACTTAGGATACATGTTACAAGCTCTAGATCTTTCCATCCGTACATCTGTCCATCATCAGGCGTGTAACAAGAAATGTTGCATTTGACCTTCACTGTTAAGTGGCATAAAATGGACCCTTCATCTTTCTAATGTATATTATTAGCTTTCTTTTGTTATTAGCCTTTTTACACATTTAAAAGAGTGCCCTAAAAAATTAGCTTAACTATATACATTTTTAAAAAGAAAGGGGGAAAAAAAAAAACATCAAATGTTGTGACTTTGCTGTGATACCGTTATGTCCTGATGATGAAGCCTATGATACTTTCACTTCATGCTGGAAGTGAAGAGATCAGCTTCCTCTCTCTTTCTGTCTTCTGCTGTTTGGACAGAGTTACACTTATGCAGCTCTGATATTTGTTTCGGTTTTGTCTCGCAAGAAAAAAATAGGAAACAAAACATAATCTCAGAAAAAAATTTACACATGAAAATCTATTTGTCCTCCTTTTCGGATCTTTTTTCTAGGGGTATAGTCCTCCCACCCCCTGCCAGTAGGACCCAGCTGATATGAGTCTCAATCACTTGACCTTAACATAAAACCTTTACACACAGACAGGGAGTGAAGTGCTTTGCTTTACCAAAGGTCACTCCCACAGATTTCTCCCACTCTGCTGCAGAGCTTGGCAGCAAGGAGGAAAAGGGTGAACCCAGCAGGCTGCCGTTTTAGGACCTCAGGCTGAATACATTCCTGGACAAATATACCCTTGATCTGTCTTTACACTACAGTTTTAGGCTTTTAAACACCAACCTCTCAAGCTTAAGGCTGACACTGGGTATTTCCGCCTTAGCTCTCAATTTGGTCAACCAACAAGAGTCTGGTTTTATAAGCATGGCAAAATACCCATACACAAGACTTCCAGACATATGTGCAGGGATTTTTTAGCTCCATTTGGATGTGAAATGATGACTCGAAGAGAAAGTTAGGAGTAGAAAGTCTTACTTTTTTTTCTCTTTCAGTGCACCACTTACTCTCTGTCACACAGCAGTGTGAGAGAGAGAGCAGGAAAGCTGCAGGAAAGCAAGACTTTATTGCAAAGCAGTTCTGTTCATAGATTTTAATCAAGATGCTTTTTTAATGGAAAAAAGACACTTACAATGCACTAAAAGTCTAGTAAATCTAGTGGCAGTTGATAAGTTGGCAAGTTAGGTGAACTTGAGTGTGAAAAGTGAATGCTAGAATTCCCAACAAATTAATAACCAAAATATTCAATAGTTAAGCTACCCTTAACGTTTATCGCACCCCATGTTTTTAAACAATGAATGCTAGTGAAAAAATTCCTATGTTTGAAAAACTCTGATTACTGCCAAGATTATGTCATTAGCCTGTTAATTAGAGCTGCGACAGTTGTTTTGTTTCTCGTGTTATAGATCAGGCACATCCCTTTGCTTTAAGACAGTGTGCTTTCACCCCTCCAAAAGCAAGCCAAGATGACTAAAAGAGAACCTTTGGCCAACAAGATTTTTCTAGAGTAAGCACAACTCCCAAGGTTTTCAAAGGTGAACCTGTGAAAGGACTATTAATGGTTGCCTGCAGCTCCCTTTGCCTACAGATCACTAGGTATGAGATCAGGGTCTGTCACCTGGTATGCATTCGGCAGCACACGACAGTTTTTTGTCGCGCTAACTCTGTCTTGCCCGGGGCTAATGTGCAGTCTCCTGAGGAGCCCAAGTCAGCTGCCACCTCTGTATCTTGGTGACTCCCATGCTTGAGATGGCTGCAACCTGTCAGGGACCAGTGGCTCCCCTTGCAGGATGAGCTTTGAAAAAAGTCCTCAGAGTTCATCATTTGAATAAAATTAAAAGTTCGAGTTCAGTAAATTCTTGTTTGCTAAGTTACTTTTGTGTTAAATAATCAAGATTTACAATATAATTATTGATCAAAATAGCCCTGAACACAGCTCACAGGTTCTTCTCTTCATCATGTTCTCTGTGCAAGTACTGATAATTCAATTTACATTAAATTGCATTTTATTTGTGTAGCACCAGGTCTTGGAATGTGTGCGGGTAGCCAACAAATATTCTAATTGTTAACATAATGGATACCGAATGCCGGCAAATTGTTGTGTCCTAAATAGAGATGGACCGATCCGATATTACGTATCGGTATCGGTCCGATACTGACCTAAATTACTGGATCGGATATCGGAGAGAAATAAAAAATGTAATCCGATCCATTAAATATCAGAAAAGCACCTCACAAAACTTGCAACACGGCGCAACTCGGCTCATAACCGTAGCATGTCGGAGCAGTATGCCTCACGTGATAGAGCGGCTGTGTGTATTTGTAGCCTCACTACCAAACCAGCATTTCATCTCTGAAGTTATCCCAGAGAGAAGTAAAGCAAGTGTATAAGTTTATCTCTGAATGTTTGTAAAGCATTCCCACGCTAAGCTTAACAACCGATATATGGAGCGACTGCCTCTTCTCTCTCCCTCCCTCTCCTGCTGCTACTTCAATCGTGAAACTGATTAATGATCAGCTGATCGGCTTTTCTGTTGCGAGTCTGTCTCTCTTCTTTGTTTTTGGATCACTTTGCACCAGAAAGAGGAAACCAGCGGCTGAACAACAGCAGCACGTTTAAGCTTGATCAGCTGTTGTTAGAATTTATTTAATATTACTTTCTACACCAGGATCCTTTTCTACGCAGCTGACGGCTGTTAACTGTGCAGGGGCGGATCTAGCAAAGTTTAGCCAGGGGGGGCGATAGGGCATTAACAGGGAAAAGGGGGCACAAAGACATACTTTTCTTTCTTATTCTCATTTAAAATGTCTAGCTTTTAATAAATAATTATCTGAATCTTACACCCAAAGTTTTAATCTGATGTAAAATGAATAGAAGTCCATTACTGTATATATTAACTATTAAGTCTAATATGCCCTAGTAAGCTATACTACATTTTTCTTTGGGAAGATACCATCTGTGCAGTCTGCAATTCTGTAGAAGAAAGATGTTGAATCTATTTAATTATTCTTGAAAAATAATTTATTTCTATGCATTTTTTCCCCACACTGCATCAAATTAAAGTTGATTACGTCGATTAAGCATCATGAGGTGGGAGTGCTCATGAGGTGCTGGGAGTTTGGAACCCTATTAGTTAGGTTGCTTAATATTTCCACTAAGTACTCTTTAAAATACCAGAATAGGGAGGATGGAGTAGGTTTAAGTTTATTAAATTGATCAGTATTGCTATTACTATGAAATATTTTGTTGTACTTTTTACATACAGGTATAACAGAATAGCTTTAGTATTGTTGTTTATTTAAACTTGAGTATGAACTTATGCAAAATGCAGCAAGATAAAAAAAAAAAACCAGTTTTATTGATTAAAAAACACACTATATCGGATTCATATCGGTATCGGCAGATATCAAAATTTATGATATCGGTATCGGACATAAAAAAGTGGTATCGTGCCATCTCTAGTCCTAAATGATATGCAGCCATCTGCTACTAGATGGAGATGCAGTCCCGACACAGTTATTGAAAAGTGCCAAAAAACGTTAATCTATTATTGTACGTTATTTTGAAGGTGAAAGAATTAGTTCGCAGACGTAATAGCCGAAATGAGCTTTCTCCGAAAGGGGGACGGGTTCAGTTATTTGGGAGAAGCTCAGAGTAGAGCTGCTTCTCCACTACGTCAAAAGGAGCCAGTTGAGCTGTCCCTGGGTGAGGTGTTCCGGATATGTCCCATCAGAAGGAGACCCCGGGATAGATCCACGATACACTAGAGAGATACCATCTTCCAGCTAGTCTGGGAATACCTCTGTGTTCCCCTGAACGAGCTAAAGGAAGTGGCTGGGGAGAGTATAATGCGCAGTATTCACAGTGCACGATATGAGGCACCAAACAGTTGAGCAGCATTTAAATTATGATTAATTTTTAAAGAATGTCATTAATTGTTTTAAATTCCCTTGTTTAGACTGTTTTTGACATTGTCCATTAAACAGTCCTCAAATTGAACTTTATACGTTTCTTAGTTTTACAATGATGATGCTTTATATTGTATGGCAAAGACCTTACAATAACAGAGAAAACCCCAACATTCAGACGATCCCATAAAAGCAAGCACTTTGCGACAGTGGGAAGGAAAAACTCGCTTCCAACAAGAAGAAACCTACGGCAGAACCAGGGTCAGGGAGGGGGGCAGACATCTGCTGCTCCAAAACACACGATACATTGTGACACATGTTCATCGTATGTGCTTTAAATATAGTCCCTAATTCTGAAAATTTGAAGCATATAAACAGAATCACTGGAAACAGGACTGTTCTAAGTTCATAACAAGCTTTATGATATTAGATTTCATGTAAATGTGTTCTTTGTTTCTGCCAGTGAGCCTCATGGGCTTAGGTGTTAACAACATTAAGAGAGCTGAATATTGACACAGCGCCTTTCCTGGCGTCTCAAATTCATTTATACTCTGGTCTGTTGGCCTTTGAGATTCTGCTGTTTCTGATCTCTAGCGTTTATAATCTGTATGACCTCAAATGTGACTGAGTCAGTCACTCCTCGTCTGTCTTTGATTCAGTCAAACACACACTATGCGCCTCTTTCATCTCTCTTCCCATCGTTTGCTTGTTTTTTTCCTTCCAGCCATAGCAGTATGATGAGATGAGGACACTCAGTGTCGCTGTTTACAAAAATGACTGCCAACCTGACATTCAACTGTCCATCAGCTGCCTACATGAATTCATATTACCCACCGTGTCTTCGTGCCTGTCATTTTCTCTCTCCATCTCCAACATAACATGCCTTTCTTCAACACTATCTCAACTCCTCATTCTTTCTTTATTTCCATTCTTTCCTCAAATCACTCCTCCTCAATCTTCCACAGCTAGCCAAGGTGTCAGCTTTAACCTTTCCTCCTTTTCTGGCTATTTTTGCTTCCCTTTACTTCTTACCTCTCCACTTTGCATTTGTTCATCTCACTTTCCTTTTTAGAGTAAACACAGCAGCCTTCTCACATCTCGCAATGTATCAGTTTGTTTGAACTGGAAACGGCTCTTTCTCCCTCACTTGGGTTTCCTCCCACCACCCTATCACATTTATCTTCATCCCCTCACTCTTCACATCTTCCCTGTGTGCTTTTCTGTGTCTTCTTCTGCCTGTTTAATGTTGTTCCATCTCCTCTGTATCATTTATCTTCCTCAATTTCTCCTACTTTAAAAAACTTGCCTTGCCCTGTAGTTATTTGAGATTAATGTACCTGTCCATATGTCAGGATTTTCTACTAGGCTTGAGGAAGTGTATATATTCCAGGAAACTAGAAAATCTGTCCCAGCCAATCAAAAAGTTATCTCAATTGGCTATTCGCTCATTCGTATTTCACTTCCCTGGCAGTTTAAAGTATCTTTTAGTTGATGTATTATGATTGTAGTGCACCAAAAGAGTTGATGCTGTCGAATTTTTTTTTTTTTTTTTTTGGTTGTTCAGATTTGGTCCCTTTCTGTGAGCTGCTCTGCAGAGTTGAAAGACCTTGCCTGTGGGGTCCGCGTTCAGAGTGGTGGAAATGACCTCTTCTGATTTTTTTAAAATTTTTTTTTTAATCGACAGAAACCTTGCTGATCTCACAGCTCCCCCTCTCTTCCCCTACTGGGCAGATGAAGACCTTTATCCCTCTATCTCTCTGTGACACAGCAAGACTCTGTATTTTCCTGCTTTGCTCTTCATCCACCTCTCCTTTATATTCCTCATATATTTTCTCACCTTTAACCTGCCACGACCGTTTATCCTGCACACCATTATTCCTCCCGGGACCCCCAAAAAATCAAAATGTCACTGCAAAGACTCATCCTGTGCTTTCCCATTCAAAACACATAATTTACACACATTATGCTTTTTAGATTTTTGCTTTGTTTGCATATAAAATTTTGCAAAGTCCACCGATAAAAGGATTTAATGTGTCCACCAATAAAACCCTGCTGTTTTAGCCACCTGCAATGCTTCAGTTCTATACCTCACTATATAACACACTGCCAAGCAGCTAGCTGTCAAACAAAAACTTACTTCAGATGAAACCATCTGTATCACAGCCAACTATTATTTCTTGTTCTAAACTCTAAAATATCTCAACTGTGCCTCAGCGAACCATGCCAAATCCTCCAACTGTTACAAGATTAAATATGTGTTGATGCACTTGCAGGATTTGACAAAAATGAAGAGCCCACAATAGGTGAATACCTGTCTGTTTAGTCTCTGTGCAAAACAAAGCTAATATAGCTAACACTACCATCTTGTCTTCTTTGTGCTGCCACATGTGCGACAGCCACAGTCGCCATTAACACCTGTTGCTAGGGTATACAAGGGTCATGCTAATAGATGAGGACATTAGAAATTGACAATGGTCAAAGTGATTGGCGAAGGCTTGTCAGACAGGGTGATTTTTAGCTAATTTCCCTATTGAGTTATTAAATTAATATCATTATCATGGTTATGGTGATGCTACAGCGGGCGATAGGATGATTGGACCAAACCTAATGTATATGTGTAAAATGATAATTGAAGGAAACTTAGAAGAAACAGGACATATTAACAGTATGCCTGAAGTGGTTAACATTAGTATTAGCTCTGACTGAATGCCGACAGTTTGGACCTGTGATGTAAAACTGAATGCTAATTATTAGTGCATGTGTATTGTAGTGACTTCTCATGAATCTCTCCTTTCTAGGTTTACATACCAAGCCTGTTTCAGAAGGTTATCATTGAGCTCCTGTGTTTTTAGCCAGTAGCTACACTGGGCTTTTTAAGAGGAGAACCTTAAAGAGATAGAGGAGCTAAAATGGAGCATGAAAGCAGGTGATCTGGCAATGTGCATGATTAGCGCACTCCCTAAAACATAACCTATAAATAAGGTTAGTAAGCACTTCAAAAACAGTGAATGCTGGAACACACCAAATAGTAATTCTTGTGATTAGTACAAAATGTCCTATTTAGAAAAAACTGCAATGTATTGATTGACTCAGTGTGTGTCTCTCTCCAGGGTAATAATTTCATAAGAAGAAGCTCGTTAAGAAATGGGTATTTGGTGTTTTATTGTATTTATTTTTAATGTGGAAACGTAGACCATCTCAGCTTGGGTGCCAGACATCTCTGTCACTACATTTAGTGATTTCTTTTTTGCATATGCCTTAAGCTACTTTTTTCTAACTGAAAACCACCTACCATGAAAATCTATGGGCAGCTTTGCTCCAAGGAATTCAACATCTTTGTTAAGTGGGAGAACAGCAAACGGCAGCATCCAAAATGAGGCTGCACACTATGTGAGAGACATAAGTAAGACATCTATGTTAATTCTAACTTTACCTTTGAGTGACCCTTTTATATGTAACTAGAGTGGAAATCACAGAACAGAACTTTAACTTATTCGATACATAGGCTGTATGTAAAAGATGGACATCGACAGATGTGATTGTGCTGACCTGTTATGAAGCCTTCACTTGAGTGAGAATTCACTGCAAGCTGATAAGGAAGAGACCTGTCAATCACAAGCTAGGCCCACCCTAAGCACATCCTCTTTTATCCCCCATTTTGACTCTAATTACAAGTTATTTATAAAATGATTAGTGTATTATGCTAAACAAGATGTAAACCTAGCTAATTAGACCATAATCCTTTTGAGGTTAAGACATTAGCCAAGAGTTCAAGCTCATTCCATCATGTCAGCTGAATATTTTATTTGTTGTAAATGTTTAGATTTTTTTTTTGTGGCATTTTGCTAAAAGAAATGGCGACTTTTTACTTTTATTGGCAGGTGCCCTTTAATTTTGCTCATGGTTTGAATGTTTTGTATGAATGTACAAATGTTTGCTTGTATGTGTGTATGCACAGCAAGCTAGGATATGTACACTTCATTTTGAATTCAAATTTTTATCATTTTAGGGAGCACAGTGGTGCAGTGGTTAGCACTGTTACCTCACAGACAGAAGGTCCAGAGACATGAATTTTAGGTTAACTGGTGATTCTTATGTGTGTTGATGCATACTCAATCATCCAGGTAAGGGAATCCCAGAATTCTGAATTCTGCTGATTCTGTTCATTTGGCCATTGAGTTTTCAATGTCTAGATGAATACTAACATTGGAGTGACTTGAACATCTGAATTCAGTAATCTGGATGGCTGAGTGGATACTTTTGGTAATATACCGTATTCATTATAGATTTTTCGACTGGGGAAACACCCAAGTGTATGTCTGTCTACTTCATTTTTTTTCCTTCCGAAGGAAACCTATTCAACCTTGGCACTGTTTTTTTCATAATTGCTGACTTTCTAAATATGTTGCCAGGCTAGCTTTGCACTTTACTCCTCTGTTGTAGATAGTTGGAAATGCAGTTCCAGCAGTTAAAATTGACTGTGAGGCAATAAAGTAAGACCAGAAAGTAATACCCAGAATTTTGCCTCTGTCACACTTTCGGATCCTCTGTAGTTAAGGTGTTGAATTCAAGTGGAAAAGCTGTTTTGTGCCATAGTTGGCACAGTCAGTCTAAGACAATAAGGTGCAGATTTTCTATTCAAAGAGGAAAGTGAAGCACTGGAGTAGTGGAAAACATCAAGGAGCTATGTGAAGTTGCGCCGTAGTTGGTCCAGAGGTCAGACATTTCTTTGTGTGGCTGTTCTGATAGAAAAGAGATGGCAGTGCTGTTGTTCTGATCTGCTTTACCCTCTCTCTCACTATCATATTTCTCCAAATTGCTTATCCCTTACTCACCAAATGCATTTTTTTTCTGTCTCTTATTTCCCTCCCTTCCTGTCCCTCTCCAGTTCAAAAAGTGCTGCTTTGTCATACATCAGCTGAGCTTCCTCTTCATATTTACTTTGTAGCACTTTGCAGTGGCAATGGGAGTAGTGTCATCATCACTGAGATGAGTAGAGGCACAGGCATCAGCAGATTTATCACAGTTTTCTCCAGGCACATTTAAGCATTAGTGGGAGAGAAAGAGGATCAGGGTGATGAAAGCATGACTAGTGGGCTGTAGTGCAGTGTGGAAGAGGTTATTATGATACTTTGTGTTCATCTTTCTGAAAAGTCTTTATTTGTCCACCATGTGGAGCTTTGATCACCCTTTGTCCTCCCTGCTCTCATCTAAAAGCTGAAAAGCACTACTGTTAACCTGTGCTCATAGCAATTAAACAACTCCCTAAACTCGGAATCCATAATTAAGCAAATCACTTGTCTGGTTGAGTAATTAAAATGGGCCGTGTTGTTCCCATTCCCCAGAAGAATTCAAAAAGAATTAACTAGCGTGGGCCTCTGTAATCAAAATAAACATATTCACTGCATTAGACTGTATAATGCTGAGTGAATTTCTGTGTCATATAGTTCAATGCAATATGTAAATATCCCCTTTGCAAAGCTTTTAATGGTCAGTTTGTGTTGAGAGCTGTTGAGGGGCTGGAGTGAGTGCGCTACTTTGTGTGATGCTCCTGTTATGATGAGTAATAAAAACAAATGCCTCTTAAGATATCATATACTATTTGTATTTCATATCATTTATATTTTTGGTACTAATGTAATGAAGTCTAATGCAAAGTAAACACTTTACTCTTACAGGTGGTAACAAGTACTTAGTGGATGTACAGTCGTACTTATAGGTTGTTGTACATGTGCAAATATGACAATTTTTTTTTGACAATATCAGATTAGTTATTACATACTGTGTAGCAATTTCTATCAATCTTATGATACTTTTAAGTGTCAAGATATGAAAAGGTGCATTTTGTAGGAGCATACATGAACTGACTCAACCATCCACCTTCAAACAATGGAAGCTGATTCGTTTAAATGCATGCATTGATGCCAGGCTATTACCATTTCCCTCCTGTCCTAATTAATTGCACTGTGAAAATTTCCCCTCAAACTCTTGTCTTGAGCTTGACAGTTTGTTTGATGTGTGTGACTTTCCATTGTTCTCTGTTGGATCCCGTCCGTTGCCGTGCACCGTGACTCCTGGGCAGAGTGAGAGCTACCCCACACACAACGCGCACACACGCACACACACATGGATGTTCCTGGCCTTCCCTGTGCTACTAATTACCTTGTTTCCCATCTGGACTATCTGGCACTAGTGGCGCTCTTTCTCTTCTTTATACATCTCCTAATTGTCTTTTCTTCACTTTTTCAGCCACCTGCCTGATCAGAAAGTGATCCAGCTTTACAAACTCATATGAGAGCAATTTTCATTTGTTATAATTATTAATGTAGAAAATATCAGCTAATCACCTAATTTAAACAAGCAAATAGAAGATATTTTCTTTAGTTTATTTTGTGTAATAAACTGTTCCTAACAAAGTACAACAAAAAAGTAATTATAAATATTGTAATGTTAAATCTTAAGTCTTGAGAGGACTGGAAAAGGTTTTCACTGAGAACACTGAGATTATTTTTCTCTATCTGTCTTTCCCTTCATCTAGTCCCTGTTACAGAAAATAACTACCACAGCATGATGCTGTGGCCTCTGTGTGGCCACTGGACTGTAAATAAAAGAACAAAGCTTCTGGGTCTGAAAGATGAGGGCAGTTTGGAAGTATTTTAAATGTGTATTCTTTTTACTAACCAGCAGTTGGAGGCTCCTCTGGTTGGCTAAAGAACGCTAACTGTGCAGAAGCCTATGGGGCAACAACCACATGGTTAATACTTGAGTTGTGACCTCAGGAAGCATTTTCCCATTGCTTGTTTTATTTATTTTTGTTGACTGTAACATGCGGCTAATTTTGTAAATTAGAGACAAAAACAACTTTGCTTACTATGGCCTTGTATTCTATAAAATACTTCTTCTGCCAAGACCTTGTATAAGTGCTTGTTTGTAAGTGCACTTGAAGTTTTAGAGTGTTTTAGGGAACCATGGTATAAGGATGCACCAGAGCTAATATAGCATATAAAGCAGAGTTCATGGTACCTATTTTGTGTTTGTTTGCCTATGCAGAGTGAAGGATGTGGACTGTGCAACTAATGTAGCCATGTCTCCTCCAAAAAAACCAATCGTGTGTAGCCTGATTGAGATGAAGCTACGTGTAGGTAGAAGGCTGATTGGTTGGACCTGAACATAAAAGAGAGCAATGAGCAGAGTTCAGCATGAAGAAAAGTAAACACAAAAAAGTTTTTTTTGTGTGATGTTGGATGTTTTTCTCCAAAAATGAGATTTTTAAATCTTAAAAAAATACACTCCACCTGCTCTTTTAAATATTAATGAAAGATTAATAGGTTGTTTATACATAATAAATTAATCAGTATCTTAAAATTTGTTGTAGACGCTCCTTATGACGGAATTCTTGGCCCAGTTTAACCTGAACCATACTATATGAACAGTATGTAAGGGTTAAATAAGACAAGCCAGTGTTTTATTGTCAGTAATTGTGTAACACTACAAAAGCCTGTTTTTCCTCCGTCATTGTGGAATATTAATAATGATGAGAAAACAATAAACTCACTGTGCATTTTAGGATCAGTCAAAACAAAATGTGGAAAACTTGAAAACTTCAGAATCCTCTTTAGATAATTACTTTGCTTAGAATCATGATTGAGCTTTTACCTCCATCACTGACGATGTTACAAGGCAGCACACCATTTTCTCATTTTTCCCTTTTTTTTCCAAAACGTCTCGTTGACTGCTTGGCAGCAAATCAGACAGCTCTGCTCCATATTAAGCACTTCTGTGTCAGTATCTGTTTCTCATATTTATTTGCCTTTTGTAGATGTTCCAAAAAGTTAATGTTTCTGTTCAGTCCGATATTAATTTATGGTTTTTGACAGATGTGACTGCCCTTTCAGGTGGTGATTCTGAGGAATAAGGTGCTTTATTTGAGGTGCCCCTCAACACTTTGTCAGTTGCTGTGAGTTCACTGAGAGTTCAGTAGAAGTTATTACACAATAGTCTTTATAATCTAAGTTTTCATTAATCAGCAGATACTTTTTTTTCTCCGCAGGCCAAATCCCTGTGTCATTTAGAATTCATGGACAGAGAAACAAGGTTAGCCTTTTATTTAGTGACTCTGATGATTTGTGACAGGCAGAAAATTAGATCATTAAGACCAGCAATGAAAATAATCCTCACAGCATGTTATTATGTGTTACTGGCAACATCTTTGTATTCGATTTTATTCATGTTCAATAAGTTCCAGATATCTGCTCCAATATTTATGATTCTGTGGTCAAATGAAATGTTATAGCCTGGGTGCATTGTAGTGTTTTATCTTTTTAAACAGAGTAGCTCAGGCTGAAATTGGTGGAATAACATAAATATTCATGTATTGTGAGATTTTGATTTGGATGTATGACATCAAGAAGAAAGATCAGTCACAATATGTGGCTGTCCCCCCCAAAAATTGGTTAATGATAATATTTTGTTTTATAAACAGAGTGTTTAAGTTTTCTAATTAATCAGAATATTTTAAAACAGACATAATATTAAAACAAAATATACTTTATAAAAAACTACTAAGGTTTCAGTCTTAGTAGGCCTAGAGACCGACCCCTGATTGTGGGGGGGAAATGTATATTCTCCAACTATTCAGTGATTGGTTGCTGGTAATCTCTGTGTGACATCAATTGCAAAGAGAGGTGTTTCACAAAAAACGTTGTAATTAAATAGTTGATTCTGTTCATCTGGACGTAGCGGTTTTGGGAGAAATGTCTCATCACTCATCCAAATGACTTCTTCGGTCTCAACTGAATGTGGCAGAATAAATGTGGTTATTTAGACATTTGTCAAAGCTGGGAAGGCACCTAAAGGATGCTCCAGGCGATCCAGAAGAGAAGATGGACAACTGCTGCCTAAGCAAAAACCCTTAGTGTGATCCCTTGTGTGTCATGAGTATCGGAACAGCTAAGACACATTTTCTCAAACACTGCGTCTCTGTCTCTGACTCTGTGTTTGAGGACAAGGGAGCATCTTCAATTGGCGGTACCATTTATTCATTTTGTTTGCTTTGGTCTTGGTTGCCCACAATCAGAGCTACTGGCTGAGCAACGCTTTCTCCTGAATATACCAGAACTTGGTTTTGCTTGCCTTGTGATGGCCAAAGTGTCAAAAATAAAAGGTGTCAAAAATAAAGAAAATAAAAGGCTAATAATATATTTAAATACCTACCTAGGCTAGATTTACTTTCTTTGTGAAACTAGAGCATGCCTCATCTTGGAACAAATAAAAATAAATGGAAAAAATTGATGTCCAATAAGAAAGATTGCATAATAATAATAATTGCCAAATAATAGTCTATTTCATGGCAGATGAACAACAGTTATTTCAGCATCAAGTCATCGTCACTGTGAAATGACACAATTTCCCAGATAATACGCAGTACAGTACATCATGCAACATTGTAAAGTCTTCTAATAAAGTTAAGCAACAAAATAAATAAATGTGGTATAAAATATAGCAATATACAACGAGAAGAGGAAAGCACAAACACAAATATTAAACAAAAATGTTTGGCTCAGATGCTCAAAAAGCAACAAAACATTTTTGTTTAATATTTGGTTTAAACTTTGCTGGCAGACTTAAAAAAATGGCAAGAAAGTAGACTAATGAGTGGGTAGGGGATAAATAAAACACATCATAACAATATAAAACAACGATAATAAATGGTCCTAATAGATGATGATATTATTATTATTATTATTATTATTATTATAATATCGTGTAACCTTTACTATGGAAAATATTTTGGAACATATCCGCGCACATAATCAAACACATAATTTATCTGCTGCTGTCAACAACTTCAAGCAGAAGAAAGTATATTTTACTTTATGGTTTTGCCAAGTCAATAGAAATGATCACTACAGAGAAGCCTTTTGATTATATAAAATTGGGAAACATCTGTTTAGACTGCTGAAAATATTGAACAGATAGGCCTATATCATAGAAAAGAAGTTTACAGATTTTCTAATTATCTTATCAATGTAGGGCTCAGTAACAGCCCTAGACACTAGTTAGTCACCATCTGTCAGATGCTTGTCATTAGGGGAAAATGGGTGTTCCCTGACCGACCAGTAAACCCACCAAACAATCACCAGGTGATTGGTTTCTACAGGTTGCTTGCATAAAATTGGTATTAATTGGCAGTGTATATACTGCTTTGGTTACTACCAGGTTGTTATAGTTGCCTGAAGGTTGCATTGAAGACACGGCTGTTCTGCAAACACTTGTCAGCTGCTTGCCAAATAAGACTGAAAAGTGCAAACTAGAAATAGAAATCATTTGCCTTTACAGTAAAAGTTTCACCATTTGAAATATGCTCTTGGCAACAGGCAGTTTTTACTTTAAAGTTTTTTCTTTCCAGTAGCAGCTTTAAATTTTACTACAGTTCAGAGAATACTGTTTTTTGATGAGTCGACCTTTTTCATGTTAAATCAGGGTCAACCTCTAGGATTTACGTAATGTACAAAAAAATTTGTTGTAAATTAAAAAAAATGTTTAAAAAAGGTGTTTAGTGCAGCGCTGTCTTTGCAACTGATTTTACTCAACACCAGTCATCATCTTCCAGCAAACAGCTGAATTTGCATTCTTCCTAAGCAACCAGAGGCTGCCAGAGGGTAACCGACTGGTCTCTAGGCCTGTATAATTTATAGGGAGACTCTAGAATATGAACAACTAGCAGAAAGCAAACCCAGATAAGTATAGACAGGTACAGCTTCTTATTAGACATGGTAATCATTTTTTACTTTAATGGCCATTATAGCCAGTGTTTTAGAAGCTGGTACTCCTAACGTCTTTGCTAGTTAGATGACAAAACCAAAGACTAAAAAATTTGAAAATACGACGGATGTTGAGTCTTAAAGGCATTGTGTCATTCTGGCAAATGTCATTGCTTTTCATAGGTGTTCCAGAGGAATGACATGTAATACTCCAGGCTTTCCAAAACTGACATTCGGCATAGCAACCACAAGAACGTTTTAACATTAAAGCATGAATTACCTTGAAAAAATCCAAAAGGAAAACAAATTACCACAAAATTAGTTTAAATATATCTGACTTTAAAAAAAAAAAAAAGAAAAGTTTTTGCTTTTTGGTAATTCAGTGCAACACCTGCTTCTAAGGCCTGATGGCTATCCCTCAAATGATCTGTAAAACTGGATGACACTGTTTTTTTGTTTTGTTTTTTTTGCCTATCAAAATTTCAAAGTGTGCCAATGTTGACAACTGTTAAAACGCTTTGGGATACCGAGATATCCAGCCAATAAGATACCAGGCTTACAACACCAGGTCTTAAAATAGTGTCGACTTGGTAGAATTTGCTCAGATGTTGCAGCCAAACACCAAAATGACAGCTTAATAAAAGACATAAGCTGACACGGCTAAAACAGTTTCTGGCAGCTCCCACTTAATACACTGATATATATATGGTGGGTTTCTTTTAGTAAACAACCCAAAGCGTTCCACACATTTTGGCTTATTTATCATGTATTTTCAGCTGCTGAGCAAAATCGGTGAGGCTAAATTTAAATCAGAGTAGTAAACAAGGTCATGTTTGTTTATTATTTGAACAATACATTTAAAAATGAAACTACTATGGAATTGTGTTAGTGGAAACAGGTTGGCTCCTATGAATAAAATGTAAAAACTATTAATGCTATGAAATTTTACAAATTTAAATCCATTCAGAATGGAGTTAAAACATAGAAGGCCTATAACACAAAGATAAAATGTTGTCAGTCCAATTGTGCCTCTAAAGTAAGACAAGTATTTGTTATACGAGGTGAAGGCAACTTTATCAGTTAATGTGTTAGAAGCTTCCTTACAAGTGCTCTTCAAATATATTCCTGATTTGTCTTAAGAAAAATCAGTAAAACCTAAACAAAGGGGTTGATTGAAGGGGAAAAACTGGAAGCTGTTAGAGAAGATGGATACGCCTGTATTTCAGCTTATACTGATTGGCAAATTTTTCAGGAAACTTTATTTGTATACTTGTTCAACTACTCTTCAACACAAATATCTAATCAGCTAATCATGTGGCATCAACTCACTAAATTTAGACATGTAGACAGAGTGAGGTTCAAACTGAGCATTTGAATGGGAAAGAAAAGTGATTTAAAGGCCTTTTAATAAGGCATGGTTGTTTGATGGGTTTGTGTAAGTATTTCTAAACGTATCTCTAAACTGCTGATCTACTGGCATTTTCCCAAACGATTAGCTCTGGTTGTACAGTATGTAGGGTTTACAAAGAATATTTAAAAAAAGAGAAAATATCCAGTAAGCTGCTGTTTTCTGAGTGAAAATGTCTTGTTGATGTTAGAATGGTAAAGCTGATATAGGAAGGTAACAGTATCTCAGTTAACCACTTGTTACAACCAAGGCATGCAGAAGAGAATCTCTGAACCTTGAAGCAGATAGACCATACCAGGTGCAACTCCTGTCAGCTGAGAACAGGGCATTGAGGATAAAGTTCACACGGGCTCACCAAAATTGGACAGTAGAAGACTGTAAAAATGTTCCTTGGTCTGATGAGTCATTACCTACTACAATGTTGATGGTAGGGAAACAATATAAAAGCAAGGATCCATTTTGCCGTACATCAACACATCAGACTGTTGATGGTTGGGGATCTTTTCTTGGCACACTTTGGTCCCCTTAGTTCCAACTGATCATTGTTTAAGTGCTACACTTTGCTTGAGTATGGGTGCTGACTATATATTTCCCTTTAAAACGACAGTATACCCACCTTGTATGCGGCTGACAAATCTTCAGCAAATGTGTGATGCTGTCATGTCAACATGGATCAAAATCTGAAGAATATTTTCAGCACCTAATTGAAATTTATGTCACAGGAATTAAAGCAGGTCTGAAAGTAAAAAGGGGATCCCAACTGTTACTAGCAAGGTGTAAGTAATCAAGTGGCCAGTGAGTGCATATATCAGTTGATAATCTAATATCTAATCTGATATCTACCATGTTGACTGACTTTGGCATATTTGCTATTAAGAGCACATGGAAACACATGACTTAAGCAAAGACTTCTTAGATGGTCCATAGCTCATTGCAAGTCACATTATTTGTCAAGTAACTCCATTAAACACAGTCACATTGTCCAATTCAGTGACGTGTACTGGTTGTACACGTCACTGAAGCTGAAGCTGGTTGTTAGATAGCGTTTTAAAACCAACAGTAGCTTAGCAGTATCCAAATGAAGGAGTTATGTAATATTCAGTTATTAAGAAGGGAGAAATTATCTGTAGATACCAAAACAGTTTGTGTCCCTGATTACTAATGCTGTTAAGGCATTTTATCATGGGACTATATGGGAATTAGCTTTCCCTAAGAGCCAGACTCTAGTGGCCACCCGACTTACTGCGGTTTTTTATCTCTTTCATGTTGGCTTAACTTGTCAGCCCCAGAGGTGCCCATTTTCTAGAGCAAGTTATATTTCACAGTGTTAGAGAGAATAAATAACAAAAAAACCAACATTTTAAAGCTTTCTGATATTTAAATCCTATAATTTTATAATGGTTGTAATATGTAGGGTTGTGTTTAAATACTTTCAACACTAACATTCAGAGTTGAGTGGGGGGTTCATTTTCAACCCAGATGCTTTTTGCAGGATAAACCCTTCCCATTAAACTATTGTGTAACAAAATGTTTTGTTTGTAGGAAATGTAAACAACAGGTAGATCATTGGCTTTAATTTTGTCTTTTTATCACCACAGACAGGGTCAGAGGAGGTCTTTGAATAAATGGATTGGAAGTTCAGAGACACAGATGCTTGTTCAAGTTAAATGGAGTTGTTTGTAAAATCCACTCCACCCCTGCAGTCGTATTGGCATCCATTGCTCTGACAGCTTGTATTTTTCATCAAGACTAAATTGTATATGTTTGCCCTTTAATACATTAGCTGGACGAAGATAAAACGGTGGACTGGGGTCAAGCATTTGAGGGCACAAATGCATGGAAAATTCCATTTAGCAAAGACAAAGTGCTGGGAGGGGTCTAACAGAAGAGGAGGGTGGCAAGGATGCCCACACCTTGGGTTAAGCGACTGTCCACCCACTCTGCTTTTTAATTCTGTCTAAAAACATTTCGTTGTGTCTCAGTTTGATAGAACACGTTTTGAAATTGCTGTCTTTAAAATATATTATGAGTGTTGCTGTGAAAGGATTTGTCACCATGATAATCTGTCAAAACAGGCTCGTCTGTGTGCTGTTTGTTTTGAGTTCATTAGTGAGATCGACAGGGTTTCCTGTCAGGGCTTATTCTCAGGACTTCACCGTTTTGATTCATTGCAATTTAATTTTCATGTGACACTGATTCTGTTGTTGTTACCAGGAGATCCCGTTGACTCTTAAGTGTTCCTGTTTTTGCCCAATAAATGATTGATTATATGACAAGCTTATGCCGACGGGGGGAAAAAAGAACAAAAGGGAAAATCTAATATGACAGACACGGCCTTGTCTGCCAGGTTAGAATGAACAGAATTAGCAATATGTGAAACATATGTGTTAAATGCACCTTAGAACACACATGCATCAACACTACATATGAGCGGGCAGAGGGAGGTTTGGAGTCTTCACACACCCCTGTTCTCTGTTGCCTGTTGGGGCCCTCCAAGGTATGGAACCGATCTCCCCCCACCACTCCCCCTGCCAGTGGCAGACGCCCTCAGACATCGGTGCATTGGTGGGGTTTTTTGTGTCCGGGGATGGGTGTCCAGGTACGCACCAGCTCATTCCTGGTGGCTGCTTGTCGGGGCCTGGAGCCTGGAGCCTGGAGCTCACTCGGGCCCCTTCAGGGGTGGGGTGCCCTCAGCCTCTCAGCCTGGGCCTCGGTCACTCTGGCACAGCTGGCTGCCGGCGGAACTCACGGGCTCGTCACTGCAACCCCCCCTGGCTTCTGCTCCGCAGCTGCTGAGTGACCCCTCATCTGGGGCTCTCCTCAGCTCTTTCCGGGATAGTGGTGCGGCTGCCCCTCCGTTGGTCTTCCTTGGTCTCTTGTGCTCTGACGGCCTCTGGTTGTCTGGGGCCTGGATCTCCTCCATACCATGCCCTGGAGGACGGGGATATGGCTCCCCACACCCTCTAGCAGATCATTACATGAAGGAATCTTTTAAATACAAGCGCACTCACGCTCACAGGTGTACACACGAGTGCTCACACAAACAAACTACACCCTTTTTGGCTCCAACCTCAAAGCACACTGTGTGCTGTAAGTCTTACGTGCTGCATAATAATCAATATTTAATATTTACTGCTATATACACATAGAGTATCGCGATGGTGTTGTGTTTATTATATTTCTGTTTTTGTTTGCATGTTTTCTCTTTTTTTTCTCTCTCAACAGGTGATCCAGGTGATATATATATGTAAAAATATGTTTTTTGCCCCCCCCCCCCCCCCCCCCCCTTCTTTGCCCATCATCACTATTCCTCTTCCCCACTGTCTTTGTTTCCCTCCCTCTCCCCGATCATGTCTGTCCCGTCTGTAACAACTGAAAATAAAATAAAATAAATAAATAATAACAACAAAGGTCAATCAAATGGACCAATACGGCAAGGCAGGGATGGTCCACTTGGTAAAGTAATTCCGTTGGGCTTCTCTCTTTGCCTTCAGACAATAATACTGATGGCAGAAGAACCAAACGGGACAGGCGGGCGGGGGGGAACAGCAATATGTGAAAACAAAACAATTCAATTCAACATGGTTTATTTATATAGTGCCAGTTCACAACAACAGTCACCTAAAGACACTTTGTGATGTAAAGACTACAATATTCAAAAGAAACCCCAACAACCACGCCATGAGCAATAGGAAGGAAAAACTCCCCTTTGACAGGAAGAAACAATACAGTGCAATCCCAAATCATGATTTTATGAATGAGAAATATCTACCAACATATTTGATGGAGTTCATGCAAGTGAGAAAAGATAAACGGGAAGAACACAAAGAAAACAACATGGGATCATCTGACCGAAAAGTTCAATTTGGCTCAACATCAGCCATTCAAAGCAAGAACAACTCGGTGTTCAGCATCTCAGATACCATTGAAATCAAGGAAGACCAGAATCACAGATTGTCAGACTTATTATTGACCACAGCACAGATGTTTTTAATATCACATTTTCAGACTCTGAAGCTCCTATTAAGTTAGAAATTAATCTTTCTAACTCCAAATGAAAATTAAATGGTAGAAATAAGGAGTTCATGTTACACATTTGACAGAAATTAAACTCATTTGTTTTGCCACTGCTGTGTCCTGCCCGATAATAATGAACGGTGAAACACAAACTCTGTGAAATAAGAAAGGAACAGTTAAAATATATCAGTTCAGTGGTGATGGTAAGGAACACCCAGCCCTAGAAGAAAGGAGAAAGTGACAAAGCTGCAAATGTGTTTTCTTGGAAATGAAATGGGGATGTTGAAATTACATGAAATGCTTCACCGGATTACGGGAACTGTAGTTTGGACAAAATTACCTCTCTCCCTCTCTGTGTGTGTGTGTGTCTCTCTGTGTGTCTATAGATATAGATATTGTGAGTACAAGAAAACAATGATTAGAATATAATGTGCTTAAGTTTGATTAGATGAGAGGGTCCAGCTGTAGATCAGGTTGGTTTAGCTATAGGCCTGAGTGTGTGTGTAATTGTGCAGAGAGTGAGAGGAATTTATTGACACTGGGGGTCTGCCTGTCATAAAAGGAAATAGGAAGTCACAGTTAGGAGATGCTAGGACTGTATGGAACAGATAGGAAAGAGAGGAGAAGTCTGTTACCCTTGTCCCTGAATGTAATAAAGGCTCATAACTGTCACAACTTAGAAGTAGGTTTGCAGGAGACCCTCCACATGCTTAGCTGTAAGAGTAAGACAAACAAGAAGCCAACAGCTTAGTGGAAATTCCCCAAGGGATACCTGAGTGGGGGTCTCAGTGCTTGTGACCTGATAACCATGTTTTGTTTGGTGTAGCTTGGGTGAGGGGAGATGGACTTTTATGACCGGCAGGAAGTCACATATACACACCCAGTGCTGTAACTGTTACGACACACACATACTCACTCACGTCGCACACTCACAGGTACGCCCACACGCAGGCACTCACGTGCTCGCACATACATACACAAACACAGTGTTTTGGGTTTACAACACTCCATGTGGGTTTTACAATGGGGCGTCGTTTCTATAAAACTGGTTGTAACAGACGAAGGAGTTGAGATCTACAGAGGAATTGCCGGGCCCTGTATATCTCCCCTTCTAGAAGGTGCATGAGTGACTGAAGATGAATAAAGGTTTTGTGAAATAACTACTGAGTTCCGGTGTCGTCTCTGGAGGCCTGAGGAATAAAAAGAACTGGGGTGAAACTGAAAACGCAACAATATATAGGATAATCTCTTACACACTCTTAGACACAAGGCTTTTATTTATCAAAAATTGTGAGGAAAAAGTTGTGGCGTCACTTTTGACTGAAAAAGTCAATAACTGTAAAAAAGGGCCACTTAGAAATGAGTTCACCTGAATAATATGGGTGCTGTGTTTGTAACTTATGCAGTTTATGAATATTCTTAGCTGTTTAAATGCTTGGATAGCTGTTATCGGCAATGTTATAAAAAGGAATCGTTTATCTATGTCAGTCTGCCTGATTGACAAGTGTAAAGATTACAATACAACATATTTAATGTGGCTGGAGAAGGTCTCCAGAAGTGTTGATAACCTTATCTGGCTTGTGCGGTCACACCGTATGTGCTGCACAATGTCAGGCTTCGAAGGTCAAAGGCAGCTTTGTTGAAGTCAGATTGACAGATCAATAATAAATCATAGCTTCTGTAATATTGCAGATGTTGACTGTTTCCTGTTGTTTTTCACCTTCAGGTGACAGAACTGTATATATGTTTAAGCCGTTGTGATGTGTTTAATCATAAAAATGTTTCCCACTATCAATCTGCTTCGGATCGGATTTTTCAGACTTGCCCTGGAAATAAATTTTTTTAAGTTAAAGGCTTTAATTTTATTGGAAGTTTTCACTTCCATCGTGCCATGTATTGCAGACCTAGAACAAGATTCAGACATCCTGAAGTGCATGCTTTCACAGACATTTGAACAGTGGTTGTAGCCTGGTTACCAGTACTATATCCTGGTACTGATCTCTGTGTGGGTGAACTGTTAATAGCTTTTAAAGGCAGGTGCAGTTTCTGTGATATCATTCCTTTTTAAACCAGCCAAGTGTAAAGCTCTGGTGAAACTGTGATGCCAGGACCCCTTTTTGCTTAAAAATGGCTAAAAACAATTATTAATAGAGGAGTTGTTGTGGTTAAAGAAGGCAAAAGGAACATTTTCCTGTATAAATAGGGCCATAACTGATGCCACTAAGTTTCTAAAGAAGTTTGGTCACTTGAGGGTTAAATGATGAATAAATATCAGGCTTTGCCACAGCTTTCAAAAGGGGATCAGGAAAGGTGGCAGCTTTACACGTTTACGTCTTTCAGTGTTCGTTTTGGTGTCTGGATCAGTTTGCAAGTCAATGTGCGTGAAAGGTTTCAAAAGGTTGGTTATAGGGACTGATTCCCTGCGAGTGTTTCTTACAGATAAAACCCATGGGCCTTCTTGCTGCAGCAAATAGTCCATCCGTGCTTGAAATCTTGTTGGAGCCAAGTCTTCCAGAGCTGCCAGCTCCCAGACAGTGGAGAATGATTACCAGAATGGGCATTAATATGCAGCATCCACCAATCAGGACAGTGCAGCTGGTATACAAATCAGCATTCCTGAGTGGTTGACTACACTACTGTTATATTTGATAGTACTGCGTTGTGTGATACTTGTGAAGTGACACATCCGCTTCTTTTATGTTTCTGTGTAGTAAAAGCTTATTCGTGCTTTTTAACAGCATGTAAACCAGCTGAGGTTATTTATTTATGCATTTTTCTTTTTAAAATGTGGCTTTAAAACGAGGAAGATGACTGCTCTGTTTGACTCGATTTCATTGTTGCACCATAATTGCAACATTCTGCTACACACAGCATGCGTTGTTAGAGGACTCTGTGTGTGCATGTGTGCACGTCTGTGTTTCTGTATATCTCAAAGGAAATGTTCTTCTTGTTTTCTGTAGCCACACAACACCTTTAATTGCTTTCAAGGCAGCACATTTTGTTGTGTTCTTAGGAGTTCAGAAGAGTTCACAAGTACTTGGCAACACAATCTATGTTGACTTTACATAACTTTTTATAAGTTGTCAGCATGGAAAACAATCTCAAACTGACCCTGGTGTCAGACCTTTGAGTCAGAGTAAGGTACGAATGACTAGAGTTTCGTGCAGAATTTATATTGTATGGTCTTTCACTTCCTATTCTCTTTGGCATTGTAGAGCAAGATGCTGAATTATGGAGTATTGCTGTCATGGAGCCTATGTCCAGAAGCTATCCACTAAATATTAATGTTCAGTGTGTGTGTATATGTGTGTGTATGTATGTATGTATGTATGTATGTATGTGTATATATATATATATATATATATATATATATATATATATATATACGCACACACACACACACGTACACATAGAGAGAGAGAGAGAGACTGTGCTGGGGAGTAACGCAATACATGTACCGGCGTTACGTATTTAAAATACAAAATATGAGCAGCTGTATTCCGTTACAGTTGAAGAAGTTGATATTCACAATACCCTTACTTTGTTGAAATAAAGGGATTATACTGCGGCCTTTTTCTGTTTCATATGTTAGGCTATGCCCTCTCTATTTTTGGTACTGTATTTTTCGAACCATAAGGGGCACCCAACGTATTAGCCAGAGGTCCCTTTACTATGGTTCGGAGCCGTGGACCTGTTTTATATACGCAAGGAATAGTTTTCTATACAGGATCGCTGCAAAAAGTGCAGCGTTACCTAATGTCAACCTACTGTTACTCATTTTATATTAAGATTTAAAAATCTAGTTGGTAGTGGTATGGCAAGTAGCCTTCAGTAATAGTAATAAACCACACAGCAATCGTATATTCAAGTAGATGTAAAAAGCATGACAATATATTAAGTAATCCAAAGTATTCAGAATACGTTACTCTCATTGAGTAACGTAACGGAGTACGTTACAAAATACATTTTGGGGCATGTATTATGTATTCTGTAATCTGTAGTGGAATACATTTTAAAAGTAACCTTCCCAACACTGTCTGTGTGTGTGTGTGTGTGTGTGTGTGTGTGTGTGTGTGTGTGTGTGTGTGTGTATATATATTAGGGGTGCAACGATATTCGTATCGATATTGAACTGTTCGATACAGTGCTTTCGGTTCGGTACGCATATGTATCGAACAATACAACATTTGTAATTTATTTGATCAACTTTCCTTCCGACGATGCTGTCTGTGTTGAGCGCTCAGTGAATCTGCATTCGACTACTCCGCCTAGGCTGCACTGTCGAGCGCAGATCCACTGAGCACTCAACACAGACAGCATAGTCAGAAGGAAGAGCGCAGGGCAAGCTAGCAAGACACATGGACCTCCCCCACCCTCATTCAGATCTGGCGTTTGGAATTATTTTGGTTTTCATGTGACGTATGACCCTGAAGGTAAGCGAGTCATGGACTAAAGTAAAACAGTATGTTGGATGTGCCATGCAATGCTCAATTACATGGGTGGGAACTAGTGTGTTAGCGCAGTTAGCTCGTTAACGTGTTGGCTGTCTAGCCCCACACACGGGGCGATCGGCGGTAGCTCGTTAACGGAGATTTGCCGTGTTGTGGCGTTAAGGTCATTTCAACGAGATTAACCTGAAAGCACTAGTGGGAACACAACGAATATGACTGCACATTTACGCCGACATCATCCTAGTGCAAAGACCAAAACAACAAGCATGCTACTAACTTTAGCCGAGTCATTTAGACAGCTGTTAGCACGTGATTCTCCTTATGCTGCTGAGAATATAGCCCAGAAGAAGCGGATAGTATAGCTTTTATTTTGGAAAGAGACATTTCTCTGTAATAAACTCTCTTTTCCAAAGATGAGTGATTCCTCAATCAGATACAGGGCTTGCAATATCGCTAGCCCGACGTCCCGGAGCTAGCGATTTTTTCCAGTCGGGCTACCAAAATCTATCTCTTCCCTGCCCGTCGGGCTATTGTAGGAAAAATATATGTCAATGCTTTTGCATTCTTTCAGAAATGTAGCTGGGTAATTATGTCATTGGCATCGGTGAGCCACTGTCAATATGTGACATATTGAAATCGCGTTTGAATTTGCGCTTGTTTTTTTGCTTTCACTTTGCAATCGCGCGAACTGTGTATAGAGAGCGACAGCACTGATCTGTGAGTGATGATAATTTGTGCACCAATTCCTCTGACATCGTCTTATTAATCGTTAGCTTACTATGCAAACATGACAAGTGAAATCTCCCGCAGCTTAAACATGTGAGAGGTTGATCGCGCAGAGAATCGCTGAGCTTATGTGAGTGCGTGTGTAAAAGTATTTCAGTTCTGCTGAGCCAAATAAGACAGGTCAGGGTGAAGAAGTGACAGCCAAAGAAAAGCTTACCACAAAATGGAGAAGTTATGACAAATCAGACTATAAGGCAAAAAGAAAGTGCAGCTTTATGGTTTCATGGACAAAAGAATTTCTGTGGCTGCAATATGACGAGCTAAATAACCAGGGCTGCACATAAGTGGTCCGCAGGTGCGCATTAGCTGTCAAAATAAAAAACACGCACAAGGGTTAGGGTTAAATTTAAAAACTGTACTTTTGAGTTAAAATATATATTTATAATTTTAATAAATGACAAATTAAAAAGGCATGAACATTTTTTTTGTATCGAAAATATATCGAACCGTGACACCAAAGTATCGAACCGAACCGAACCGTGAATTTTGTGTATCGTTGCACCCCTAATATATATATATATATATATATATAATATGTATACACATATACACATGGGCAGCACGGTGCCACGGTGGTTAGCACTGTTGCCGCACAGCAAAAAGGTCCTGAGTTCAATTCCACCATCAGGCCAGGGTCTTTCTGTGTGGAGTTTGCATGTTCTCCCCGTGTTTGTGTGGGTTCCCTCCGGGTACTCCAGCTTCCTCCCACCGTCCAAAGACATGCAGCTTGTGGGGATAGGTTAATTGGATAATCCAAATTGCCACTAGGTTTGAATGTGAGTGCGAATGGTTGTCTGTCCCTGTGTGTTGGTCCTGCGACCTGTCCAGGGTGTACCCTGCCTCTCGCCCTATGACAGCTGGGATAGGCTCCAGCGCCCCCCGCGACCCTGAAAAGGATAAGCGGAAGCGAATGGATGAATATATATATATATATATATATATATATATATATATATATATATACACACACACACACACACACACACACACACACACACACACACACTGTATGCTGTAGTTAAAGTTGATGTTTTAGGAAAGGACAGGATAAGGACCAGATCTGGACTCTTTGATGTCAGTGTATCATGGATTCATTGTGGGGAAAGATTTTAAGGTATAAAAAGTTAATCATTTATATTAATAGTCTCTACTCAACTTTTGGTTTTCTGTACATATCAGCAGTTAAAACACGTTTGCTGATCTTCTCTGTCTAAAATACATGATAGGCATATGTCTCTGTTTATCGCTAAGACTCTAATTGGAAGGCTGCCATTTTCCACCACTTCTATGCTAGGATGGCACTCTGGTCCATATCAGCCCTAGTCCTGCTTGGCTATCATTGCAAGTCCAGCTTCTAATTTCTTCGCTCTAACCACCTGAAACTCTCTGCAATGCATCCAGAAAATGAATTCTTTGGTTGCTCTCAGTCAATTTAAATTCATGATTACAAACCATTTAGGTTCCATCGTTATCTCTTGAATGAATTTGCCTTTTAACTCTAGATTTAGTCTCCTGCAGTAGTGTATTATTGTTTTTTTTTTTTTATCTTATATTATCTGTATCCTTTGATTTAATTTTAAACACTAAAAATAATTGTGAATTAGTTTTTTATGGCCTTTTTTTTTCTTCTCTTTTTTTGAGAATAGTTGCTCAGATTACTGTAGAGTCATGTGAAAAAACCTACATTTCTGACTAAAAACAGACCTGCGATACAAACGTATTTAGGAGCACCATGTGAATAAAAAGCCTGACAACATTAAGCCCGCGCAGCCACTAGTTTCAAACAAAAACACTGATAGCAGTGATGATAACGCTGGCACATTTTAATGTGGAGGCAGAGTTGTTTTACACAAGAGCAAAGAGGCAGAGCCGAGAGGCTTAGCTCAGAGTGAAAAAATGTGCTTCTAGCTTTCAAAACAGCTGCGCTGTTCCTGTAATCACCATTGAAACCTTTACTAGAAAAAAGTCTTTCAACAAACTCCAACATGAAGAAAAGCAAACTTTGTAGTTGCTCCATCCACTGCTGTTTGTTTTGTACACAGAAACATCTGCAGTAAGCCTCCAGAAGTTGTATTAAAAGATGAAGATGAACTGTTAACTTAGTCTGACACCAGACTGGTTAAATCATACAGCTTGCTGAAGGCTAAATTAAACTAAATTGCATTAATATTTATTAATAAAAGCGGTTTTCACAAGCCAATAAAAATGTACATGGGCCAGTAAGGCACTGGCCTGAGGTTAGGTTGGACACTGAATTATTATTAATAATAATTAATTGTTCAATCGATAGATTAATAAAATGATCAATAGCTGCACCCCTAGTAGCCAGATGCTGCTAATCAAAGGCACTTGATTAATTGGTCACGTTAAGCGTTAGCACCTTTTTATAAACAGGGTTCATACGGGTGCTTGAAATCCTTGAAAATACTTGAATTTTAATGTTATCTTTTCAAGGTTTGAAAAGTGCTTGAATCTCAGATGTGGTGCTTAAAAGTGCTTGAAAGTGTAACTGTATTTCATTCACCACAAATAACTATCTGATTGAATAGTTTTCTTATCAGATAGAGAAATAAAATGAGTCGCAAAATGTAGAGGCAAATTTTCTCCGCCTGGGCTGCCTTGCCCCTCTGTCTGTTTCAACGTGTAACCCCGCCCCTCCCTCGGACAGTCGGGGATGGGTGCGCTAACATACTTATAGGTTGCTGTTTTAATGAGTGTTTGATGGAAAACAACAATGGCGGAGGTTGCGCTCTCCAGTCACATGATAGGTGAGTCCTAGTAAATAATTTTCCAGTACGTGTACGTTACACATGCTATTTTTAAAAAATTATGATTATTATTTTGCTAGCTATCAAACTCGCTGGAGAAATGATTGAAATGCACTGCGTGTGATGCAGTATGGCAGCGCTATTATGGAATATGCTGTGAACTTAGCTAACATTACTTAGCAGTGAAATGAGTTAATTTACTCAAGTGAAAGCTTTAAACATTAGCCTGATACATAACTTGCTAACTTAAGGCTTTCTGGTTAACCCTCTGGGGTCGACCGACCCAGAGTCTCCATTTCAACTTGGGTCAAACGTGCGGACTTCAAACTATATACCAGTGTTTAAATTGTGTTGATACGCCACGTAAAACCGGTGTTTTTTGTTTTTAATAAAACAGTGGCGTTTCCTCCGGGAAGAAACGGTAAAAACGGCGTTTTCTAAGGAGAGCGCTAGCAAACACGCTTTGCTTGTGAGTGAAAAACAACAGTTATTGGTGAAAAAAGAAAAAACACTCCTTCCCTATTGGTGGAAAAATGTACCACGTCGACCAATCAAAAAAATGATATGGCAACATGTGGCATTTGGTTGTTTGGGAAGAGGGGGAAGTTTTAGGAGTGAGCGAGAGAGAGAGAGAGAGAGACAGTTTTGATACATGAGAAATTTGTGACGTGTACCGTGTTTGGAGTCTCAAGTTAGTGTGTTGTCTTGTGTAGTTAGTGTGTAGTGTAGTCGTTGTTTTGTTTTGTGTGTCAGTTCTACTAGTGATCGTCACAGTTGCTGCAAAAAAGCCACCAAAGGCAGATTGCAGTGTAAACACTGAGTGACACACCTGCTGTCAGACCTGCAGGTTTATCCCTGTGCTGTTCTCATCTGTGTTATAGTGGACACAAACTATTTTTTGGAGTTGCATAAATATTTTTTGTGCTTTCTTATTTGATGCAGAACACCTGATTATTCCGTAAATAGTTTGAAATGGTTATATAAAAAACGTCTGAGCCTTGGCTGCATTTTTAGGTAAATAGTACCATGTAACTTTGTTGTTTGCAAAACTTGTGCATATTTTTAAAAATGTACAATTTCTATTTGCATTTCAAGTTATGAAAATGATTCGTTAAACGTGCTCGTGGTTTCTACTTTCTACTTGTAAAATTTTGTCTGAATTTAGATAAATTGTGCTGATACAGTTTGTCAAAATGAGAAAATAACAGATTGGCAAGATAAACAGTTTTTAAAGGTGAAATATAGAGGCCAAATCAAAAGTAGTCAAAAACGGCCAATTATACCCTGGATCCCAGCTTCTTTGAGTATTTGAAATAATGGTAATATGAGTGATCCATATGGTCACAAAGATTAGCCACTTGTTTCTGTGCTACCAAAGTTCCCCGGCTTTCATTCAAAATGTGTTTATCGTCAGCACCTGCACATTAAACTACTTAAACATTATAAATGTCTTCAAGCTCACACTGAAGCCTGTGGGGCACCATCAGCCACTGAGAAAGTACACACATTTATATGTGTATTTGTATATGAATATTTCATGCTTTAAGGCTGCCTGTTTATTTAAGGGAGATGAACAAAATACATTGGACTTGTACATAATATCACAGATGATAAATTAAATAGATTTGAAGTAGATGCTTGTGCATTCTTAAAGCATTAAAGCATGTGCTGGAAAAGCTTGAATTGGACCCTGAAAAAGGCGCATGAACCCTGTCTAAAGCTGGAGTTGTGGGAAGTTGTTGATCTGGAGTATTCAGGTGTGTGTTAACACACTGCAGTAGAAAGTAGAGTAGACATCTCAGCAAGTTCACCCCAAGGTCAGATACTGCTGAGATACTCAGAGAAACTGCAAAAAAAATCTAAGAGGTACATCTTAAACTCTACAGGCCTCAGTTGGAAGTGTTGGAAAGGTTACCTCTTCCCTCTAAAAAATAACATGGCAGCACAGTTTTGGTTTGCAAAGTTGCATCTGAATAAACCACAAGACTTGTGAAACAAGGTTTTCTGGATAGGTGAAATCAAAGTGGAGTTGTTTGGCCATAATGCACAGCATCACATTTAGTAAAAATCAAACAGCATAATGGCACAATCACCTCGTACAAACTTTCAAGCACAAGGTTGTCAAGCTTGATCCAAACTGGGTCATGCAACAGGACAGTGATCCCAAAGTCAGCAGCAAAGCTACAACAAAATAGCTGTGGGAAAAAACACAAGTGCCAGCAAACTCCACTGAGCTGAAGCAACATTGTAAAGAAGAGTGGGCCAAAATTCCTGATAGAGTTACTAAAGGTGAATAGACAAGCCACTGAATCATGGGGTGTTCTTAATTTTACAGGACTGCATCTAATTTGATTGTATAAAATATGCTTTCATTTTTGATGAAGAGGCTAATTCACTAAATTAATTTCAATTATTTTTTACCACATGCAAGACAACACCAGGATCTAAGTAATATGGATGTATTGCCTGGGATTCTCCTGCATAGAGATAACTTTTGCTAAATTAAGAGTAAGGAAATTTGGAGCCTCTTAGATGTGTTTAATGTTTATATCAGTGTCATTTTTCATCTCTCTGTTCATGTTAGGTATTCATGCTTCTGGATTCCTACAAATGTGCTATGCCTTTAATAGCAGCTGTGACTCATAAATTAAACCACTGTAGAGCATAATATATTTTGCTGAACTTTTGAGTCGCCTAAATTTACAGCCATGTATCCAGCTTCATTGCTGCCAAACAAGAAGCAACAAAATCTAATGTTGCCTTTTAAACAACCACTTCCCATAAATTTAATTTATGCGTAGTAGAGCACATTACCGCTGTCTTCAGGCAGTAGATTGCTTGTGCAGATGCTTATAAAAGACCATCTAAATAGTTGATAATTTTCAAATATGTCACAGCATGATATTAAAACAATTTCTGGAACTGTATTTGAGTTTGACACCACTGTTGTACATGATCTGTAAAAAGTAAGTCAGTATAGCTTGGGAGGCACACTAACTTGGTTCCCTGTGATAACTTTGTATGTCATCATTTTATATAAATTGTGAGCCCGGTCAGTCTCTATTAGAGCACCGAATGAATTGAATACATGTGAGGTACACACTACCAACTACTCCATTGGTAATCGGATCTATAGGAGCATTAGGAGACAGAAAGGTGCTAAAGCTGTGGGGCTGGATGTTAGGTTTGTGTGAGTTTGCCAGCATGGCTGAATATTGAACAGTGGATGAAACCAAGTGCTGAAGAATTAGCAGCATTAGAGTCTGAACATTACCCTAATGAGCTGGAATTGCATCTGTACTTTAGGGGAAATGTGACTCATAACTAGGACCGGGTAATAAGCCGGAGCTCTTTTTATATGCTTGGGTAGAATATTGTAGTAACCATTTTAGCTTTTATATAAACTGCATCAAAATGGCATTGGTTCAGAGCAATTTACTGGATGATGATGATGATGCAGAGGCAGCCCACCATCTCAGTCTAATCATGTACTCAGTGAAGAAGAGAAATCTTTGGTATGGGAATAAAACGCATATTCAACACATAATGGTACCTAAATAAATCAATTATCTGCAGAGTCAAGCAGGTTCTGTAGTCGTGAAACATTTTAACAAGCGAATGGGTGTGTATTGTTAGCACAGTTATTTGATCTTACTGGTGAAACTCACAAACAGGACTTCAGTCTTCATCCTTCATCATTTTCTATCTATCATTTTTTATTTTGTTTATTCTCATTTACAATTCTTGGTTTCCAGGCTTTTCCTAATGAATCTTGGGGGGTTTCCTGATAAATGGCTGTACATATAGCTTCTCATAGAAACAGTGAGGATAAATTCTGCACACTGCACCTCTAAGAATGTAAAAATGGGTGACAAATTGAAGGAAATTACTGAACATTTGTCCACTAATTGAGAGGATCTGATGGTTCTGTTTTGTTTTGGGCATGATTTAGCACACCTTTTTTCCTGAGATCAGCAATAGTCCAGATCCAGACCCAGATGCTGTTTTTTTTTTTTGTTTTTTTATGCGCCCAGACCTGTTACTAGACTTTGACTGACCTTTTTAACCTTCCTTGAATTTACCATGGGGCTTTAATCTGTATAGTGTTTTCTTTTGTCTGTGATGGGATGCTACTCAGCAAATCAAATCATTTATTCAGAGCGCGTATGAAAACAAAAAACTCTGCCAAGAGATGAGATGCAGAACTCATCTCTAGGGTTAGATGTAAGGTCATCTGTCCAGTCATCCCTTTCCTCACTTTATGAGGAAAAAGGGGGAGTTAATGCCTAGATGGTTAGAGAAATACAAGATAAAGGGAAACTTACACTACACCTTTTACCCCTCACACGTAAAAGCCTAATGGGGTTTTGTCAAAAACCCGCCAGGTTGGCAGGCAACATGAACACCCACGTTTGGGAATGGGATAAATCGAGAACTAAGCGACCTCAAGGTCATAGGTCAAGTTTTCAGAAAATCTTGTGAATTGAATAACTTGAGAACGAAGTGACGTAGGATTTTCAAATTGATACCATAGGTGAATCTACTGGGAGGCCAAGGGGTGCCACTGGCTACAGTCACCATTTTTTTTCTAAAGTCAGCTTTTTCAAAAGCTTTTTTTTAAAGTTCAGAATGCAAACTTATTTTACTTGAAATGAGAAAAGAACATTTTACTTTTAGAGTACCCTCTAGGTCATTGTGACAATTTATTTGTCTTACACACCCAACCAAACAGCAAATAAAAAATTAAACAAAAAGTAAGTTAAAAATCAAAATGTCTAGTCCAGCAAACATAGAATAAAATCTCTGACGTAATGTTAAGTCTTTTGTGCGATTTGGTGCATCTCAAATAAATAAATGAATAATCCAAAAAGTAGTTATATTAATACTGAAATATTTCCTCCAAACAAAACGTATAAATTCTCAATGTGCCAATCAGTCCGTGCATGATTCATTGCTCCGCCCATCAAAAAGTCACCTGCGCGAATATATCGCCTATCGTCATTTAGTGGACTGACGACTGTCAGCTAGAAAATTTTACATATCGGCCAACCTTAGTGTACAGAGGAGTTTATGGTTGACTCAATGACTTCAAGATGCCAATATGCTGTGGCTGCAAAACGAGCCCAAATCATCACCCCCTCTATCACTGTGCTTGACATTAGAAATGGGGTGCTTGTGCTGATATGCTGTGTGGTTTTCACCAAACGTATCACTATGCATTATGGCCAGACATTTCTGTTTTGTGCAGTGTGCCCAAAGGACATTGTTCCACAAATCTTGTGATTTATTCAGATGTAACTTGTAACTTGCCAAACATGTTGATGATCAGTTAATCAAGCACATTTTAATATCAGCACCTGGCTGTTATTTATCCTCTTAATTCCCGGAAGTAGTAAGAGTGTACTGGAAAAAACTGATTTTCACATGACTTTTATATGGTGCGGAGAACCAATTATTTGATCCTCTGCTGAATTCTAAGTTTGTTTTCTTACAAAGGGATGAACAGTTTCTAATTTTATGAAACTAATTTTATGAGACAGAATATCAAAAAAAGAAAATCCTGAAAAAACAAATTGCATAAAAGTTACAAATTGATTTGTATGTCACTGAAATAATCATTTGATTCCCTACAAGCTAGCCGGAATTGTGCATAGCAGAGATTGTAATCTGTCTCCCACATGGGCATGCAGATTTCAGTCAGTCAGTCTGTTACAGATACTCCTGATCTCAGTGATTTGAGGAGTATCTGAAGAAATTGATTCAGTCCACAGAATCAATTTCTTCTATTCCTCACCTTCGCCATAGGCAAGAGAATAGAACTGTCAAAGCTCACTTCAGAGACAACATTGTACACTTGCACAAGGCTTGAATGGGCTACAAGACCATCAGTAAGAAGCTTGGTGAGAAGATGACAAGTAGTGAAATTACTTGGAAATGGAAGAAATATAAAATGGTCTTCAGTCACCCTAAATTGTGAGCTCCATGCAAGATTTTGCCACATAGAGTGAGGATGATCATGGGGAAAAGTGGTGGGTCAGCCCAAAACTACATGGGAAGCACTTGCTAATGATCCAAAGGTAGTTGGGACCACAGTCACCAAGAACACCATTGGTAGCACATGCCATAATGGATTGAAATCTTGCTCTGCCCACAAGGTCCCCTTTATTTCACTCAGTGACATGAAAATCACTTTGTAACTTTTATGTAATGTCTTTTTTTTCTGGATTTTTGGTTGATGTTATGTCTTTCTCCATTAAAATGAAATTACCATAAAGAGTGTCCATTTCTTTGTAAGTGAGCAAACTTACAAATTTAGCAGTGGATCAAATATTTCCCTAACTGTAGGATAACTTCTAATTTCAAATGAACCTGATAAAAACAAACATACAAACTAAGAAATACACAAAGAAACAGCATTTGTCAGAAACTTTTGAGACTACTTTAGAGTATGTCATAAAGCAAATAATGGTAGAGGTAAGAAATAATTTGTCTTTAGAGTTTCAGAGCTTTCTAACTCAGAAGTGTTAAGAAAAATGCTTTATGATTATCACTGGGGTGTTGGATTAAGTGCTCATCCCCATGTGCCTAAACAAAAGATGATGTGTCTGTTAACAAGAGCAAGTATCACTTTCCATTAACACTTAGGTGGCTCATGAAAGCTACACTAATACACTTGACATTGATAACAATTTTTCAGGCTGAGCCCATGAGTTCTGTCTCCTGCAGCGTGTAAGGCTGCTGCTTGAAAGGCATCGTCTCTTAGCAGGATGTTACTTGGTGGGGGGGCTGTGTTTGTCCATGCAGCCTGTGGCTCCTCTCACACCCACTCTGTTAATCCAAAGTTAGCAGACAAAGTATTTGTTAGTTTAAATTAGATTCTTTTATCAAAGAAATGGTCTCAAGTCATTATTGATACAGTTTTGTATTTGTACATATTTACCATCTTTCTGATTTTTGAGTTTTTTGCATATTTTTCAAACTTGAATGTTTCAAGTTGTTTCAAAAACGCATTCTGTGTATGTGTGTGTGTGTGTGTGTGTGTGTGTGCGCGCGCGCGCATAAAATTGGAAAATGAAAAATTGATCCTTAGAAATACAAAATAACTCATGTGAGGATACACTTAACATATGATCATACGCTAATTACTAAGATGTCCAGAAATGTGCAGGCTGGAACTTTCTTTTTTTCACAGTTAGAGAAATGTTGAAGTCTTTTTTTTTCTTCTTTTTTTTTTTTTTACTAATCCATTATTTACTGATCCATTATTCATTTAACAGGTAGGACTTTATTAAATGAATAATGGATCAGTCTCCACAGCGTAATGATGGTATTTAAAAGAAGCTAAAGAAAGCAGAGAAATTCTTTCTGTGAGAGCCCTTTAGAAAGTTTGAACTGTGTGAAAAAGAACTCGACATGATTAAGTTGGTGAATTTAAGGTTGTCCTTAGTTATAAAAAAGCCATTGTCCTAGGACATTACGACGATGTCATGTCTATTAGATCCAAGGTGAGTCTGTCAAAGGACCTTTGCAATCCTTTATCCCTCGGTCTTTCATCAGCTGTTGTTTCCTTCCTTTGTGTCCTCTTGCTGTCTTTGACTTTAAAGCCAAGCTGGTGCATAATCCCTGGAGGCTTCTTATAAAAGAGTGATGTATGCCTTTCAGTACAAAGGCCATTTTAGCATTTTCAAGAGAACAAGATTCTGATATAGATGGGTTTTGTTAGAATTTTGTCAGTACCAGTACCAGTCAGTACCAGTATTGATACCTTTACTCCTACTCTGTTATTTTATTTTATCTCCTGAGGGGGAAGATGAGGTGGAGTTGCTTTATCTGTGCTGTTTTTTGGTTGTTTACCGTGTGATCGCATTATGCTGAAATTACCAGGCCAAAATCCTTAAAACTTGGGAAAGTGGAGCTGGGCAAAAAAAAGGAACCCATTTAAATTATAGTGTACTTTAAACTTGTAAAATGGGTCATTGTCCTCCCCAGTGGATACACTGTCGGTGAGCCCTTTTAGGCTTTTTCAGTTTAAAGGGTTACAATTTCAAGACCTAGTGCAACAGTGCTTAATATGCCCTTTATTATTGTAATTTGTCTGGGCCCTTCAGTTGTGTGTCAACTAGGGGTGGGTTTAAAAAATCGATTTCCTGATTCATAACGATTTTAGCTTGAATAATGCAATCAATATTGATTCATTAAATCCTAAATTTATTTTCAAATATAAATTGATTTTGCCAGAAACGCCAGAATCTCAGATTAAAGGTCACAAAACTATTTCAAAGAGTTAAAACACTTTGAGTTAGAACACTTAAAACACGATTAATAAGCAGGTAGACGGATTTCACTGCACGTACACGGACACGTTGTCTGGTGCTGGAAGCCGACATCTCACAGATTCTGAACCTGCAGGATTTGTCACTCTCTGTCCAAAATATACTGAACCAACAGCAAAAGAAGATCAAAACTACGCTTCATGTTTGAAAAACATTGTCACGAATTCCCGCTTGCTTTGGCTGTTTTGCTTCCACCAAGATAAAATCACACTTCCTGCACAGCCCTCTCTTTCTGTCTTATTATGCACCAGTCTACCATTGTGTACAGTGCTGTCGGTCACTATTTTGTTTTTTGTTTTTGTTTTTAAACAGCCTCCGCTGAGAAAACCTAATTTAAACTTTTTAAATTGAAAAAAGCTTAGCTGTGTCTCTAATAAAACTTCAGTAACTTTGTTCTGTTTCACTTTTAGCAGCATCAGATAATGTTCATATGCTGATTCATGATTTTCTTCAGTTTTTTTTAATCTACTGCAGAATATTTTTAAGGCGGTTATCTGCTATGAAAAGCCAGGCCAGGAAAATCTCCATGTTTTTCTGTGTTTTATCCTCAGTTACTTTGACACAAAGGCAGCTGCTGTGATGCTTACACCTCTGATGAAGTCTCACAAGTGTCAGCTTTGGCTTTATAAAAATATGGATATGTACCGATAAATGATCTGAATTATAATATTTCAGATTGTCTCATTCAGAATCAAATCCAATCGGGACCTTGCGAATTGGAATCGAATCGATTATAGAAATCAAAATCGATACCCAGCCGTAGAGTCAACACAATGTCAGTTTTCCTCAGAGGAGATGTCAGAGCTTGCATTGCTATGGCAAAAAGCAGTAGAAAGTCCGACTGAAGAAACTTAATAGTGTCTATGAAGGAAGCCAGAAATGGTGCATCTTTCCAAAGTGTTTCCATTGCAGTGACAACATTTACAACACACAATTAATTCTTTCCAAAATAAAATAAAAGTGATTCTTGTTCTAAAATAATGTCAGATCATGAATATTGTTTCCTCTGAGTTAATTACTGTAGCTCAAGTAACTAAAGAGTTTGGAGTTTATAGAACAAAAAAGAAAAGAAAAGACTGGGGTGTGTGTGCAAACACTAGTATATATGGTCAGAGGCAAGCAAACCGTGGAAAATGTCATACAGATATTTAATTAATGGTGATATAAAGAATTAGCTTTAGCTGGTGCTGCAGCTTTTTGAAATGAATGTGTTTTGATTTGCTGGAAGCGTAACTTTGTAAAGATAATTACTGTAGAGTTGTTTAATTTAAACGTATTCAGTGGATTGGAATTAGTGTGTTGATATGTGAACTGGAGTTTTTTGGGAATGACGTATTGTAGTTTATTGTACTTTTACAGCTGACCTACAATTACATGCAGTTGTTCACATAAGTTTGGCTGTGGCATTTCAGGTGTTTCAGGCGAGCACTTTAGCATTTCAGTCTGTCCAGAGTGAGTGTATGTAAGTAAACATAAGTCAAAACAGCAAATAGTTCCCTAATTTAAGACTGGTCATTAATAAAAATCTGTATATACTGAGAAGTCTTAAGAAATATGAAAGTGTCAGTTAATCATCCCAAAGAAAATTTTAACTGAATATCACCAAAAATGGAATTAATTTAAGCAAACATTATTGTGAGTAATATACAAATCTTGGCCTTTGAAAAGCTAAAATATTAGATGACAGGATTACTTCTGTATATCTACAAAAACGCTTTAAGGGATCCATTTATGGAAAATGTATTTGAGTCCTGCATGTACAGCCTGTTACTAATATGTCTATGATTTCCTTATACCACTGCATTATTAAAAGTTTCTAGGCACTTAAATACAAGCCTCTATGCTGAATTAAATATAAAAGGCATTAAACAAAAAGTTTTCAGATGAGATTGCATTTCACTGCACAAAGTGGCAACCCATGGGTAAAATGTAGGCAAAGCCATATGCTGTAAACGAGCTAATTCAATACACCAGCAGAGCAGAAAAACAGCTGATTGTTGCTCCTGATACAAGCTATAGCTCGTACAATTGTAAAGCCCACAAGGCAATTTCTCAGATTTCTTCACAAAGAAATTTGCTTTTAATTAGACAAAGTCTCTCAACAATTAACCTTTGCGTTCCCTCGCTACAACTAAAAAACAATAAAACGTTTTATCTTCCTTTATTGCCAGTTTTAAGAACATAATACCCACACGAATGACAATTTAGCGTTGCAGATTTGAGATGTTTAACCCGTTTAAAGTCAAGGATCATTATAAAACAGTGAGGTTTTATGATTAAGCATTACCTAAATTTTGCTGTGAGTGTGGAAGCAATGAAAATTGTGCTTCCCGCTCTCTCTCTCTCATACAAACTCTCTTATGCAGTTTCTGAAGTGGTGGATGTGTGCAGGCTTCTCTATTACTCCCATGCCTTAAACATTTTTGAGCAGCACTCAGCTCATGGGGCTCCTGCTTGTATCGAGTCCAACTTGGTAAACTCTGACACATAAATCTGCATCACTGACAAATAGCAAACCCATATAGACAGTGTTGACCTTTGAGGGAACACAGAGCTAGAGAATACAACATCAGGCAAGCTTATTTTCTATATTGTACAATCAAATTTTATATCAGGCTGCAGTGCTATGGTGTAGGTCATTAAAAAAATTAATGGCTTGCCAACAGTTGATTTGTTTGTTAAATAAACTTTGTGAAATCATTGCTGTTACTCTCTGATTGAAGATAGCAGGCAGGTCCTGAATGAATTAGAACATTCAGTATATTCCTGCTTAATCAAACGCTGTTGCCATGTTAAACTGACATTTGGGCAGGGTCACACATAGAAGACAGAGGCCAGACTTTAAACAAAACTTGTTCCAGTGCAGGCAAAAATGACTTTTTATAGTTAGAGGCACGTTCTCGAGTGGTTTAACCCTTAACACCTCATGTTCTCAGCCCTTCTCAGCTGCACCTAGCCTTGATGAGGGGCAGGACCTTTGCTAAAGTGCCCCTCATCAAGGCTAGGACCCAGTCAATCAGATCTGGCAATGCCCTGGCAAGTATGTGAAGTATGCTCTCTCTACCAACGGGATTTACCACAATGCAGGAAATGGTATCCAAACTATGTTCCTGTCAACGTTTCATAGCTAGTAGGTATTTGTTATCAGCTGCAGCTTGTAGACATTTTCTTAACTTTTATGTGGTAACATAAATTTGGGGGCACAGTGGAACAGTGGTTAAGACTGTTGCTACAAGGCAGGAAGTGTTTTAGGTTTGAATCCATCATCTACCATCCATCTTCGACAGTACTTTTTATTATCTAATAGAATAACTTGCTATGAAGTGGATTAGTCATTAGAAAAAACCTTTTCCAGTCATGTAAACAAAGATGAAATGTGTTGATTAAAGAAGGATTTAAAAAAAAAAAAATGAATGTTGCATACTTACTGTGGGAAATGGGATGACCAAAAAGAACAAAAAAAGCCCATTATGAGAAACATTCATCACCCTTCAACTTTACAAACACTGGTCTAAACATCAGCAATAGATCAAGTCCTAGATTCTGGGATTCAATAAATGTTATCCAATAAAAGATAATGATTATTATCTTTGATGATTCTTTGATGAGACAAATGAGTGAGACAAATGAGCAAAACAAGGCTTTCCTTTGGTCTCTGATCCCGTCTAATACCTCTATGACTGACGTAGGGCTGGGCGATACGACCCAAAATTCATATCTCGATATTTTTTTAGCTGGATGGCGATATAAGATATATATCTCGATTTTTTTTTTTTAAAGCCATAAAGTAAGAACAAAAAGAGAGTTCTTAGTCAAAGCTGTGTCCCAGATGTCACACAGGCACTTTTATTAACATAGAGCATAGATGTACATAAAATTTACTCAAAAATAAACTATGAGCATTTATTAAATAATAATGCTCCATAAATAAAAGAAAACAATGTTGTTTTTGTGCATAACAAAAAGCTCACAATTGTGCAGTCAAAATGTAAACTAAAAGACGCTGAGCACAATAACAAAGACAGATTTCACAGCTGCTCTGTTCCCAACTTGTACTGCGTGACTGACAGCCTGGAGTTTGAAATCCACTTCGCAACCACGTCTCTTAACAGGTGCCATTTATGGTCCTTATACACAGTAGGGTAATATTACGTTGAAGCACAGTACGTATAACTCCGCGAGGCTCAGCCGTAATGCTCCGACAATCCATCAAGCGGTGCAGCTCCGTAGCTTACCAAAGTCGTACTAAAAATTTTTTTGACAGATTGCTGAGCGCCCTGTTCCACATAAAATCGGTTCGCAGCCATCAAGCACAACCAGAATTCATATATAAGGCGCGCTGTCAACTTTTGAGAAAATGAAAGGATTTTAGTCCGTGCAGCCCCTGTGGGCTGCATGGCGTTAGCGTGGTTAGCTCGTTTGCGTGGTTAGCTAGCTAACACATTGACGCCATCCAGCCCCACGCACGAGGCGATGCGCAGTAACTCGTTAACGGAGATTCGCCGTGTCCATCTTGTCGCTTCCTGCAGGTGAAGCGATGGGGGAGGAGGGGGAGTTGTGTTCAGTGAACGAGAGGCGAGGCCGAGTAACGTTGCGTAAAGACGAAAGTGGACGAAAGAGAGACAAACTTGCGGCTCCACAAGTATAATTATAACGTAACATAGACTATATCGATATAAAGGATATTGTCACATCTTATATCTCGTATAAAAATATATCGATATTTTTTAAAAACGCGATATATCGCCCAGCTCTAGACTGACGCCACAGTTCACTCCCAGAAATTGTATTTAATTTGAGGGGAAAGTTTTTAACCCAGTCAAAAGGAGGTTAAGTATTGTGGGATCTTGTTCACGAGTGAAAAATTATACAGATAAGCAAATCAGTGTAGCCATAGCAGTACGGTTTCCAGTTACCAGGGGATCTACTGTGTACTATGTAAAAGTCTTGTGGCATGCAGGAGGACGCCAAATTCAGGGCTCGAGAAACGAGAAATAAACTTAAAAGCAGATCAGCATCCAGGAAATCTAAACTAATTCTCATGTTGAAAAAAACAAACAGCAAGGAGAGAGACAGCCATGGGGATGATGATGGAGCAACAGGTGACACTCATTACAGGTGGCGAGACAGGGGAAGTAGAACTAAAGAGACAGAGGCCACAAAAATTAAACGGGGAGAAACAAAACGCAGGAACAGAAACGCAGACTTCACACAAAGACGGAAAGTCGAACAAACATGGAGACAAGACAACATGGAGACAAGACTTGAGGCATGATGACAGAAACGAGAAACAGAATACAAACAAACTAAAACCTAGACCTAAGAATGCAAATACTGAACAGAGGAAATGGAACCGATATCCAAAATCAAGGACTAAGCACAAAGGAATAACAACTATAATAGGAACCAAAGCCTGAAACTACAATCTTAAACTCAGAATAGTAAATGAACAAGCAGAATTCCTCCTTGGCTCCTTCCTTTGGAGGCTTTCCAGGCTTGCCCAGCTGGGAGGAAACTACACAGAAGACCCAGAACTTGCCAGTAGGAATATATATCTTCTCTGGACCAGGAGCATCTTGGGCTTTCCCTGGAGGACCTGGAACATTTTGTTTGGGAGAAAGACTACAGAATATGCTGCTTAGCCGTTGTGACCTGACTTAGGATAAGCGAAAGAAGACAGATTAAGGGATGTCCTATCTAGATTTCTTTATTTAAAGACGTTAATAAAAAAAATCACAGAACATAAAACTTTTTTTGGGTGACTCCAAACTTTGCAGCAGTAATGTATCTGTTCGTGTCGACACCACTGAACTTTGGCCTTTACAGGAAACTCATAATTAATAAATCACAGAGCGTTGCAGACGTGCTGGTGTTTGATGTTATGCCTACTGTTTCACTGAGCAGTCTTCTTGTTCCTGTAGCCCAAAACCACAAGTGGCTAAGTTAGCAATATTTAATCAAAAGTAGTAGTTTGAGAAAAAATTGGAGGAAAAGAATAAGAACCTTTGCAACATGACAGTGTTTTGGAATATGTGTTGAAGCTCACAAAGCCAGTTACTCACTGATATCATTATTCCCCGTTAAGGGAACTCTTGCAGAGAGCACTTCACGAACCACCTAGACTATGAACTCCAAATTGAGCTACATTTTCTTTTTGCGAAGCCCCAAATGAGACGCATGAATGCGAAATCAATTTTCTGAACTAAGTGGTAACACAAAAGCTTAAAATTATTTTTTTAATTCAAATATTAAGTGACACTGGGTGTTAAATAACACAATCTCATCCTTTTTGAGTTGGTGATATAGCAGATGGAATGCTGGTACTTGAATTATTCCTCTTCAATTAAAACAACACTCTGTCCCACATTTAGCCTTCTGATGACATTCATTAAAAATGCATTAGCGTCTGCATTCATATTGCATGTGTTTGCATAAAGTATCCATGGGAATAACAACAACCTCAAATTCTGGGTAGTATTGTCATCTTCCACCACATTTCTAGTACACCCACTTCTTCTCTCATCAAAGCCATCATTATCAATTTGCCGTGATTTATTCTAGACTTTTTGTGTATTGATTTATACAGTTTTAAAAATTTGGATAGCTTTCCAGGGTTGCAAACAAATAAGGTTTTGTTGGAATCTGAAATAGCAAGACTGAATGTGAGGGAGTGGGCGACAGATGGGAAGCACAGAATCTGGTTTCATGTGAATGAGCTTTTGCCGGAATTATTGGTCAAATCAATCTGAAGGCTAGGGCTGTCAACCTGCAGGGCAGGAGTAGGAGTTTTATTATATCCTTTTCCTAGAAACAGACAGACGTACACACATACACAGACTGAAACTGTACTGGTTTTTACCTTGTAAGGTCTCTTGCCAATTGCTGTAGTAGGGTTGTACTTAAAAATGTTCTTTAGTGTATTGTTGATTTGTCAACAACAAAATGTGCTTTATTGTTATTGTACAGCAAATGAAAAGTTATAAAAAGTATTCAATACATTCATAATTTGAAACTTTTGAAAAAAACTTTTTTGAAGACGCAATTTGCTTTCGTAGTGTTGCACTGGATTACCTTAACTTGTAAATATGCAATTAGTATATTACTGTATATGAGACCTCTAAGTTACATGGGACAGCCTACCTCCATTCAGTATAAGGCAGTCTTTCTCGACAGTATTAGAAAGTGCAGCATCACAAATTATCATAGACCTGAGTCAGCACAGTTCTGCTACCAGTCTTAATAAAAGCTGAACATCTTAAGGTGATGCAAGGTCCAGGGCTGTTGTGTTTCATTAGATTGTGCAGCTCTCATGTCTTATCTGATTATTTTCTGTAAGTGTATTTTTTTTTCTCTAGCTGAAGCATGCCTCCTTGTCTGGTGATTGTGCTATGTTCTATTTACAGGAACACATGAAGTAGAAAATTCAGTTATGGTTTCTGCATTTTCAGCAAAAAAAGTAATGCATTTCTTCTTTATGGATAAATTAAAACATCTTTGAAAAAATATTCTGTAAGTCTCTCTATCATTACAGTCACATTAGAAAAGTTTCTAAATATGTAAATATAACTGTGATTATTCAATCTAGAATTATAATAAAGACTAAAAATAAAAACTTCCAAAATATGACAAATGCAGTAAACATTCAGAGTTGATAAGCTCGCACCAGAGTCCAGCTGAATTTGATTGCAAACTTTGTGGCACACGTTGTTCTGTCATCACAAAGAAGACGTGTTAACGGCTCAGTGTTATCTTTGACCTGATTGTCGTTGCTGTGTGTGAAGGAGGGTTCAGCACACAAACACGGGCGCCAGAATGAAGGAAAGCAAATCTTAATTTTTAAAAGTGAAAAAGTAGGAGAACCAGCTTTTTGTCTTGGTCCAAAGTTATTGTGGTGCATCTTTAAAGAAAAAATACCCCTTCCCTATTGGTGGAAAAATGTACCATGTTGACCAATCAAAAAATTATATGGCAACATCTGGCATTTTGTTGTTTAGTTAGAGGGAGAAATTTTAGGAGTGACGGTGCCGAGAGAAAGCGAGCAAGCGAAAGAAAGAGGGACAGCGAGTTTTGAGATGTGAGAGATTTGTGACGTTTAGCGTGTTTGGAGTCTATAGGTAGAGGAGCTTGTAAAGAAAAGAGTCTGGACTTCTTTAAGTTGCTTGAAGACGTTTCACCTCTCATCCGAGAAGCTTCTTCAGTTCTGAAGTAGCTTCTCGGACACTTTTCTTTGCAAGCTCCTTTGACTACGATGACCTGGATGACTGAGAACCTTCACAGACAGTCTATAGTTAGTGTGTTGTCTTGTGTAGTTAGTGTGTATTGTAGTCGTTATTTTGATTTGTGTCAGTTATACAAGTGAATTTCACAGCTGCTGCAAAAACTCCACCGAAGTCAGATTGCAATGTAAATGTTGTCTCCAGGTGGAAGACAGGAGTGATACACCACCTGCTGTCAGACCTGCAGGGTTTAGGCCTGTGGTGTTCTCCTTTATCTCACAGTGAACAGAAACTATTTTTTGGAGTGGCACAAATAATTTGTGTGACTTCTTATTTGATGCAGAACACCTGATTGTTCTGTAAATAGTTTTAAATGGTTATATAAAAAACGCAGGCATTGGCTGAATTTTTAGGTAAATACAGTGGGGCAAAAAAGTATTTAGTCAGCCACCGATTGTGCAAGTTCCCCCACTTAAAATGATGACAGAGGTCAGTAATTTGCACCAGAGGTACACTTCAACTGTGAGAGACAGAATGTGAAAAAAAAATCCATGAATCCACATGGTAGGATTTGTAAAGAATTTATTGATTGATTGATTGGTAATTTATTTCATGTGAACAATATACAAGTACATTTAGAAAAGAAATAAGAGAGAAAAAAAATACTATACAAATTACATACAAAAAAACATTCTGATTAATTTACATGTTGAAAGGGAGTGGGAAGAAGTATACACTTATTTAATCCCACCCCTTTGCCATAAATTATCAGTGAATATTTAGTCAGCTTCCTTACTGATATAATTTGTAATAAAAATAGTGAACAGATTTCTGATATACTATATACTATAATATCACATCATGAATTTTTTGTTTGTTTGTTTGTTTTTAAATAGAGACATTCACTTAATTTAAATATTTTCCTTTTCTTTATAGATCGAGAAGATCATATTTTTATAACTCTTTTTGAACAGTTTTATGTTTGGACATTGCTTTAATTCCATATTCAGTTTGTTCCATAGTTTCACTCCATGAACAGAAACACAAAAGCCTTTTCTTGTAGTACGTACCTTCATTGTTTTGAAGTTACAAAAACCCCTTAAATTATAACTTCCTTCTTTCAAAAAAAACATACTCTGAATATTACCTGGCAGTTCTTTATTTTTTGCTTTGAATAGAATTTGTGCTGTTTGGAATTTCACTATATCGTCAATTTTCAATATTTCAGACTGCAAAAATAGTGAGTTTGTATGTTCCCTATAACCTGCATTGTGGATGATTCGAATTGCTTTCTTTTGAAGAGTAAAAAGTGAATGTAATGTGGTTTTATAGTTATTGCCCCAGACCTCTGCACAATAGCTTAAGTATGGTGAAACCAGTGAACAGTAGAGAATATGAAGTGATGTTCTGTCGAATACCTGTTTTGCCTTGTTTAGTACTGCAATGCTTCGTGATACTTTGGAATGAATATATCTTACGTGAGCTCTCCAGTTAAGTTTTTCATCTATTATTACCCCCAGAAATTTATTTTCACTGACTCTTTCAATATCAACACCATTTATTTGAATCTTTGCATTTGTATTTAAACTACTATTTCCAATTAACATAAGTTTAGATTTATTCAAATTTAATGATAATTTGTTTTTATCAAGCCAGAACTTCACTTTACTTATTTCATTAGTCATATCCTCCAATAAATTCTGCAGATCATCACCAGAGCAAAAAATGTTTGTATCGTCAGCAAAGAGAACCATTTTTAATACTTTGGACACTTTACAGATGTCGTTAATGTACAAGTTGAAGAATTTTGGACCCAAAACTGACCCTTGGGGTACACCACAAGCAATGTCCATACATAAGGAGCAACCACCATTTATTTTCACAAACTGCTTTCTGTCACTTAAATAACTCCGGACCCAATCTAAAACTACCCCTCTGACACCATAACGTTCCAGTTTTCTTATTAATATATCATGATCTATAGTGTCAAATGCCTTTGTCAAGTCTATGAATAACCCAGCCACATATTGCTTTTTGTCTATGGAATTTGTGATGTATTCTATTGAATCTAATAGTGCCGATGATGTTGATCTGCTTGATCTGAATCCGTACTGACTCTCAGTGAGTAGTTTATGTTTATCTATAAAATTTTCCAGTCTGTTTTTAAACAGTTTTTCAAGAACTTTTGAGAATTGAGGTAGTAAAGAGGGTGGAAAATAAGTATTTGTTCACCTCAAACAAGGAAAATCTCTGGCTCTCACAGACCTGTAACGTCTTCTGTAAGAAGCTTTTCTGTCCCCCACTCGTTACCTGTATGAATGGCACCTGTTTGAACTCATCATCTGTATAAAAGACACCTGTCCACAGCCTCAAACAGTCAGACTCCAAACTCTGCCATGGCCAAGACCAAAGAGCTTTCGAAGGACACCAGGAAAAGTATTGTAGACCTGCACCAGACTGGGAAGAGTGAATCTACAATAGGCAAGCAGCTTGGTGTGAAAAAATCAACTGTGGGAGCAATCATCAGAAAATGGAAGACATACAAGACCACTGATAATCTCCCTCGATCTGGGGCTCCACGCAAGATCTCATCCCGTGGGGTCAAAATGATCATGAGAACGGTGAGCAAAGATCCCAGAACCACACGGGGGGACCTGGTGAATGACCTGCAGAGAGCTGGGACCAAAGTAACAAAGGTCACCATCAGTAACACACTACAACGGCAGGGAATCAAATCCCGCAGTGCCAGACGTGTTCCGCTGCTGAAGCCAGTGCATGTCCAGGCCCGTCTGAAGTTTGCCAGAGAGCACATGGATGATACAGCAGAGGATTGGGAGAATGTCATGTGGTCAGATGAAACCAAAGTAGAACTTTTTGGTATAAACTCAACTCATCGTGTTTGGAGGACGAAGAATACTGAGTTGCATCCCAAGAACACCATACCTACTGTGAAGCATGGGGGTGGAAACATCATGCTATGGGGCTGTTTTTCTGCCAAGGGGACAGGACGACTGATCCGTGTTAAGGACAGAATGAATGGGGCCACGTATCGTGAGATTTTGAGCCAAAACCTCCTTCCATCAGTGAGAACTTTGAAGATGAAACGAGGCTGGGTCTTCCAACATGACAATGATCCAAAACACACCGCCCGGGCAACAAAGGAGTGGCTCCGTAAGAAGCATTTGAAAGTCCTGGAGTGGCCTAGCCAGTCTCCAGACCTCAACCCCATAGAAAATCTGTGGCGGGAGTTGAAAGTCCGTGTTGCTCGGCGACAGCCCCAAAACATCACTGCTCTCGAGAAGATCTGCATGGAGGAATGGGCCAAAATACCAGCTACTGTGTGTGCAAACCTGGTAAAGACCTATAGTAAACGTTTGACCTCTGTTATTGCCAACAAAGGTTATGTTACAAAGTCTTGAGTTGTATTTTTGTTATTGACCAAATACTTATTTTCCACCCTGATTTACGAATAAATTCTTTACAAATCCTACCATGTGGATTCATGGATTTTTTTTTTTTCACATTCTGTCTGTCACAGTTGAAGTGTACCTCTGGTGCAAATTACTGACCTCTGTCATCATTTTAGGTGGGGGAACTTGCACAATCGGTGGCTGACTAAATACTTTTTTGCCCCACTGTAGGTGTTTGCAAAACGTGTGCATAATTTTTTTAAATTGCATTTCAAGTTATGAAAATGATTCGTTAAGCATGTTTGTGGTTGTTATAGTAAAAATTATCATTTTTTTCTACTCAGATTTTGTTTTTTTTTGTCTGAATTTAGAACAATTGTGTTAATACAATATGTCAAGATAAAAAAATGTAAATTTAGACATGTTAGGTTGTGTTGAAAAGAATGATATGAAACAAGGCAAGATAAATGGTTTTTAAAGGTGAAATATAGAGGTAAAATCAAAAGTAGTCAAAAAGGGCCAATTATGCCCTGGACCCCAGAGGGTTAATATATTGCTATTTCTGTTATTTTCTTCTTGGTTTTTTCCAACCATATTACCAAATTTCAATAATTTGTTGTGATATCTAAACTAGTCAGAACTACTGTCTTTAAACCAGTTGATCCACCTGTTTTTTGTTTTTTGTTTTAATCTGAAAGTAGTTTTTGTATTTTTATACTTACTGCATTTTGCAATTTAATTCATTTGTATTGTATTCCTGGGACAATTTTTTACAATATCACTTGAGACTTTCTGGGTTTGGCTTACATATTGTTTGTCTTGGCTCTTATATGAAAGCATTACCATACATGTCTGTGAAGGTTCTCAGTCATCCAGGTCATCGTAGTCAAAGGAGCTTGGAAAGAAAAGCGTCTGGACTTCTTTAAGTTGCTTGAAGACGTTTCACCTCTCATCCGAGAAGCTTTTTCAGTTTCTTCTTCATTACCATAAATCTACAGTTTGCAGTAACTTGTTCTAAGACCTTTGTTGTTACTGTCAATAGTTGTTGGATTCATTTGTCAGTCAGACAAATTGATGATGACCTAACCCTGACTGCCACTTGGACTTTATTGATTAAGGCAGGATGAGTTAAATGTGCTGAAACAAGAGAATTAGACCACATTTCAATAGCAGTTCTTGTATCCAATTCTTTTTGTGAGCTCTTGGTAAGGAACAGAGCAATCCTTGGAATCTTGCTAATTTTGGAGAGCCACAATGATTGAAGATGATTTGATTGGTAGTCTCCAGAAGGGAACTTCATAAATTAGAAAGTTATGGCCTGATTATCACATAAATTGCCCGTTAAATAGATTTTACTTTCTTGGCAGTGTGCATGCTTGAATTATATATGTGTGTGGAGTGGGAGAGTCAGAAAGTGAGATCCATTCATGATAACTTGCTCACCATTACTTGTATCAACGGCGCAGATAATGCTGGTGTGGTTCTTTTATTACCGTCATCAGTTTTATTGCTGTTGTTAATACTATGGTTTGTTCCCCTGGCAGTCTAATGCAGAAGAGATGAGTGGATCCATCACAGCTAGATTGGGTCCTGGAGGAGAAATAACCAGCGTCAGGCACAATGAGAGTTGGGTAACGTGAGCGGCAGAAAGAGATAAAACGCAATAACGAGAGAATCAGGTGATATGAAAAAATGAACAAAATAATTGAACAAACAAATGGAAAGAGATGAATGATTTGTCAGGAGAGAGGAGCTGAAAGGGAAAGACCAGAGGAAATGGGCTTTCTCCCTTCTATAGGCTTAAAAGTGATTTTAACTTCAGAAAAACAACAACAAATATCCACACAAAGGCTGTCTTTTTTTTTCTTGAGGGTGAAAGAGTGAGCTTTTGCAGGGAATGAGGAGTGCCAAGATGAGAATTATAGAAAGACTGCCAAAGCAAATAAAGTGAATGCTTTACTTTTGTCTGTGTTGCTGAATAAAGCACCATCAGCACTACCAAGACCAGAGTCTCTCTAATACTGATACAAACTGCTGTGTCTCCTGCTGTAACTCATTCGTTTCACTGATGGAAATCTTGGCAGAAGACAAGATGTGTTGGATTAGGTTTTGTTTTTTGTTTTTTTTTGTTTTTGTCTTTTACTGCAGCCGCTCATCATTGTGCACTTTATTAAGTACTCAACATTACAGAGAATAGGTTGGTTCAACAGCTTTATGCAAAGACGTAACACACATAGCCACCAGTCCCATTTTATTAAACTATATCACTAATTTATGGCAAGTTGAAGACAAACAAGAGGCTGTTCAGTTTCAGTCACTGAGTCCGCTACTGGAGCTCAGAGTTAGGAATGCAAATTTTAAACTTACTACTAGCACTGTTGCCTCACGGCAAGAAGGTACTGGGTTAAAGACATGCCATTAGTGGGGTTAGGTTAATTAGTTCTAAATTGCCCATACATATGAATGTGAATGGTTATCTGTCTCTCTGTGTTAGCCGTGTGAAAGACTGGCAATCTTCTTCTCACCCTATGGCAACTAGTATAGGCTCCAGCACCCCCATGATCCTGACTTGGATAAGCGGAAGAAATGGATGGATTTTACTATTTCTTCTTCCTTTGGCTGTTTGTTTAGGGATTGTCATAGCAGATTTTCTTCCTCTATCTCACCCTGTCCCTTGCATCTTCTGTCACTTCAACTGACTGCATGTCCTTTCTCACTACATTCATAAACCTCCTGTGTTCTCTTGCTCATTTCATTTTGTCTGGCAGCTCCTTATCCACTATCCTATGTTCTAAAATAAAACAGTTTTTCACCCCTGACATGTACTGTTGGGAATTTGAAGAACAGAACGCCACTAAAATTAAAAATTTAATGGCAAAAATTCCAGTAATGGCTTTAACTCTCCCAGGAATTTCTAAAGTATTAAATACAGTAACTAACCTGCCGTCTTCCATAGTATATAACCTGTAACTTTAGAACTATTTAGTTATTGTAGGTTTGTATTAAATAATCATCATACCTGATCTACATGTTGTATTGATTCTTTAGTTTATGAGCTGCTGGCAACAGCAGATGTTCATCTGTAACAGATGTCCACAAATATAGTCAGAGAAACTTTAATATAGTCAGGGGAAATCTGTCATGATTTACTATCATCTCTAAAATGTTTTAATATATCAGTTTAGTTGTAATGTTCTTGGAAGCATGTGTAATCAGAGTCCTGCTGCTCTTTCTAAACGTCAGCAGCGTTAGCAGCTAAAGCTAATCGCTGCTGACAGAGACGAAGCTCCCGGCCTCTGTTAGCATTTTGAAATCCGAGTTTAGCGCGAGCCTTTGCTAACCATTTAAACTGGACAGGGTCTCATTTGGAAATTGAGATTTAAATGGTCTCAGTCCTTCAAAATGATAACTAGCATTACTTTTTTTATATATATACTGGTGAGAGAATTTAACATTTGGAAGCATTAGTCAACAGCAAAATGTACCAGCTGTGATTCACTATAAGTTGCTTGATTAGATTATTTTCAATAAACAATGACTAAATAAAGAAACAAAAAATGATTAAAAAAATGGAACAAGCACTGTTTTCATGTTTGTATTAGTCCATCATCGCTACCAGGTCTCAACACCTCAGTTCCCCAGTCTAGATCCACACAGACTACCTTTTGAGCAGAAGGGACCGATATTTTTAAGTTGAGGGAACCGATGCTAGAGGTGGAGGGGAAAAAAAATCAATACAACATAGTATTGTGATATTCTCCCGAGAACCGAGGGAGGTTGGGAGGGGGCAGCAGGGAGGAGGAGGAGGTGGTGGTATCTTTGATTTTGGTTTATCTTTAGGGTGGCTCAAATAAGTCAGACCAAAGATATAGACCAAAAACAAATGACCACTATAGAGGACATGAATAATTGGGCTGGGTCTCATGCGGATTTATTATTATCTCAGGATGTGATATTGTATCAATTCAGGGAATCCAAATATCAGTATTTCATTAAATAAACTTAAATACTTAATAGTTAACACAGATTGACAAAGTTGAACTTCGAGGGCATAATTACCTTTGAAAAAAGGTGATAAATTGCAAAAGAAAAATGCAATAATATGTATCGTGAATGATATTATTGTATTGTTGTGTGTCTGGTGATCCCCACCTCTAACTGATGCTGAAAGTAATGATAATAATAATGATAAGTGTTACAGTTTTTTGTACTTCACATCAGGAAAATGTTGTGGCCACAGTGGATTTTAGTATATATAGGATATGTGTAGGAACAGGTGTTGGTGTAAAGAGAGGCTGGAATGCTACCAGTATAACTGCTCATCACTGTTTTTAGAACCCAGATAAAGGCCACACAGAATTCCAGTAGCAGACACATCTCTACATCCACTGTGCAAATCAGGCCCTTGTGGTCAAATAGCTGCTAAGAAACCACCACTAACAAGCAGAAGACTTTTGCTTGGACCAAGAAACACAAGAAATGGGTATTAGACCTGTGCAAATCTGTGCTTTGGTCTGATGAGTCCTAATGAGATATTTGGTTTCACCCCTCATGTCTCCCGCAATTAGCTGGGCTGACCTTATGGAATATGTTAGGTTAACTGAAGACGAGCTGGAACCATGCAGCTCAGGCTGAAGCCGGCGAAACGGCTGTCTCACTGGATTATAGAAGTTATATAGCAATACAACTTAAAAACACAATACAAGTTATAAACAATAAGAATTTAAAAACTAGGCATAGAAGGCGTAGAATTAAGACATGTAGGATAGGGTGAACAAGTGGGTCTTCAACATAGTTTTAAAAACCTCCACAGAGCATGCCTGCCTAATATCGTGAGGGACGTTGTTCCACAAAAATGGAGCATGAAAAGAAAAAGCAGGCTCTCCAATAGTCTTTTTTCTGGCGCTAGGTAGTACTCAGCTTTAAGAACTGACAGAGGCGAGGCTGCCCAACACTGGCGCCACCAGGCCCTCTGACCACCACCAGTAGGAAACAGGTGAAGCGTCTTGCCCAAGGACACAACGACCGAGACTGTCCAAGCTGGGGCTCGAACCGGCAACCTTCCAATTACAAGACAAACTGCCAACTCTTTGAGCCACGATTGCCATATTGGTGATGGGTTTGGAGTAATATAACATGTGCTTTTGCCCATTTCTGTTACAGTGGTGGATGTTCCTATTAAACCTGGCCAAAGTTTCACACATCAGCATATGTACAAGTAATTCCTATAAGCCTAAAGCTTGAGCTTCAAACTGCTCTAAATGCAGGGTTGGAGACTGCAGAGGGGTTTTTTTCTACGCTGGTTTTAGGGAATAGGGAAGAGTACTGAAACAGCTCATTTTAGACAGTGGTTGAACTAATTATGCAAATACTTTAATAGAGTCTAAGGATAAAAATACGGAGCTGGAAAGACCCCATTTGTCGTTACAAGTTAAGTCGTTGGTGTTTTTCAAGTGGTTGCTTTTACATATTTCTGTTGTTAGCTTTCTGATAAAATGTACGGGAAAAAAAACAATCAGATATTGGATTAACTCATCCATGACATGGAAATGTTGATATGCATCGGCACTAAAAGCCTCAATCAAGTACACTATTTGAAATGATGCTAAATATTGTATCAACCTCCTTGCCTAGTTGTTGTGTGAAAATCTGAGGCGGTGGAAAAGAGGACGACTTTTATTACCAGGCAGAAGAAGATGGTGCAGATAAGCGAGTGATAGCAAACGGGAAAAAAATGTAATAAGAGGAAAGGCAGCAGATGACAAGAAAAAAAAAAAAAGAAAAGGCAGAATTTTAGAAAAGGAGAAGACAGATGGTGATGGGAGAAGAGACTCAATATAGACCGGTTTCAGTCTGTGTTTCACATTAGCAAATGCAAAGCAAATGAGGAAAAATGTTTCTTTAGTTCTTTGTCGTGCTGGTTAAAATTCAAGAGAAGCAAGAAGAGGAGACTTGAGTGCCAAAGAAGCAGAGTTAGGAGGAGCAGAACAGAGAGAAGGATGACGGTAAGACAGAAGATGCTTAGGCAGTGTTTTGTAGTGTAATTAGAAGAGCTCTTACCCTGAGCTGTCATTGGGGATGTTTCTTTTCTCCACTTGAGTGCTTGGTTGTTTATCTGCACAGCTGGTTGAGAGAGGAAAGGGGCAGGGGAGGAAAAAAGAATAAATGTGCAAGTTGGAAACAGAGGAGGAAAGCGCTGGGAGTGTGTTGTGTTTTTGAAGAAAAATATGTGCACACCTGTGGAGGAGCTCATCACTTGTGCATTCTAAGATCTATGTGCATTTAACAGTATGCGACCCTATTACCTACACTGCTGGGCTTTGATAACTGCACAATAAGGTAAAGAAAATAACTCACTTTGGAAATGATAAATTAGAAATTATAGGTTACTGATGTTTTTCTTTGTACATTCCTTGTATATAATTGCTTTTTCATCCCATTTAATTGTTACAGATCTTTGACAATGGAGAGATACAATAGTATAACTAAAGAAGCCTTAGGACAATTGGGATAGTCTCTACAACTCTCGTTATTAAACGTCTTTAAACTTTTTCTTTACTTTTTTGATGTGCGTTTGATGTGTATAACAAAAATTGAGGCCTTTTAATTGGAGAACTGCCTTATGCTGCTCAGAAGTGAGTTGACTTTGAATTTGCTGGCTATAAGACAAAAAAAAGTCAGTGTTTTCAAAGACCTATCCATCAGAAGCTGCCAGAACCACATCGCACATTTTTCAGTGAGAGTGAACAAAGAAATGATCTTTATTTGTGATGAGCTAGAAAGACCAGCAGAAGGGTGTGATAAAGTGTCAAGTTGTTCAGATGAGGAGTAGTCTGCACTGAGAAACTGAAGTCACAAAAATCACAGCTTTATTTCTCGTCTCAGCGTCCCCTTTACCTTTTATTTTTTCTTTCTTTTGGTGCAGGAGAGAAATGGAAACTGTATACAGTATAGAAGCAAAGGTCACTTTGCCCTGACAAGAATGTTTTGTTAGAAAATGTGAACTGTTCATGAGTTGGGTGCTTAATACCTTAAGGTTATATAGTTCAGAGTACAAGGCTCACTGCACACTAGAAGACAAGCCCAAACTACAAATTAGGGCCCACTACACAAAAACAGAAATGATATAAAATAAATATCTGCCATTTAAAATTTTATAGCCAGTGTAGTGTCATGCCTGCACACAGTATTGCAGGCATTCATACAGAGTTTACATTTTCTCTAGTTTACTAGTTTTCGAGCAATTTAAGATTTGAAAATGTCCACACTGAAAAGAATTCTTGTGTGGTCGGTTTTGTTGGAAAAATATCTTTGAGGTGAAGAGTGATATTGTTGTCCTTGCCTGTGCTCTCTCTGCTGAACACCAAATGGTGGTGGACGGCTCACACCTACTATTACACGCCTCCACTACACCGAACAGATGAAGAAAATAAAGGCAGCTGACAAAAAGACCACATAGTCGATGTGGGCAGTGGAGGTAATTCATTCATTTAAATGCACACTTGGGTCTCTAAGATTTATAACTAATTATATTGCTGTCGGGCATTTCAAATCCAGCTTTAACACCAATGAAATCCTTTATTACAATGTGGGTTATTAATACTATAAATCCTTTAAATTATCTAATCTCCTGACTAACTTCCAAGCTCCATAGATTCTAATGATCCCCAAAACACTTTTAATATTATTTTATGTTAAGTAAAGTGGCTCTTTTATCTGTTATTGTTATTTCAAATGCAACACTAATTGAAAAAAATATCTTCTTGTAACTAACATATTTGAAATGAGGAATAGTCATTAAATACTGCTGTGAGTATGGTTCAAATCTGTTGAATTTGGGCAAAAACCTTCAGTAGAGGTGAGACACCGTTAACTACCTTTTGCTTTCTTTTTCAATTTCTTTGAAACTTGCGAGGAATGATTTCTAAGGATCTGTGCTGTGCTGTAGACTTCTTACTGATCAAATGGATATTTTAAAAAAATTGTGATATGTGACAAATAAGTAAAGAAACACAATAGTTACAGGTGATCCAAGCCACAGCGCTCTGCATGGAAAACTCAAGACATGTTCTGAGACATGTTTGAAAGTGATGAGCAGGCCCAAGTGATTAGATTTTTTCAAAATGCCAAAAAGAAGAGATCAAACTGACTTTGAAAGAGGGTTCATGTTCAGTGCAAGGGCGGCAGAAGCTTTGGTCACATAGTCTGCTCGGTTGGCTAGTGTCTGAATAGTAGTGATGTGCGATACCACTGATTTCATTTCCGATCCGATACCAAGTAATATTCAGTGTGGTATCGACGATACTGATCCGATACGATACTTTGCACAAAAACTTATTTTATTTATTGTATCTCAAAGTATAGCATCATAATGATTACAGGACATCAGATTTCTTGTTCTTATCACTTAATAATGCAGAGCTCATCATATAGAAATAGAAAAACTGAAGTCGTGCACTATTTGAACACCTTGCCTGCCTGCATCACTAAAGGACTCCATGAGAGACGTGTGTCTCAGCAGCCCAAGTTGAAACACTTTGCCAGTTTTAGTGTAAATTATTCACAGTTGCATTTTCAAATTTGTTTTCCAATTACATTTCCTGGTACAAATGAAGGTTAACACATCAAATGGACCCAAGCGTATTGTTCAGGTGAAAACCAATTTGTAGTCCTCCCCAGGTGACATCAATGGGGGCAGCAGCGTTGCAAACAGAACATGGTCTGACTAGGCTGCTGCCTGTTTAATTTGTTTCCTGTTTAAAAAAAAAAACCCAAACATTTGTCACTGAAATTGAAGTGTGAGGACTTGAAATGTAAGTGCCTTCAGTACTTTAAATAAAAGTGCCCTCTTCATTTTCTTTCTTTTTAAATGAAATCACATGAATGAGATGGGATGTTGAAAATCACAACTATGATAGTCTTATTCATTCAGTGCTGGTAACCCAGAAGATAAGTTTACAGTCTGTTCGTGAATCCTGTGTGACATAATTTCTTTTACAGCTGCAAATATCCTGGAGCATTCGACAGCCAAATTTATCAGTGTATGCCCCCCCCCCCCCCAAAAAAAAAAAAAACCCTAACATCCAAGTTACTGCGTGAATCTGCACTGCTGTCCATTTTAGAGTATCCTTAGGGCATTGAGCAAGCTTTGCACTCGTTTCAAACTGCTTGTCATTTGGTCAGATAGCTTCAGAAATTTCCACACCTTTCCAGTGTCAGATAAGGCCCTGTCAGTGTTCGATTTCTGTGATTTCACATTCTCACCCACTTCACGCTATGTTTGGCCAGCTGTGAAGAGTGAATTAACAGCCAGGCATTGTACTTTATCCTGCGCACAACAATATGAACAACAGAGTGCAACACTTCAAAATTTCTTCCTGGAGAGACTTTCATTAAAAGTTAAAGCAATAGCCAGTAATATCCTCATTCTCTTGACCAACTTTTTACTCTGACTTTGAGTGTTGTTAACTCTTTGGGTTTCTTGAACTGTAATTTATACAAGAGCTATGTCTGCTTTTGTAGAACCAGGACTTCCATCAGTGCTTTAAAAGCCCAGTGGCCCATCTGGTTTTAGTTAACCCCCCTCAGACTGAAGTATTGGAAATTTTAAAATGAATATAGAGGTTTTAAAGATGTTAACAAAAGCTGCGAACATTAAGCTCACAGATATATAGGCTCAGAAACCAGTTGGCAACCCCCCAGTCAATCTCCAGTTGCTAGGAAAAGATGTGCATTCCCCAAACAATCGTTGAGTTTTTGCTGGCTTTTCGAAGGAAAAATTGGTCTTCTTTGTGATTGCTTTGGCTGCTATCATATTACCTCAGTTGCCCGTAGGCTGGGCACTAACTTGTCTACGAATAGTTGCCAACTACAGAGTAAAAGTTGTCCCTTAAGGCTGTTAAACGATCGTGGCTCAAGAGTTGGGAGTTCGCCTTGTAATCTGAAGGTTGCCGGTTCGAGCCCCGGCTCGGACAGTCCTGGTCGTTGTGTCCTTGGGCAAGACACTTCACCCCCATTGCCTACTGGTGGCGCCAGTGTCCGGCAGCCTCGCCTCTGTCAGTGCGCCCCAGTGCAGCTGTGGCTACAACGTAGCTTGCCATCACCAGTGTGTGAATGGGTGGATGACTGAATGTGTAAAGCGCTTTTGGGGTAAGTAAGTGGACTAAGTAAAGCGCTCTACAAATACCCTTAATGTTCGCAGCTTTTGTTAACATCTTTAAAACCTCTATATTCATTTTAAAATTTCCAATACTTCAGTCTGAGTGCCCAGCCATTTACCATTAAACGGCAAACACCTTGTGTAAAAACAACATGAAATTCAGAATTTCGAGATGCAAACCTTGCCGCCCACAAAAAACAAACTGAGCCGGTTCTGATTTTGCTAACGAAAAAAGGAGAAAACGAAGATTCTAGGTTTTTCTGATTCTAAAAAGAAAGCTGCAGGGAAAATTTAATGGTTTGATCAAGGAGGTGAAGCTGTATTACATGTCCGTAATACAGCTTCACCTCCTTGATATACATATTTCAGGATGTCAGTGTCGTGTTTGATCTTTGTGCTGGCAGAGTTGGGACCATATCTAAGGAGGCAGAGAAATAATTTTAGAGACTTAACCTACCTGGAGAAGCATCTAGCTGTGTGTCTGAGGTAAAATAGGATTATTTAAGTATTCGTGTTTTTTGCTGTGTGATTGCTGAGATATGTTTATACACATCCCAAATATCGGAAAAATCTAACTCAAAACCGCAAAATAACTCCTGCAAGTTCATCCATTGTAATTATTTGTAATGATTTGTAATGGCAACCACAGAAATCTGTCTGTAACCAAATATGTAACAAGTTATTTTTTTTCTTTCTTTGCAGCATTGTATGCCTCCATTCCTATTATATTTTATAGCCAAAATATCCAGAAACTACTTGCCAATCTGTCTGGAATACACATTTTCCCCAATGACACGTGTTTGTCAGCTGCTCTTTTGGTTATTATTATTATTATTTGTTACTAGCGAACTGATGCCATGATCGTGGTTTTACAAATGTATAAACAGAAAAACTAAACTATTACGAACTCCGCAGTAGCACCAAAGCACAGATGTTTGGTTTGTGCCACATGATTAGGACTAGTGCTAAATTAAATGAATACAAGACTAAATGTCCCTGTTTCCGGTGGGAGCCTCGGGGGGTTTTAGGCATAAATGGTACTCTTCTGTCCGCCAGATAAAGTTGTTGCACTGCTCAGCATTTGCTTCACTGTTCTTCTCTTTATTTTCCATTGTAAATAAAAGTTGTATTTATTCAATATTTCCCAAAGGGCCGCCACAGCAGATCCGCATGTTTGATTTGGCACAGATTTTATACTGGATGTCCGTCCTGATGCAATCCTTCTATTTATCCGGGGTTTGGATCTGCACCAGGAGTACACTAGTTTGGGACCCTGAGGCTTGGTTTGTCTCTTATCTGTCTGAAACTGGGAATATCTGCCGTGAAAGAAATCTGTGAAAGAAATCTATACACTATGGAACTAGAGCTGGGCAATAGAATGATAACGATATGTATTGCGAAATAACTTTTCCTCGATAGAAAAGTTAAACTATTGCGATAGGCCTCATCTCTCTTGTCCTCTTAAAAAAAAAAAAAGAAAAAAAAAAGAACAACCAATCCAAATTAACTAGCGCAGAGCCGAACCAATCGTTCCAATGCAGGTGTTCTTGGAATCCATCCTACCTGACAAACCATCCTACCCGTTGTTTCTACGCATGCGCACAACACGAAATTCAGTGGCAAACCGTCCTACCTTTGTGAATATAAGCTACAAACATACTCTGATGGGTAAAATTATGTGCCAAACCGTCCTACCTTTGTAAATGTGATGTACAAGCATACTTTAACAGCTAAAATTAAGTGGCGAACCATCCTACCTTTGTGAATATGAGCTAGAAGCATAATTTTACAGCTAGAATTAAACTGTTTGAAAAGCTAAGCTATACAACAAGGAGAGATTGAGAATTTCCTTTTAGTTCTCAGTTTATTTGATATTGACAAAAGTTAGTCAATTTTGTCTGTTCTTCTGTAAAACAAACTAAGATTTATTTTTAGAATTAATATTTTGTTTCTAAGTGGAATTGACAATTTAGTAGTCTGTTTTGTTTGTTCTATTTTGAAACTTAAACGCTTTAGCGCAGGGGTGTCAAACTCAAATACACAGTGGGCCAAAATTCAAAACTGGAACAAAGTCACGGGCTAACATTAATATTTATTGAAAAAAAAAATCTTCCTCCAGATATAAGAATGAATCTTTTCTTATGGACTCAAATAAGTTTTGCTGGAAAACTGAATATGGAACAAGCAAAGCTTTATACTAAACAATATATATATTAGCTGTATAATACCAGCAGGCCAGCTCTAATAGTAATTTGGTATGGGTTCGCGGGCCAAATGAAATTAGGCTGCGGGCCAAATTTGGCCCGCGGGCCAGAGTTTGGCAACTATGCTTTAGCGGCTGCCTTTTGTGTAGTTTGCAATATTTGCCTTTATTTATCTGAAAAAGTCTCATGTTCCTTAAGTACATCTACCCTGTTGAACTTATTATGGGAAATAAATATTTAAATCAAAACAAGCTGCTGATTAGTTCACATTTTATTTGTGAGCAACGGCACATTTAAATCTTACAAATATAGTTATTTGGCTTATATCGTGATATATATCATTATCGCCTGAAATGAAAAAAACATATCATGATATGAAAAAATCTTATATCGCCCAGCTGTATATGGAACCTTTATTTACATCACAGAAACATGTTTTGGTTAAGTGTTTGTCCAAGAGACCGTGTTTTTACTAAAAAATATTGACACTGACATGCATCTTACTATGTAAAATTATTCAATTTTGTTGGATGGTGACTTAGATCAATCAATTGTTAACTCAAAGTGTTTTAGTTCACCTTTTTATTCATGTCAATATTATTAGCTTGTAAACCACAGTGTTCTTAACCCAGTAGTTAAAAACGCTGAAAACTCAGTCTCAGTAAATGAGGAGAATTAAGGCCAGTTAGCACTGAGTTACAGCTGCTGTTACTTTCTATGTGTTGACAGTTGTTGATGTTACCTTTTGAAAGAAATTTTGGCACATTTTGTGCCGATTCAGAAAATAATTAGACATTTTCTGAAGGCTGCAAACACACTTGAACAATTTTAGATGTTGCTTTAATTGATGGATTTAGATCGATGGCTTGAAGTAGAATTGTGTTTCTTTTCATCTTTTATCCACTAGTGACCACCCGAGGCTAGGTGAGGAGAGGGTATTGAGTTCTACACCACAGTGTCTATATTTATATCCAAGGAAAAGAAAATGTCTTGATTTTGATTGATATGTTTTCTTTAAGACACCAACTCTTTACAAAAAGTTATTTAACAGCGACATACACCCTACTCTGTAATATTGCTTTGTAACCAGCATTTTATCAAATTGTACCTTGGATCAGTTGTCAACTGGTGTCAGTACAGTTTCAGTTCACCTTTTTATTCATGGAATCAATATTGTGAGCTTGTTATCCTTATAAATCTGTATTTGGTATTAAAAAAACCTAAAAACTCAGTGTCTAAGAGCATACAATCAGCAAACCAAAATTGTGAAAATCAATTAGGCTAGCTAAATAATGTTTATGTCGGTTAATTTATTGTCTTCCACTCAGTACTGTACTTTCTGATCCTTTGAATAGCTGCAGTTGTTTATTGATAGAAAGTAAAATATTAGGGTTGTAATATTTTAGAACTTTGTGTGGTTTTAGATGAGAAGGGTAATAAATTTATACAGCAATGTATTTAAAATAAGGATTCAGTAAAATGTTAGGTTCATTAATTGTGGATAATTAAGGTCAGTTAGAAATGGCACAAGTCTGTTTCAGATTTCAGGTATTTCTTTGAGGGATTTATGTGGATGGCTTGAAGGAGAGTGATATACGTCTAAATGTTTTATCATTTTTTTTTGATAAAACAAACTAGATGTACTACTTTGGCTAATTATTGGGTACAATGTCATCAATTGGTCAATTACCTGCTGAGTTTAATCAGACTCATCCTAACACATGTTGTTATCAGTGTAGTTACTAGATGACAATTTAAACAATGGCTTCACTTATTAAATAAGTGGCCTGCTGTGTGGCGTAGCGCCAGTGCTTGTTTTCCCTGCAGCTTAATAAGCCTGATATTGCATTTCATGAAAATGTTACAGTTCCTCATGACATTTCGTTCATGCAGGAAACGTCTACTATAAATGCTTAATGGAACCTTGGGGGCAGATAGGCTATATTAACCTTTCTGCAGCAACAACAAAAACAGCTTGTTTTGTGTCCTTGCCTTAATCCGACATGGTTTTAAATAAGTTCTTTGCTTTTGTTTGTTCCACATATTATGCTAAAAGCAAAATTACCAATGTTTTACAGAGAAAACATTTTGATGTTGGACAGGAACCCAGACATGTTAAAACTCATAGTAGCAGGCAGTGTTATCAAGCTTCTCTAAAAACTAAAATCAATTTTTTAATCTTTGTTAACAAAAAAGAAGAGTATTAGCTTCCTCCTACCTCACATCTTCTCACTTTGCCTCTCTGTTCACTTGCCTCTGGAGTGAAAACATTTTTCTTGGGTGTTGTTTTGTAAGAGTCAAATAACTTGTACGTTGTTTTGAGATCAAGCCTTACAGGAAGGTTTGGTATTTTTCACTTTGCAAAGATGTGATAAAGGCTGGCAAGAAGGCAAACAGTAACATCAGTGTTTTGCTGAAACCAATCTTCCACAGTGAGGATGAAAAAGTGAAAGAGGGCAAGATTAACATAGAAAATTCACGCTTTTGGGCTCCAGTTGAGCCCATCTAATGACCCTCACATGTCTCCTTCTCTCACTATGGCATATAACCACAAAGCCCTCAGCACTTATTGTATTAGTTTATCCACTGTTAGAGATGCAATCATGAGACCTTAATAAATCCTTTTTTCTCAGAAGTCTTCCAAGCCATGTGGCAGGATTGCATACACATTCACGTTACCCTTTTGGTGGTTAGTACATACACACAAAAGAGGCAACGTTTAATGTTGCAAACACCTAAAGAAAGAAGGGAAAGATGTCATATGCTGTACAGAATGTGTAACCTGGGGCAAAAGTGTTTCATGGTAACGGCTTATGTAAGTAATTATAATTTACTTCAATATGATTGGTATTAAGGACATAATGTGTTATGTGTGGAAAGGCCTTCAGTCCAAGAAAGCTTTTTTAAATCTCAAATAGATGACTGCAAACACAAAAATAAAAAGCTAGATTGTCAGTCAGGGCAGTTGCAAAGACTCTGTTGTCCTGTTTTGTCTTCAGTAAATCATCATTAGTTTTATGTCAGAATTCCCTAATCAGGGAATTTACTTAATGCTGAATATGGTTAAATATTTACTATATTTTTCTTCATAATGCAGTTTGCATTTAAAGAGACTGTTTGATAAGTAATAGATCACCCTGTAAAAACAGGTAAATTTTGTCTTCTTTCTCACTGAAAAGAGCTTTTCTAGAGCACACATGTGCACAACTTGTCCCCGGAATCATCTTGGTCCACTCCGGTACATTGTCCTAGAAGGAAAATAGAACAAAAGTCAAAAAGGGGCATCATTAGGCAAAAGAATCTCCAGGTGAATGACTACAATGAGTCATTCTCCTCGACTTTTAGACAGCTGGCACAGTGTGGGCTAATTTAGATTTTTTTTTTTTAATGTCAGTTACATTGTAACCTGTAACAATTTTTCACATCAGTTATTCAGTGGCTGGCTCTTCCCCTACCTTTTTTTTTTTTTTTTTTTTAAAGTCAGTGTGCCTCTTTGGGGCCAGACTTTGCTGTTAAAATGAAATTTATGTAACTGTGGGCCCAAGGGTTCTGATTTCTGGATGTACGTCCTACCAGGCCCGTGAATCCAAAAAAAGTTAGTGCATTAGTGAATCTCCCTGTATTTTTTTTGCTTGCTCCATAGACTTCTGTTAAAGCTGGCTTGAAAGGGCACAACACAAGGAAGGATGCAACACAGGTTTATATTCTAATTACCACCATTTATTAAGAAAATAAAGGTCCTGTGTGATGGATGAGGAGGGCGGGAGATCAACAGGCCAAGAAGGCGAGCTGTGAAGGAGGCCACTTAAATAGGCCCAGCCCACGTAATTCACAGTTGTCCTGAATCTGTTATCAATGGAGGGCACCTAGAACTTAAAGATACAAATCATGCACACATCAGCCATATGAAATCAATGTCAAACTGACGTGTAGCGTTTTACACTAGGATCATAAAAAAAACTAAAACCAAAAGTTAAAAATATCATTTAAAGATGGCTACTTTCCTAGACACAAAGTTGAGCCTAGTTGTGAGCTGCTGCGCACAGTATTGATTTTATTTATATAATGCCAAATTGCCGTGAATTGAGGGGATCTTGACTGGACAGGCATCTGAGATGGTGGATTGTTGTGAACTGGCCAGATGGTTAATGTTGTCGACTCACAACAAGAATACAAAGAGGGGTTCAACTCCATCAGTCAGCTGGGGCTGGATTTTTGGCACTCCAGCTTTCTCCAGCAGATGAAAAACATGCATGTTAGGTTAACTGCTGACATTTAGTTGGCCATACTTGTAAATGGTTGTCTTGTCTCTGCATGTTAGTCCTTCAATAAACTGGCGTCCTGTTCAGGCTGTTCTCCACCTCTAACCCAGTGACAGCCAGGATAGGCTCCAGCACCCACCATGATCCTGAAGTGTATAAGTTGAAGAGGATATATGGATGTTGACCTTTGACTAAAATGTCTGCTAGATCCTTATAAAAATATAGGGAATGGGGCAGTTTCCAAAGCATTGCACTAAACCAAACCTTATTTAGCCACAGTCTCCTAAGTATAAGAAGGTCTGAGCAGTGAATTTTACCTTTTTCTGCACAGGTCCCCAATTGCTATTAGAGTTAATGGTTTGCAAAACATTACACCGCTTAGCCTTAACCTGCTCTGTAGACCTAGTAAAGCCCACCCAAGCAGATATCCTAGCCTGTGGCCTCTGATAGTTCAGTGCTTCTCTCACTGGCAGACTCATAAAAATGCCACAGGACTCAGCCCAGTGTTTATTGCATTGTAAGCACTTTTTAAAAGCCAAAGTAACAACATACATTTTACAAAGTGGTCTTCAGATAACTACTTTCACAAAACCTATAGCTACACTTTTTTTTACTCATGTCAACTTTTATTATGGGTTTTGTTTTGCTCTTGCTGCTGTTTTACTATGTGCTTCTTTTATTGCACCCTGAGCTGCAACCACTGTATGAAAAGTGCGATACACATACATTAAGTTTAATGTGTATGTATATAGTTACTATGGCATTTATTCATTACAGCTGAAAAAACCCAACCAAAAAACATGGCTGTGGATGCTGGTTATATAACGGTTTTTCTTCAGTAGTTTAAGACATGAGGGTTAACCACAGAGTTTAACACAAGAAAATCAGACAAGTTGAAATGATTACAACCCATGTTTTCTTGGGTTGGCACGTGAACGCTTTACACTTTAGTTCACGTGCCATATCTGATGTGTTTCGGTGAAATTCAGTCACCCTGCTGTGATCTCTGCCTTCAGTACCTTATCATTTCACTTCAGTGTAACTCAATTATTCTCTCTTAAAACTAATTACTGTTTAGCCAAGTGAAATGGCTTGTATGCAATGTGTTTGAGCTTTGTGCAGGTCCATATTGTCCTGTTTCTTTTCTAATTTAACATTGCTGTCAACCTTTTTTGTACACCTTCAGTACAACTGCTGTGACCGTGAATACAAATATAGATAATTACACACCTCTCTTCTCTGACATTTTTCAGCTGTAGGTCAGACATCACTGAAGAACACAATGTGTGTGTCTCCACACATTCTCTCTCAAAGATGTCCCTGCACATCTGCTGAACTCTGATTCTTAAAGCATCCATTCATTTAATTGTACATCATAGTGTAACCACCCTGCTACATCTACCACATCTTATCACATCTACTTGGGCACTAAAACTCTGAACATGTGTGTACGTGTGATCGATGGTTTTAAGCCTACAGAGGGATTATGGATGTTTTAGTTGTGCGCGACAATTGAACACACTCATAACACTCAGGTCAAGTGTTTACCCAGCTGCATGTTTGACTAATGACTCGGTTATTGAATTATACACGTCGTTAATAGACTAAGTGTCCACTAAACTGAAAAAAGATTGTACCAGGCAATGACTCCCCTGCATGTTTTTCAAAACTTGTATAACAAAATGAGCAACATTGAGTTTTGTGGAAACAGAAGAGATTTGCTTAGGCCTTTCCAGATGTGATGGACATTGTTTGCATTTGCTTTGCTCTGTGATGTTAATCATCAACATTTATGGAAACAGTGGTTGGAGACTGCTGTACTGCCAAATTAACTGCAACTGTGTGGAATTAACTTGTTATCTTGTTTCCTTTTAAAATATCTTTTTTAACTGCTACCTTCAAAAGGACTTTTGTGCGTGAAGACCAAAGACGCTGATAAAATGGAGAATAGAATCAGTCTGCTGGCAAATTCTAGTTGCAGAGTAACTGTGATTTATAAGAAAAAAATTGAAAATCTGTTGTCATCTGTTGAAAATTCAACAGATGACATAAGAAAATTACTTATGTTGGAGAAGTTAAAAATATGACTTCAGTGGGTCCCTCTCATTATGAATCTGTCCTTTGCTTTCTGTTTCTGTGTGGAAGTAACATGGTCACTCAGTGTTCCTGCCTCAGTGACTGCCTCTTGTGAGATATTTATAGCTGCTGAGGGATTTGTACTCACAGTACCATAGGGTTCATAGGCATACACACTGTTTGGCTTTCAATATGATCAGTGTGTTCTTCCTTTCTTATTTTCACCACACATTGTGTGGTCTGTTGTTGCCATAGAAGCAGGGCAACTCTGGGTGTTTGTTTGAAGTTAATGTAAACTTAATATGAAGTGGGTGTTATCAGGCAGTTGGTGTTGATCAAACAAGCTTACATTGTTCATTATCAGTGCAGCCACTAAAGACTTCTCATGTTTGACTTTGCATCAACACATTTTACACAGTTAATTCTCAATTATTGCATAAAAGCTGTCAAGTCTTCAGTTCACGAATCAATTACCAGGCAGGCCAGTTGCATAAGAAATCAGGTTGCAGTATGATGTTTAAAGAAGATGTCTCCTAAACTCTGTTTTTGAAGTTTTTCTTTTTTTATTTACACACATTTTGAACATTTTTGAGAGCAGAGGGGTTAATATGGCCCCAGACTTGAATCTGCATGTTTTAAGAATAGGATGAGGAATGCTTGCAGGTATCAGGCCTCTTAGTCTGCCTCAGTCTTTTCCCACCTTGCATGTCTGCCCAGGTGTCTCATACTCCACTGTAGTTAATTAAACTGCATGGCTGTCAGGGAGCAATGAAAAGCTGTTTAAAGGTATGATATAGGGGAAAATGTGAAGGTGTGAACAGAGAGAGATGACGGGTATCTGACGTGTAATTAGTACTCCTTTTTTGTGAATCCACTGCGAAGTGGAAACCTTTTTATCTGACAGTATCTGTTAGAAACAGCTCAGTGATCCGTATAATTATCATCAGATCCTATTAGTCAAAAACACGTTGATCAGTGTAATTATCATCAAATCCTTTTAGTCGAAAACAATCTGATCTCTGTTTTTCCAAGCCTATCTTCCTCCCCCCTCCTGTTTTCCCTCAGTCATATTTTTAAAGTTTTGTGCATGCTTTAATGTTGTTTTTATGAAAGAACATCAAAAGTCACAGCAATTTGTTCTTATTTACCCTCTCACACGTCTTTTTTATCATTCTGCCTGGGCCTGTCGAGTGGGGTCATTCAAAGGCAAGAAAAATATCATTTCACCATCGGAGATATTCCAGTGATTAAATTGTCTTTGAAACTGTACCCAAATTATCAGCTCACGTGTCAGTGGCAATGGGTCTTTTTCATAATAGACTTTTTCTCTTTCCATCTGTAGCAAGAACACAGGCACATGTGGCTTTGTTCAATTCAAGCTGTGACAGTGTGATGGCATGCTTTTATTTTGTTATTTACACTCGTACCAGTCCTATATGTGTTATTATTACATAAATACTTGTCAAACAGTAACACATCAGAATGTCTTCATTAAAAAGGGCTATCCAGCTTTAATTTTTGCTTAGCTATAATGAGGTAAATTTGATCACTTGTGGATCTAGAGAAAGCATATGGTCATATGCCAAGAGAGGAGAGAGGTAATCTGAGAGAGGATTATATCAGGGATCCGCTGGGCGCCTTCTTGTTTGCAGTGGTGATGGACAGGTTAACAGATGAAGTCAGGCATGTGTCTCTGTGGACTATGATGTTCACAGTCTGTAGTGAGAGTAGGGAGCAGGTGGAAGAGAGCCTGGAGAGGTGGAGGTATGCTCCGGAGAGCAAATGAATGAAGGTCCGTAGAAGCAAGATAGAATACAGAGGGAGATGGGTGGAAAGCATGCAAGGAGCAGAGGTAGTGAAGGTGGATGAGTTAAATACCTAGAGTCAACCATCCTAAACAACAAACAGGGCAAAAGAGAGGTGAAGAAGAGAGTGTGGGCAGGGTGGAGTGGATCGAGATGAGTGACAGGAATGATTTTTCACAGGAGGAATAGCAGCAAGAGTGACAGGGGAAGGTATACGAGATAGCAGTGAGACCTGCTATTAGGTATCGTTTGGAAACACTGCCAAAAGAGAAGACAGAGCTGAAGATGTTAAGATTGTCATTAGGAGTGACTGGGGTGGACATGACTGGAAAATCATATTAGAGGACAGCTGAGTTGAGTAGTATGGAGACAGAGTTGGAGAGAGGCAAGGCTTAAGTGTTTTAGACACATGCAGAGGATGGTGAATATATTGTTTAAAGGATATTTAATATTGAGCTGCCAGGCAAGAGGGAAGACCTTAGAGAAGGTGAAGGAGCACATGCAAGACGGTTGGTGTGATAGAGGAGGATGCTGCGGTGAGATGTGGGTGGATGATCCGCTGTAGTAGGGCTGAACGATTATGGAAAATAATCTAATTGCGATTTTTTTGCCCCAATATTGCGATTGCGATGCAATATGCGATTATTTTTTAAGGTCTTTGTCTTCTGTATTATTAAACAAAGACAAGCAATACATCATATAGTATGGCCAATACTATATTACATTAATTTTAAACTGTTCTTTCCTGGAAGACAGACCTCTGTTATGATGACATCAGGTGATGCATGAATTGATGACTGACATTTTTATTTAACTTCTTCAATCACAACAGTATATTTGAACATACACAATAGTTTATTTTTAGCTTACAAACATCTGAGCATAAAGTGCTGACAAGGAACCCTGGTGTAAACATTAAAATGAAAGTCAGTACAATGTGCAGATTGCAGAAATATACATAAAAAAAAATCTGTGGCTTTACCACACTCAGTTTTTCGACATCTGTGAACTACTAGACAGTCATTCAATTAAAAAATAATATTAAATAAATAAAACTAATAAATAAAAAATACACACATCTTAATGATCTCTGCAGTCAGTAACATTACACATAAAGTGCAAACATAATAGCAATTGTATAAACACACACACAAACACGCCTTTAAAATTTAAAGGCGTGAAATTGGACGGTCTAGCCTTCTGATTAGCGTCACCGCTGTCTCGGTGGAGTTTAATAAACTCGGCCGTCTGCTTCTTGCTATCTAAAATATAACCAGACACTGGTGTAAATTCTCGACTGTCTCATACTTCTGTTTAATAAGTTTTCTGTTTGACGTTTAGTCAGCTGTGTGAAAACCAAGGAGGAACCCACCCGGGGGATTAATAAAGTTTTATTTTATCTAATCTAATAACTTTAATCTCAGCCAAACCGATTTACTCACGAACAAACAAAACACTGAAAAAAGCCCAACAATAACATTTTTAGCCCGAGCAGCGAAAGTCCGCGGTGATCTGAAAATGATGTGCCGGGAGTTGTGCCGTTCTCGGCCGCATCAGTAACCCTCGAGCTCCCGGCTAGCTGTCGAGCTGGTGGGTAGCAGACGCCTCTGAAAACGTCGAAGCACTTTTGCAAATATGGGATATCTTGATAAACCGAGCAGATATTTGATGTTTACACAACTACTTTCTCGCCTGAAAATATGTTAAAAGTTTATTTTGTGACCCAGAAAGATTAGTATGAGTAATTTTAAAACTTAGTAGCGGCCGCCATTGCTGGAAACTGGAGTTTGGCTGGGCCGCGCTATGAATTCTGGGATATGGTAGTAATTTGGACAGCCTTATAATCGCAGCCTTTGCGGTTAGAAAATTGCACTTGATCATGTCGCGATATTATCGCAAATGCGATATATCGTTCAGCCCTACGCTGTAGTGATGCCTAAATGGAGCATCCGAAAGAAGAATAGAATCTTTGAGGTAGTATTACTTTATATACTAGTCATTAGTCTTTTTAGTGGCCTTGGATCGTGTAGTTCATTTTATCTACGCCTCATGTGCCTAGCACAGCAGTTTAACTAATTTATCTTCCTTAATGTTAGTATGTGCAACTTCCCAGTTGGCAGGATGTTCCAAAGCAACAACACAAGTTGTGATTAATTATACCTCACGGTGATGTTGCAGAAAGTTGAATTGATAATCAAATGATACCAGACTTCATACGGAGGAGTGGCTTTGTTTCAAACCACGAATAGCATAATTCTCACTAAAAGCGTTTTCCAGACAAAATGCCACCTGCTGCTTATGAATTAGTAGCTTTGTGCTACAATAAAATAAAATAAATGTGAGTAATAAGCACCAGTAGATGCACCAAATTATCAGCAGCTTTACCTGCTCATATTTACCTTGTTGACTGGTATTAGCCAGTAACTAACAAAACTGTAGCTTTTGTTAATTACGGCAGAATTGAAGCCTTTGTCACACATTTAGGAGCCGTCTTTCTCTATGATAAGGCTGCCGAGGAGCTAGTCTTCCCATAAAAAGAGAATTATCTGATGCATCACATTAGTGTTGCGGTCAGTGTATCTGAGATCATGTTTCATATATTTTATAATTGAACGTTTCCCACATGTTACATTTTAAAGTATTTAAAATGAAAATGTTGATGTCTGCTGCTGCGTATCCTACTACATGTTGCACAATTTGATTATCAACTGAAAACTGGATTTTTTTATTTTATTTGAAATCATCTGTGAGGGTTGATTTGATTGATGTGTAGAAGTCACACTGCTAAACAAAAGTAATTGGCTAAACGGTAGCAAATTAAAAATTTCAAGTTATTTTTGCTGTGCAGAATTTCCAATCAAGCTGCACTGATTGTTGTAAAGTTTAGTTCTCTTATTTGGAAAATGCAGAAGTTGCTAATGTACTTTTTTAAAAATAAAAATTATTTTTTTTAAAAGACCTCATCTATAGCGCTCAGTGAATCACACAAGATGAAAAGATTTCCATGCTGGCAAAAGACGGGTAATTGATTGACAAGTACAAGATAACAAATAATTGTGTGAAATTTTTTGAAAAGCTGCTGTTTGATACAGCACATTTAAAGCCTTTGTCACACATTTAGGAGCTGTCTTTGTATATGATAAGGGTGTGGACAAGCTAATCTTCCCATAAAAAGTGGATTATGTGGTTTTCTAAATTAATTTTGGGAGTAATTCTTGCACTAATATATTGTAAATTATACCACATGTTCGAATTCTGACTTAGATGAACAAATGTGAAAAAAGGTCATAACTAATCCAGCTGTAGTGCTATTAGTTACAGATACACAACTCTGATTAAACAATTTTATTTGATTGATAGCTGTCAGAATGTTTCTGTAAAGATTACCTACATGCACTATATCATTAAAGTGAAAACAGTGTGGCTGTAGGTGGAAAGAGAGCACAGTGTAAAGTTATAGAATTCCTCTTGTTCTGGGAAATCGATGATGCTCTCTGGCTCCGTGACGCAGAGCTACTGATTCACAGATTGATTTTCTGTGTGTGTGCGCGCAGTGAAGCGGTGAGACAGCTCACACCTTCGATTGAATAGTTGTGTATATTTACCATATTAGCATTCTTTTTTGGACAGCCTGGGTTTCTTGTAGACTGTAAATACAAGACTATCACAATGCTGTCCCAGCTGCGTAATCTATCTGCCTGCTCAGCAGAATCCCAGCTCCCTGGTGGTTTGTTGAAGAAGGCTCATACATGTCAAAGGCATGCGGGTAATGTTATCACTAAGTACATTATGCAGCACTGGATTTTTAAACTTGTGCTTTCCTTAATAAAACCTTGCTCAAATTGAATTTTCTTTATAATAGGAGGGCTCATTGTCTGTCTGCTGCAAACATTTGTCACAGTTATTATAGTCACATATTGTCTATAGATTATTTCACACCAAATACTGGAACAAAGTAATTGGTCATTGTTGCGGGGGGGTCCATCCCATTCAAGACAGCATAACAATGAAACTATGCAGCAGTTTATGGGGTTTCTGTATGAAGGATTGTGGAATCGGGATTGTTATGGATAAAAGAAAGTATGACAAATATATTTGTTTCCAGAAAATTCCACAGTATTGGGATATTCAATCCACACTGAAGCCATGCTTGTATTTGTTTAAATGGAAAAAAAACACGTTAAGATATGTGTATATATATTGTACAGATATTTGCGTGTATATTTTACATAGCTTATCCATATTTTTTCCATGTCTTATTTCTTTAATATGCAGAACCCCTCTAGCACTATTTTTGAGACATGCAATGCATTTTTGTTGTGATATGCACGGTTTGGTTTATTGTCCAAATAATAGTTTGTCTGTCTTGACCATCGCATGCTAAGCTGTGTCCACACCAGATCACCATAGAAAGTGAATGAAATTTGGTGATTTCAAGCAGCTGCGGGCAAAACAATTTTTGGTGACGCAAGATAAGCTTGTGATTGCTCTGGTTTTAATCGATAACTACACTCAACCACTCAGGGAATATACATTTTTCCCTAGTTACTGGGGGTTGCCATAGGTTGTTGGCCGGTATCTAAGCTTGTTGACAGTTTCTGTACCAATCAGTTTCACAGCAATTGCTAGCAGTCACTCAGCAGTCACGAGCCCCCAATTCATGTTTACCCCCCACACCCCCACACCCAAGACCCAAGCAGCAACAGGAAACAAATCCTTTCTTTATAATGTGATTTATTTACAAAGTGGTAAGAAGTCGAGCCAAAGCCAAAATAATAAACAAAACAAATCTAAACAAATCCCGCGCCCCTGACCTTACCAAAATAAAGTCAAAAATAAAGACAGAGTCTGACCTCTGTAACTAATTTAAAACAGGAGAAAACTGGTGATCAAAAGAAACCGCAGCTCACCCCTACCCACTCCACTTCCACAACTTTCAAAACAGCACTGCAGCCAGCGGCTGCCACAGGTATACTGCTGGGTTGTGAGGAGAGACGCGAGAGACGCGAGAGCCTCCCTCGCCGTGGCACTCCAGCCTCCTTTAGTGGGCGGGTCCTCCAGCTGGAACCAGTCTCGTCGGGCTGTATATCCACGCACCAATCGGAGCAGGGCCCTGGCATAGCCGAATTAACATAAACAAATACATTAACTGCACAAAACAAACACATGAAATGCAAGTTCGGGACAAGTAGGAATGGGTAGTTGCCAACTCCTGTGTGGCACAGGGGCCTTAGCTGACTTAACATAAGGCAAATCTTTTAAAGTTGCAAGCTGTATGAAATTAGATACTTATACTGTTACCTTTTAGAAAAAGGTGTTGCTTCTGGAGTATTAATGACAGTTTCATAATATCCTAGCATCCTCAATGACCAGGGACTGGGAAATAAGCTGTCAGGCATTTGTTTCTGGAAGTTCTCTGTGATAACCCCAATTTTCAGTTATTAATCTGCAGCTCCGCTACAGTGTACAATGATGCTTACTGATGAAAATCCTTAATATTTTCTTCTGGCTTGATGTGTAGTAGTTTCCACACATTTGCCTAACAAGCAAAACATCCCTGGTTCAGTTCTAGGAGGAGACGCAAATCCCTTGCAGGTTGAAACAAGGAGGGCGTCTGGTGTTAAATTCCCAAATCAAACATGTGAGGCTACCTGCTGTGGTGACCCCTTGTGAATAAGGGATCAGCTGAGAGTAGTTCTGCTCACTGACAAAAATCCCACTTTACATGCACTGGCAAAGCCTGCATCATAAATACTCTCGTGGCTCACTCTGCTCATGTCATTTATCAAACACACCCTCGCAATTTGGTAGTCAATTTAACCTGCAGACTTTCTCATCTCTTCCTCTGACACGTCAGTGCTGCTCTCCACCACCTGCATCCACCTGGAGGCTGAGAAGAGATATTTGTTTATTACTCTCCAGTTTTATACGTAACAAATTTGCATGGACTTCAGAGCCTGAAGCTGTATCCACACACATCGCACATCGCTTTGGTCACTAGTGGACATTTTAGGCTCTGGTTGCCTAGGTAACTCAAATGTATTTACTCTGTTGTATAACAATTACCTGTATCCTGTTCTTTAATTGGTAGCCACCTCAATCGCTCCCTCGAAATTGAGAAACCTTTATCCTGAGACCCACTTGCTTCATGTTGTCAGTGTTTTTTTTTTTATAATACTTAGTTGTTTGAAGCCCAGTCAGATTTCACAAATGGACATTTTGGTCTTTGTTTTGATCATTTCAGCCTGATTTATCGAACGGCTCTGGACAAATACACAACAAGCTTCTCAGTTTTTTGGTTTGTGAGGACTCTAGCCCATATGAGTGGTTTCATGAAGGAGTCACAATGGCAACATAATTTAATAACTACTCATGCCCACAAGCATTTTGGCTCATATTGATGCTGTTTTATTACATCGGCACTCTGTAACATCTCATTTTCACCAGTGAATCCCCAGTGTGATAGGGGCATAGATTCAACAAGGCATTCACAGCTTTTAGTCCATGTTGACATGACAGCATCACACAGTGCACATTTGTTTGCTGCACGTCCATAATGTGAATCTAACATTCTATCACATCCCTATGGTGCTTTATTGGACTGATATCTGATGACTGTGGAGGCAATTTGGGTAGAGTGAAGTCATTGTCATGTTCAAGAATCCAGTTTGGGAGGCTTTGAGCTTTGAGATATGGCTCGTTATCCTGCTTGAAGTGGCTATCAGAAAATGGGTACCATGTGGTCATAAAGGGATGGACATGATCAGCAACAATACTCAGATAAGCGGTGGGGTTTAAACTACGCTGAGTGGGTACCATGGGGCCCCCACATCACTACACTACCACTGACAGCCTGTTGATAGAAGGCAGGATTGATCCATGTTTTCATGTTTACACCAAACTCTGAGCCTACCATCCAAATGGTGCAGCCAAAATTGAGACTCATTAGTCAGACAACCAGGATGAAAAGCTGTGTCAATTTCCTGTTCCTAGCTGGCTGGAGTGGTACCCAGTGTGGTCTTCTGCTGCTGTCGCTTATTTGGCTCAAAGTTCGACCTGTTGTACATTCAGAGATTCTCTTCTGCATAGCTTCGTTATAACAGGTTGTTGTTTAAGTTATTGTCTTCCTCCTTTCCATCCACTTCCACGCAGTCTGATTATTCTCTTCTGTAGGGATGGGTATCGAAACCCGGTTCTTGTTGAGAACCGGTTCCCACTGTTTCAATTCCTTGGAATTGTTTGCCATTTTTGCAAACGATTCCCTTATCGATTCCAGTCGCCCCAAATGACGTCACCACGTTGCGGAGCGTCATTTACCTGGCCGCAAACGCTCAAAAGTTTGATTATACTTTACGAGAACAACAGGGCAACTTGCAAAGTAGATATTTCATTAAGGGAGGAAACACTACGAATATGCAAAAGCATTTACTCACAAAACACACGATAACTTTAAATGAATGTCGTGTTTTTAATTCCGCTCCAGACTCGTGAATCTCAACCGAGCAGCGGCGGTAACCTTTGCACGTCCTCTCCCGTTAATGCGCCAGGTAAATAATCAACTAACAGTGCATATTATGTTAGCGCGATCTGCCTTATTACAAAACCTGCTATTACTGTGCATTTAGGTGACCATGATGAGAGAGACAGACAGAGTCTGGCTCAGATGCTGGCAGTTCTCGCTGTAGTCTACAGGTAGCGTCTCCTTTCAGGCCAGGATAGACAAATGTCACCGAGCAGTGACTAAGTTTGTGGTAAAAGTTTTGCACCCATTTGCCACAGCAGATGCCCCCGATTTTCAGTAAGTGAATGTGTTTAATTGTAGGCAGGGACATTACTGGATATTCTTGTGTAATTGCTACAGAATGATTTATGTTATACTTTGTTATTGCTACAGAAGAATATTGATTTTATTATTTTACATTTACAATTTTTTTTCCTGGGGACCCTGTGACACCCATTGAAGAGCCGTAGGCTGGATCTCTTAAGATCTCACTGCTGGGTTTGTAAGGCCATGTTACTCCTAAATTTTTATCTTGTTCAAAGAGAAGATATAAAACAAAGTTCTAAGCTAATCGAACTTAGTGTTCTCCTTTTTAAAAAATAAGAATCGATAAGAGAATCGATAAAGAATCGAATCGTTAAACAGAATCGAAAATGGAATCGGAATCGTGAAAATCTTATCAATACCCATCCCTACTCTTCTGACATCTTACATTGCCCAGAGAACTGCTGCTCACTGGATATTTTCTCTTTTTCAGACCATTCTCCATAAAGAGATGGTTGTGCAGGAAAATCCTAGTAGATCAGCTGCCTGTTCAGTGTAATTCAAATGACACCACTTCCAGGTATATGTTGCCGTTTTGACGCAAGCTTACAGTAATTCGTTGCTGTCTGAATTGTTCACATGGTGTGTTTACAACATAGTTATTTTTGTTTGCAGAAGGAAATCCTGGCTCTAAAGACTACCACTGACAGAAAAATATCCAAATGTGAAATGCTGCTATTTTCTGGGCGTTACCTTTGATATTTGATAGACAGGTTATTAGGCTAATTAGCTACCAGTGTCGGTTACAGCTGCAAAAGTGCGTCTTGATGACGTTAGTGTTCAGCATTACAAGGACTGTTGCAGGGTAGAGGGGCTTGTAAAGCTAATTTGTATGCTGTGGGGATTTCAGCTGTGACAGCATTCAAAACAAACACGGTAAACAAGTTTCTACTGCAAGAGGTGAGTTTTACAAATTCTGTGTTTGAGGTGATGCTGTAATTGTTACTTTTTAAGGTTATTGTTAGCTACTATAATCTTGTTGATTATTTAGCTATCAGTGAAATGCAATCCTTTTTTGCCATCAGTGCGGTGTTCAGCTAAATTCAGTATACGTAATGCGCTCTGACAGCATTCAGAGTAACCTTTCCATTTGTCAGATTAAGAGTGTTAATGTTGTCTTTGTGTATTTCAGTTTAAGTTCTTTAAGCTGTTCTGACAGAAACATGCAGTTCATTTCTGTGTGATTCCTCTGCTGCTTTGACATTGCCGTGGTTTAATAGAAAATTTTACAGTTTATCTTTTCAAGCTTTTGCAGAAAATCCAAATGATACCTGGATAGAGATTTAAGGAGAAACTCTTCCTGCGTCCCGCATGGACAGCAGTGTAGCTCATTGATTTCTGATACACAACAAGAGGGTCATGGGTTTTTACCCATCTAGGGCACACTTTCTTGTGTTTTTCCCTGGAGTTACAGTTTCTCTCATAATCTAAAATGATTTTTTGGTGCTGCCTATCTTAACCCTTAAATCTTAAGTTTCATTTCAGAGTTGAATTGTTCTAGGAGGTGTGGAGGATGAATTTTAAACAAATGTATTCTGTTATCTTCTCTGTGTGCAGCTCCTTTACAGATAGATGAGCTGTTATTATTGTAATTATTGTAGCATATGTGTACGCTGCTTAAAAAATTAAAGGAACACTTTGAAATCATCAATCTCAATGTGAAAAAAGTCAGGCTCAATATCCATCTTGATATGGACTGAGTGAGGTGTTAGAAACTAGGATAACATATTCTTTGATGAAAGAACTAAATTGATAGACAACCAGAAAATCAAAGAGAGGAAAAAAAGACTTTTGCTAGAATTTCATTGCAGGAACTTAAAATGGTACTCAGTAGTTAGTGTGTTTCCTGTGTTTGAATGAATGCCTGACAATGTCGGGGCCTGCTCCTAATCAGACAACAGATGGGATATGGGATTTTCTACCTGATACTTAATAGCCTGGGTTCCAATTTCCAGCGTCGAGTTTGTGCGTCACTCCATGGATTTGCCTCCCCAAACCATCATTGATCCGCCATCAAACCGGTCATGCTGAGTGATGTTACACGCATTATAATGTTCTCCAGACATTTTCACGTCTGTCACATGTTGTGGTATTCTGGAATTCTACAGCAAATTCCAGTTGGGATTCACAATGCCAGACAGCAAGCACCGGATAGCTCCCTCAGGCCAACCTCAAGAAGTTTATTTTTGATTGTTTGGTCAAAGACATTCACACCAGTGGCCTGCTGAAGGTTCATTTTGTAGCTCTAGCAGTGCACAGCCGGTACCCACTCGGGGTGTGAGGAAGTTCTTTTTCAGTTTCTTAAATAGGACGTGCAAGAGAACATTTGAGGGGTTGCACCAAGGAGCAGTACATATAAAACAAATAAAGATTTTTATTTATTTATTTTTTAATACCGATGGGCCAACTGACCAGCTAATGTTTAATGTTCTCGGTCTGGTCAGCTTTGCGTATGTCTAATTATGCACCAGTCCATTTCATGCATCTGTGATGCATGCCCCACAGTGGCGCAGACAAAAATTCTGACAACCACACACTAACATGTTGTCAGCAAGGAAGCTCTTTGCTGTGAGTAAGTCCAAAGTAAACACTGAGAGGACCACCATGAAAATGTTTATAACAACAAATCTAATCAGAAAGTTAAATCACCCTCACTCAGCTGAACCTGAATTTTTTATAGAAACAAATAAAGGTTAAGTGGCTTAAGCTAGAGCCAGCAGCCTTGGTATGAGCAAAGGATCAAAAGCATTTATGAGGAAAATTAGGGAGATGAATGAAAAATGAGTAAAGGGTTGGTGTCCTATTGTCTCGTCACAAACATAAATAAAATAATCAAAATAACTGACATTTGTTTTGTTTTCTAAATCTGTTGCACCTTCTTCTGTTTAGGTAGATAGAAAATGTCAAGTAAAGGTGGGCAACCTGTTTTCAGAGAATTATTTGTTCCTCCTTCCAGCAGCAAAATATACTATATTCAGTTGTTTATGTAAGAGGAGAAACCTGTAACTTACTAAGGTTTGGAGGAAATTGTAAAGTTTATTAATTTCATTTCATTAAAATATGAAAAAAATAATTAGCATTGAATAAAAGTTGATTTTGGTGTCATTTATAAATCTCGGAAAGAAAATTGGAAGCTGCAAAAATCAGTACTTTGCAATGTAGTTGACCGATGCCAATGGGTGCAACTCTAATTTGCAACTTTAAATCATGTAAAGCTACTCTAATAGTCCAAGAATAAAAAATATTTAGCAGGAAAAAAGCAATAACACCCCCTTTAAAGCCTCTGCTATTAACTCCTGGTTAACCCTACCCTAGACATGAATGCACCAGCTGACATCCCTTTGACTGCTGCTCTAAAATGATCCTCACTCTAATCTGTCCTGGCATCTTTTAATGGCTTTTGATTTTTAATCTTATTAATTCTTAATTATTTCTCATCATGGGCCCACTTAGGTCTGAGCTGTCACGTTGGCAAACTACAGCATATTAATTAAATACTATAATTGATCAGTTAAGTTTTAACGAGTGGAAGAGTCAAGCAAGAATAAATATGAGTGCTCTAAGGAGGTACCTGCGGCCCAGATCTCAATGTTGAAGTGAATGTTTTTACACGACTGCATTAATTTCTGTACTGTATGTTGACTGGTAAGATGGCACATAGAAAATTAAAATCTTGTTTGCAGTGTTACGTTGACCTGGCCTTGGCATACTGCTGTCTCTAGCTGTTTCCATGTGGTCTTGTATTCCCTTGAGTGGATTATATAACCCCATTAGAGACTTTGCTGTTTCTCTGCCTGTGTAATTTACAGTTTTACACTCTTTACTCCCATTTTGCTGCCTTGTCTCTTTCATCACCTGCCGCACCTGTGAAACACTACAGAGCCCTGGGAAGCTCTTATCAATGTCTGCCATTTCCCACAGGAGTTGGTAATGAATGTGGGAACTTGAGCCAGTTGAAATGGAGCGTCTTCCCATGGGGAGGGCTTAAGTTTTAATTAGCAAAGTTAATAGGGCAGAATGGGATCAACACAGTGAAAGACAGAGATGCAAAGGAAGAGTCTTTCATTGTGCCTAATGAGACTCCTGAATTGCGTTGATGTAGCCAAAGAAAAAGGTTTATTTGAAGGCAGCAGCACACGTCTTCACCCTTTTTTGTAGTAGAATCAAAAGCCTTATACAAACCAAAGGTAATCTCTCTCAGGATGGTGGCTTTTATGCTTGCGTAGCTCTCCCTTTGGAGAGTGTGAACTTGAATTAATCTGAATTAAATCTACCTTAATTTCAGATGATTACTCACTTGAGCTCCACCACAGCCAGTGCTATCAATTAGATAACCTGTTTAAGCTAGATTGTATTACACTGTGACCTATGTTGCCAACACTCATTACTACGGTTCAGAGTGGGCAAGGGACCAGCATCAGTTACATAAGAGCTGTTTTTCAGCTGATGGCTATGTTCCCTGCTTTTAATGATTTATAACCTACTAGTGAGCATTCGTGCAGCTTCACCTGTGTGTTGCTGAGCAAGGACAGCCTCGAGTTCTTCAACATCTCTAACCTCTTAATGGCAGTTCTGTCCTTGTTTGATTCCTACCTGCATATAGAAGTAAGCAGAAAACTTTTAAAGTGAAGTTTGCCACTAGAAGTCCAATAAGAGGAAGCAATAGGAGACCAATTCAGTGATACTAGCAGCAAGAGGCTGATATCCCTTAATTTGAAAAGAATGAAAGGCGTGTTGAAGAATTTGAGAGAATTTGTGATGGTGCAGGGCAAGAAAAGGGTTTGTTAGGTGGGTGAAATTGTAGCTAAGGGCATTGGGAGATACTATCAAGAAGGAAGCTGAGATTGTGTGTGGATGAGTGTTTGTTATCTTAAATCGCAAGGTGGAAGTCTTTCTCTGAGCCCTATGAAATGCCTTCAAATTATTCCAAAAAGCACTAAAAACATTTACATGTGATCGCAAGCATACATTACAGTATAATCCAACATAACGTCAGAATGCAGCATTTTTGACATGACTCCTCATACTCTTTTTTTCCTACCCAATCTCTCTCTGTTTTTTTAGGGTTGTGGTTGTAAATCAGCAGGGGCCTCACCATGGAGCAGGAGAAGAATGATGGGATAAACAAAGACACAGTCCTTCCACTTCCAATTCAGCAGAATAGACCCGCTGTAAGAACTGCCTGCATGTCTCTCTCCCACTGTCATCTCCCACTTACTCCACGGGCACTAATCTCAAAAGCTTTGTTCTTCACAATCACGAGAGAACATGCGTGGCCCCTTGTGTTTAATTCTGTTTGATGTGCCAAATCAGTGGATGTGATGCATCAGTGAGTCATACATGCCCGTCAACAAATGAATATAATTTTTAAAGGAATACTGACGTTATGGTAAATATGCCTATGTATTTCATTGCACCGAAATGAGGACGTCTATACTGTAGCATTTTCACATCTGACTTTGTGTGTTAGGTATTCAGCTCTAGGCGATTAGCGTAGATCGGCATAAAGACTGAGAGGAAGAGGAAATCATTAACAAGCATTCAAAAAGGATTTAAACTTCGTAGTATGTATTATCTGTACAGAGAAATTAAAAGCAGTGGTTTGAAAAGGATACATTTAGTTGCAGTATTTGCTACTAATTTGTTCCCTATAGATTTCCAGAAATGCAGATTTCTACAGGTGTCATTTTGAATGTTTTTAAGTCACAAAAAATATATATCTAATATAATCTATATTTGGTATGACCATATTTACTCTTCAACAAAGCCTGAACTTTCTTAGGCAAGCTCTCTTGTAATTTCTTCAAGTAGTCTTCAGGAATAATTCTCCAGGCTTCTCGAAGAACATCCAAAGCTCTTTTTTTGGATGCTGGCTGCCTTTTGTTCCTGTCTGTATAAAGATGATCGCACACTTCTTTAATAATGTCGAGATTTGGGCCTTGGAGAGGCCAATCCATGACTGATAGTTTGTGTTTTTCTATCTAGGTATGCTTTTACTGCATTGGCATTTTGTTTGGGATCATTGTCATATTAGAAAGAAAGAAAAGCTGTTGCCAATCAGAGTGGCAGGGTGAAATGTAAAATTATCTCAGAAAGTCAAGAGTTTTTCACAGTGCTCTGTCGTGCATCCTTTGACTTTGTGGATATGAATGTTGCTATTGAAATGAAAACAATACTTTTATAATATTTTTATAAGGTGTTTTTAGGATTCTGGGCGCATAAATGCTACAAATGGGTCATTTTAGCGCATTGGTTGGTGGTTGCCAGGCAACACAATGACGTCAAACTATCTGATCTTGATATAACCCTTCAGGGGCCTAAGATGTACCTGTGTGCCAGCTCCTAGCTGTGTAGGTGGACTTGGCGGGCCAACTCAGACAGATTTCATGTTGCATAGTAAGAGTTTGGGGTTTTCTGCTAAAGACGAAGTAAGCAAGCAGGACTGTTGCGTAGCTCAAACAAATCATGAGTTTAGCTCTCCTCAAGTCTTACAGATCTTTTAAAATTTAAATTTTACAATTTTGACAACAAGTAATGAGCTGCCAAGGTGAACAGCAAAGGCGAGTCGGGCTCTTGGCGCTGAAATATCTCTGGCTCTAAATCAGTAGTGTCCAACATCAGCCCGCCAAAGACGACAATCTGGCCCACTGAACAGCTACTGAAAACGCGACATAGCTTTTAGACTTTTAGCTGTATTTTTAAAAGCTGATAAAGCAGAATCTATGCAGGATACAGATGACCAGGGTTAGAATCTGTTCTGGTCTTGGATGCATTTTGCTGGCATGATTTTATTCCCTAAGAGCCCCTGAGAAAGTAAAGAAAATATTTTGGGATGATCAAATCAGTACTCACCTTAATCTAAAAAACTGTTGTGGAAGAGCAGAAGTTCTTTCAAGTTAGCATGCAGATCTAACCCAAAGTCACTGGAAAAATGCAGCTGCAGTTTTTGTTACACAGCGGAGTGACAGAAAATACTGAGCTGTCTCACACACTTTTTGCCTCATAAATATCTTTGTATAACTTCCTTAAATAGGTAAACAACAGTCTAATGTTTTCATTTTTGTGAGTTGATTTTTAAGTTTTCAGGATATAATAATGCACAACTAGAGAAAATTCCCTCTGATATGTAGAAGCCGAATAAACTTTTTTTTTTGCCCTCCTTATTGCATGACTCTAACTGATGGTACATTGAAAGATTTTGTTTTGAAAGCATCACTACTTTAATTATTTCTATTCCCTGTCGAGTTTCCAAACACCACAGCTTATGAATGCAAAGCTTTGTGGCAGCTGAATAGCTCTGTGATCAGACTTCACAGCAGCATCTCAATGCACCACCAGGAGGGATTCATAGATCACCCCATGATTTTAAAACTCCATTAAAACTCACAAAAGTACAACAAAATTAAGTGACTCTAATCAAATCCAACGCACACGTGTTCCTTTTATGTAGCTTTTACTATATTGAGCAAGTTTCAAGGCCTTGAAACTTTCAGCAAAACTGAAATGAGCTAAAACTTTAAAGTGATGTCATGCCCAATAAGTCCACTCACATGCATTAAAAAACAAAATTCCTCACCAGGCAAGTGGTGATCACATAGCACAAGCCGTGCCAGCACAATGTAAAATCCCCTTCCTGTCTGGATCCGGGGCTTTCATTCATCTCTTGTTATGTACAACACTCTTAGCAGAAGAACAGAACTACAAAATAATAATCCAGGAAATTAATGACATATCATGGGCATCAGATCCAGATCGAAGCATTTCTACCTTCTCCTTGGAATGAGCAGACATAAGTGCGTAACTCTGGTCATCGAGCTGGGCCAGCTTATTTACACACAGGTTTAGCCTGATAATCCGCATGCCTCTCATTTTTTTGGTCTACCTCTTTTCTTTGTACTTTTCCCCTGAACGAGTATGGCCCTTTAAGTTATTGATAGTTCGATCCAAACTTTCATGATCATAAGGTTTTGTCTTTAAATTGACCTTATCTACCAGTCAGCTGCTCTCTTTTCTGGAATCCATCATCATTCAACTTGGAGAAAGTGTCATTGATCTTAGGAGATTGATTAGATCTTTTTTTCCCAAAGCCAGGCGATCACTCTGAATCCTGATCAACACAACACATCGACCATGATAATCAGTCGGTTGGCGTGTTTTATCGTACTGTACTGCAAATATTTGAACACCTGACCAGCAGTCAGCTTGCTCGGGGAGGCCTGAAGTGTGGTTGATTAGTATACAGTACACAGCCTGGCTTGTTGAGCGCATGAGCTGTTTGTTTGATTTGCACAGGGAGCGTCTGATACAGGGGCTCACATGGGAACTGTATTAATATTTACTGCACTGCTAGTAATGGCGTGCCGATATGAATTCAGAGTTAAACCAATCAAAGAGACAGAAAAAATTTCACAAGCTCAAAAGACATCAGGGTGCAACAAATTAAAGTCAAATAAGATAAGAAACATTAGTTTTAGCTTTATGTACGTAATAACATGGCAGTTGAGTGTTATTTCAAAAAGTGGATGTGGTTGTGGTTTTTCTGCATGTGACATCCTGTTTGTGTTGTGTCTGTTTTGTGTTTCTTCCCAGCTGTCATGTGGATTAAAGATCAGGAAAATGATGAAAACTGTGCCTCCTTGTTTGGGGAAGTTCAGGCCAGTTGTGGGCCAGTGCTGCCACCAGTGCACCCCAGACAGTCTGGTGAGTGTGCAGAGTAATTATGGATCTCTTTCACTGAGTAAAAAATGCTGACTTTATATGGCACGCAAAGGTTGTGAGTATAAAGATCCTCTTGTAGCTATCCCCATTCACATAGTGTCCTTCAGCTATAGCCTTTTTTTATACAGTAAATTGGATTGTGCCCCACACAGCCCATTCGTGGTTGATGTTGACATTCAGGTCATCTATCTTTATCTGTTTTTGTCATTGCTTAGAGCAAGAAGCTTGGACAAAACTATTCCCTTGGTTTCCACAACCTGCTGAGTGTCAATGAGACACAAACCAGGTAGTATGAGAATCCACCGCATTCGGGCAAAGCCACACAAATTTATTTGGTCCCAGCGCTCTCACTCATGCTCATTTCTTTGAATTGTATGCAGGTATCGAGGCTGGCTGGTGCGGAGGGTGTGCTGTGCCCTGTTTGTGAGTGGGTGCAAGGTTTACGGCAGTCCTGTTAGCGGCAGGCTTGAGCGAGTCTGTCAGAGTCACAGGTACCTGAGGAGAAAGAGAGGGAGGATGACAGGAGTAGAGATGCTGGAGGAGAGTAAATAAATGATAGGCAGAGATACAGAAAATGAAACGGGTTCCTGCAGTTCTGCAGAGAGAGAATGAGAAAGGACTAGTGGAGATAAGACAAAGACATGCAAAGAACAGAAAAGTAAGGCTATCTCAGTCTATAAAGAGTGAACGAAGAAAGATGGGATAACTTGAGGAGAGGTTTCAATCTCTGTCACTGTTCCTCAGTTTGAAGCTGTTGTTGTCCCTCCTCCTGTGTAATTGAGTTTAACCTTTATGTAACCTCCACACTCAGGGATGGTGTTGTTGTCTTACTGGAAGGCTGGTGTTTGTCTAAGTGTAGCACAAATGAAGCTTTGTTCCGTATTAACCCTGCTGTCCTGTGACCATGTGTTTCAGGGTGAAGAAGGCGCTCACAGCAGAGCACAAAGCACCTGAGGGGGGAGACGGCCACGGGCAGCTAGATTGTCTCTCACCATTCCTCCCCCTCATTAACACCTGCATCTCCTCTGGCGTCTTAAGGTTTGTTTATGTGTGCATGAGTCGATTGGGGGGAAAAAAAAAGCTAGGTTCAAAGATGGTTGTTTGTGTGTATTTACTAATACATCACATTTGCATATTGATTCAGAGCTGTGCTGTGAGACCTTTCATTTAGAAATAACGAGTGAGATGTATCATATCGGTGTGCCTGAAGCAAAAATGGAGTTGCAGTCTGCAGCGATTTCTTTTAATGATTTTTTTTAAATCTTTTGATGCAGAAAAGATGAGCCTTTTGATGATATAACGATTCTAAAAGATTTTCACATCTTAATTTATGAGAAATTCCTATTTTATTCTCATTCATTCGCTGCTACTCCATAATGGCTAAGGAGTTAATTTTATGTATTTTCAACATTAAAGCAACATTGCTTTTCTAAAATGTAATTTAGGTCTATACGACTGCTTATCCATATGCATTGTTGTTATGCGAGTTGCTCAGTTTTAGAGATATTGCCTTTTCTTGAATATAACAGAACTAGGTGGCATCTTTTTTGTGATGCTCAAAGTGCCAAAAGATACTTTTTTTTTTTTTTTTAAAAACTCAGCAGTGACAGCTGTTTTTTCAAATGTCATGGCCAGGTTACAAAAAATAAAGTGCAAAATTGTGCAGTTTCATGGAAGATTTTTTTCTTTTGTCCTCTCTCCATCTGCCAACTAAAAGATGCGTGCGGCGTCTTTTATTTGGAGGACATGATCGTTACTGACTTTTTTTCACAAGCCTCTCATCATGGGTAGATGCTCATTTTCTTCTGCGCAGTGATACAGTAAACGGGCGTAATTTGGTATAAAGAAAATAGTTCCTGCATGAAACTTTCTCTACTTTCATGAACGTGATGTTGATGCTGAGTTTTCAAATGTTTCCCCAAGTAACAAAATAGATTAATTGAGATTTATTCCCATTGTAATCAAGAGAAGCAGTATAAGAGAGAGACTGCATTTCAACAAATCCTGAATGGAAATCTAGGATTTGTTGGGCTTTGGAGAATTCTGTAATGGCAAAAATTATGTTTTTTTTGTTCCTGCCCTCAAAGAGCCAGTCAAGAGCCAGACAGGAAACTGAATTATTGCTGTTTCTGAATTTCTGCCCACACACAGTAAAAATACACCACAGTTTTAACTTTGGTTGTGCTGTATACGTACTTGTTTTTGACCCATTCTGTGGCCAATAACCTTCTCTTTTGCAGTAAATGTATAAGATCTGGATTTTTTTTTTCTTTTAACTTTTTTAAAAATGACGTTATCGTGAAAGTTAAACCTGCTTGAAGACCAGTTGGTATCATCCAGATAAGCTGCGGGCAACTGCAGTGACCAAAACGATCATACGTTGAAACCAAGCACACCATTGTTTTTCTTGTGACATTACCAATAAGTTTGATGTGTCACATTTCCTATTGGAAAAACAAAAGTTGTATCCAAGATGGCCGACTTCTAAATGGCCGCCATGGTCACCACCCATCTTGAAGAGTTTGCCCCCTCACATATACTAATGTGCCACAAACAGGACTTTAATATCACCAACCATTCCCATTTTATTACGGTGTATCCATATAAATGGCCCACCCTGTATTACTGGCGAGTGACAAGACTTGCCTGTAGAAGGACTTTGATGGAAGGCAGACATGTCCACAGCTAATATCTCCAAAACTGGGCATTCCAAAATAAAATGACTAAAAAAAAGAGCCATCTAAAAAATATCAGGTCAACTGTCCCTTTAAAGCCTTGACAACACCAAAGCCACCCATCAACTGATCCTGCCAACAAGTATCATTTGTGCACTCAAGGTCTTTAAAGCTTTTTCTCATTTTCATTGAGGGTTTATTCTGTCCAAAAACTATTAAAAACACATTAATGAGCCATTTGCTGAATGTTTTTTAATGACAATGAACATTAACAATGTTGCATCAATTGAACTTAGACCGTCCTTGTGCTTTGTAGGTTTACTGTGGATCAGTGTTGAAGAATAGTCCCCAACAAGCATGGAGAAATTAATTAAAAAGCCTCTTTTAAAGTGACGTGGCCATTCATGAGTCACTTTTACATCTTTCATTACATAGATGGACTGAATAAGTGAAAAATGTTAAGAGCTTAACTCACACATTGTTGGCTTTAGTGTTTTTGCAGTATTAGTTGGCGATACCCAAAAACGCACAGCTGTGGTTGCTATGACGAACAGGCCAATCACAGGCTCTTATGAATATTAATTATCAACAAAATAGCCCAAGATAATTGCCAGATTCATTAAAAAAAATTCATTTCAGTAATTATGTTTATTTATGTTTTGTTTTTTTTAAACCAGCAGAAAAAGCAGAATTTGAGGCTCAGGGTTTCGGATTTCTGTCTTACAAGAATGTTCTACATTTTTGTACACAGGATTGTTTTAAGAATTTTTACTGGAAAAAATTGGAATAGTCAGCTGTCAGTGGAGATATGTAGATATCACAAATTCCTACTTCTTTTTGGTCACTCGGGGGAAGAACAATAGGCTTTCCAAACCCTAAATTGTGTTGAAGAGACAAACAGAAATGCTTATGTGCTACTGTAAGACAGCTCAAAGCTTCTTGTGTGACTGCTTACAGATGAATGCCTTTCTAGCTGTCAATCATCATGCTCTTCAAGATGACTGACAGCTGTTTGAGACACAAACTTGTCCACGGCTAGTGGACGGCGTGTTTTTGATCTCTGCACTAAGTTGTATTTAAATTGAAATTGGATGTTATGACTCTATCATCTCTTGGGACCATGTTTCTGTAGCCTCAGATAGTGTCAGAAATTCTTCAAATGTCTAGTGAAATGAAGTGGAAACTTTATTTTGTTTCTAAAGAAACCTTTTGACTGTCTTGAAGTTTAAGAAATCTCTTCAATATTCAATTTCTCCTCGCTTCCTCAGTCTCCCTCATTTATAGACTTTGTCTCTATCTACATCTGTCATCCTCTCACACTTGCTGTTTTATTGCTTACTGATTCACTTCTTTCCTATGTCATCATTTTTTTTATCTCCATCCTTTTCCCCCACTTTCTCTTGCCCCCACCTGTCTCATTTACATAACATCACATTTAACACTGTCCTTTCCTCCCGTTTTGTGCTAAACTGTTTCCTAAATTATATTATTGGTGATTATTTCTCTTGGCTTCATTTGTCTATTACGGCCTTGTGTGCATCTCTTGTCATTAACTTTTTCATCTCTTCTTTCTATACATCCCTCCACCCACTATCCTCTTTTGACTAGATTCGTGTGCTGGGCGATGCTGAAGATGTTTGCTTCTGTGTTCGGCAGCATTCAAGTTAACCTCAACCATCTGTCGGCTTTACACAGAGCCTCACAAGAGGTACAAATTTCTATAAATGCACACACACCTTTGTAGATTAAATATCTGCTATGCTGAAGGGTGTCTCTTGCTGCAAAAAATGGAAAGTACACTGTGTGTTTGCACAGTGTTGATACTGGGAGGTTTTGGCTTCACATTAGGCTGTGCTCTGACATCTATTGAGATGGTAAACAAGCTGCCGCCCCATTTGTAAACACATCTACTCCAAAAGATTTCAAGGTAAACAGAAATGTGAGAATATATTCGGTAAGGTGAAGTAAACAGATCTAATTGTCTGGGATCTTTTGAAAGTTGAGGTTTCTCCTGCTTGCCTTTTTATGTGGAATTATTTTCTTTTTCTCCTAACAAACTTCACACTTCACAATTACATGGTTGACTAAATAAACAGACGTAAATAACTCTGAATCAGGCTTAAAATGGGCATGAATGATTTCAGTGAGCGAGGTCTTCAGCTTTGTTATCGCTGAAATGTTGTGTGTGTCTAAAGTTGTTTTCACAGATAAACTCTGGAAAACGTCAGTACATTCAGGATGTTGTGTGAAGTTGTGCTTTCTCACATGTTGCACGCGGCAGTGCATGTGAAAACAGCTTCCGCTAACAGAAAACCTCAAATGTTATTCTTATGATTTCTAATGGTTTTCAAATACTCTGCTGTGAAATTAAGTTAATGTGACTTTTAAAAGTAAAAGTCGCACATCCAGTCCTGATGAATAAAATACTCAACTTGGAAAGTGTTTCTGAAATACAATAAGTAATTCACTGTGACATAACGGCAGTCAGTGGAAAACAAAAAATCTTCAATCCAGTGAGGACGGATTCAACAAAGATCAAAGTTCACAATTTAAATCACACGCTGATGCGCGGCTCAGCTGGCTGGAGTGTTCACACACATCTTCAACCTTTCCCTCTCTCTGTCTGTAGTCCCAGCCTGCTTCAAAATGGCCACCATCGTCCCTGTACCCAAATCCTCCACCATCTCCTCATTGAACGACTGGCGACCTGTAGCCCTGACCCCCATCGTAAGCAAATGCTTCGAGAAGCTGGTCAGGGACTTCATCTGCTCTGCACTACCCGACTCACTGGACCCTCTACAGTTTGCATACCGCCACAACAGGTCCACTGATGATGCCATAGCCCTGACACTACACACTGCCCTGTCACACCTGGAGAAGAGAGACACGTATGTGAGAATGCTGTTTGTAGATTACAGCTCAGCATTCAATACCATCGTTCCCTCGAAGCTGGACAGGAAACTGCAGGATCTAGGACTGAGCAGCTCCCTCTGCAGCTGGATCCTTAGCTTCCTGTCTGACAGACGCCAAGTGGTCAGACTGGGCAGCATCACCTCATCCCCCATCACACTGAACACTGGTACTGGTACTGAGCCCTCTCCTGTACTCACTCTACACCTACGACTGCACAGCCACTAACAGCTCCAACATCATTGTGAAGTTTGCGGACGACACTACAGTGGTGGGTCTTATCACCAACGGTGATGAGACGGCTTACAGGGAGGAGGTCAGCGCCCTGACCCACTGGTGTCAAGACAACCATCTCACCCTCAACGTCGCAAAGACAAAGGAGTTGATAGTGGACTTCCGGAGGTGCAGAGAAGTACACACCCCCATCACCATCAACGGCGCTGCTGTGGAGAGAGTGAGCAGCTTCCGGTTCCTTGGAGTACATCTGGCTGAGGATCTTACGTGGTCAGTACACACAAACAAAACAGTGAAGAAGGCGCAGCAGCGCCTCTTCTTTCTCAGGAGACTGAAAAGATTCGGCATGAGCCCCCGCATCCTCAGGACCTTCTATCACTGTGCCATTGAGAGCATCCTCACTGGATGCATCACCACCTGGTATGGCAACAGCACCGCCTACAACTGCAAAGCTCTCCAGAGAGTAGTGCGGTGCTCTGAACGGATAATTGGAGGTGAGCTTCCCTCCCTCCAAGACATCTACAGGAAGCGCTGCCTGAGGAAAGCGGGGAGGATCATCAAGGACTCCAGTCACCCCAGCCATAAACTGTTCAGACTGCTTCCATCAGGAAGGAGGTTCTGCAGCATCCGGTCCCGTACCAGCAGACTGAGAGACAGCTTCTTCCATCAGGCCATCAGACTGCTGAACAAGTCATAGACACCTCAGCTTCACTACTGGAACTTCAACATTATGCACTCCACACTGTATATAAATGCCACTTGTTTTGCACATATTCAACTCTGTATATTTTATATATTTTTTTATTATTATTATTATTATTATTATTATTATTATTTTATTTTTATTTTTTTTACTATTTAATTTGTAAAAATGTGTATACACACACACACACACACACACACACACACACACACACACACACACACACACACACACACACACACGTAGGAAAATATTTAGTATACACATCCAGAAATGCATACACTATTATATATTGTACATATATTTATTAGTTTCAGGTTGGCCATTCTTGTATTTTGCTCGTTTGTGTTGTTGTGTTTGCACATCTCTGTTGCTTGTGGGGCTCGCACACAAGAATTTCACTCGCATGTGCTGTGCCAGTGTGCCTGCACATGTGATGTGACAATAAAAGTGATTTGATTTGATTTGATGTGACTTGCATCTTCAGATGGCTCAGTTATTTTTTTGACACCCATGTGTCTGTATGCACATTAGGGTGGGTGTAGCTCAGGAGTAAGGTCGGTGGTTCGATCCCTGGCTGCTCCAGCCTGCATGCCAAATATTCTTGGGCAAGATACTAACACCAAGTTCCTCTCTGATGCGTCCATCAAAGTATTAATGTGTGTGAATGTTAGATAGGAAGCATTTAAGCATAGAGAAAAGAAGTGCTTGTGTGAATAGGTCTTAATGGGTGAATGAGGTGTGTTGTATAAAGTTCTTTGAGTGCTCCGGGAGAGCAGAAAAGTGCTATATAAGAATCAGTCCATTAAATCCAACAACATCTGGACTTCTCCTGATAAGACAGCAGATGTTGTTTTGGATATTTCTTCCCAGATTTGGATCTGAATAGCCTATGGTGCTATTTCTGTGCCAGAGCTTCTCAACTGGATTCAGGTATGAAGAGCCTGAGAACCCCTCAGTAGTATGAGTGCTTTTGTCATTCAAGCACTAACTACACCATTTGTCCAAGGGCATTGTGTTGCAGCAGGAGGAGCTGCACGAGCATGAAGTGGAAGTGGCTCTGAGATTTTCATAATTTCATCTTGGTACTATTGGCTGACACCTGGAGGTTTGTGTGACCCTCCAAAGATAATACCATCCCAAACCAGTCTTGCTGAATGATATATTGCAGGCAGCTTAACATTGTCTTTTGGTCAGTTTGGTCAGAAACATGCTCATAAGTAACCCACTGGAGATGATTTTTTTCAGGGCTGCAGTGATATTTTTCTTGTACCTGTGTCCTGGTATCTCCTTCACACTCTACAGACTGATGTTGGGAGACACAGTAAACCACATTGGATGTACCATTACTGAGGAGCTCAACTACCTGTGACACCTAATTGGTTTGCAGGTAGAAGTAGTGACAAGGAGACCAGTGAAAAGCAAAACTAGAGAAAAATTAGACAGCAGCAATAAGACGAGCCCCCCCTCCCTTTCTGGGGGTTGCCTTGTCATTGCCTCTCCAGTGGAGGTGAAATGGATTCAGATTTGTGTTTATGACTTTGTATTAAACAGTGATGATCAAGTGTTTCTTTAATATTTTTGAGCAGTGTAATTGTCAGGATATATCGAGGGTTATCTCTGGAGGGACTGTGTACAAAATCAATTTAAATCTTGTTTAGTCCCATTGTCTAAATCTTTACCAATTTATTCATCCATAAATTGTTTCATGACAAACCTGAAAATCTCTCATTTTCTGCGTTATTGAGGCAAGTTGGGTTACAGCGTGACCTCACTGAACCGTTTGAACCACTGCATACTGGCTGTAGTTACAACCAAATTCATATAAAATAATTTCATGTGTAACCCAGTTATTGTGTCTTTCACTATATTAAAAAAGCAAATAAAAAAGAATAACATATCTTTTATCATGAGTTTATGAAGACTACCAATGCTCAGGCTGCTTATGTGTTTTAATTCTTTTATTGCAAAGCGCTTTTTGCTGTAGCGTCAATATCGCATGCACAGAAGTGCCATCGTGTTTTATCTCTCTGCTTTGACTTCACTCGATATATAATTGAGTTTGCGATAGTAGCTCTTCATTTCCATGTCCATAATGGAAAAAATCACTAATGCTACTCGAAAGATAAGGGACCACAAAGCAAATAATAGAGCTGTTGTTGACACTGGGAAAAAAACAAAGTTGCGCTGTCAACTTCTACAATCAATCCAGCCATTCAGGCATACTCACCACCTATACTTGAACTGTGGCTGCATCTTTAAATACTTGAATGTTGACCTCACACATTTTTCACTGTGTCTTTGCTAGTTTTAAAACATAAAATAAATTTTTCTTCATTCCTTCCTGTTTCCTTTGTGTGGCTTGATCAAAAGCAGATTTAATCTAAGGTCACGGATTCGCTCCTTAATCTGTGCGTCACCTCTGCACAATCCGTGTTTGTTTGATGTAATGAATGTGAGGAATTTTGTTTATCAGAAGCTGCTTCTGTTCTCTAATTCAGGGATCTCTGCTGGTTTATGTGTACGTGCGTCAGAGCGCCGTGGACTGCGCTCTCATCCCTCTCGTGCTCTTCTATCACAGCCTCAGAGTCCCGTACACTGTTTGTCCTCTCCAAATTAAGAACGCCTCCCTAAGGTACATTCATACACACAAACTAAATAGGGTGCTGTGTTTATCACTTTTATTCACGCTACTATTTTTGAGCTGGGCAGTTTTATTTCAAACAGTGAAAATGTGCATGAATGACTTTATGCACATTTTCTTTGATTAAACTAGTGTTTGAGTTATGCTATGCTTTGTTTATCCTGCAGATCCATCCTGCAGAAAGTAGGTGTAGTCCTCCTGCCACCCTCTGCACCTACTGAGGACGATGCTGAGATGGACACGTTGTACCAGTCTGTCATGACTGCTGTAAGTTAGAAATAAGAAGGGTTAGTATATAAGAGTTCCTAGGTCTGGTGATTTTCATACTTTATTTTAAGGAAAAGAAATTGGTCCTTATATCAGACATCAAACTTCCGCTTGACTGCTTTAACAAGCAATTGCAGTGGTTCTGAGAGGCTTTATTTAAGTTAAATGGAAACATCAGGACATTAACAGGCACAAGCTGTGCCACACATGAGCTGGCATAGTGTTAAAGTAAACAGATGCAAACCTCATTCTAGCACATAAAAAAGGGAGATACTGACATTTGTGTTCCCTAAATGTCATAGCAGACCATGAAATAGCTGCTGAGATTTTTAATTTTCTACCCATTTTTTTCTAACTTGGGCAAATATTGCCTGTTTGTAGTCTAACCCAGTGTAATTAAAGGGGACCTTTTTTGCTCTTTTCCAGCTCCATATGTTTTATTCTTAGACTCAACTGGAGAAGATCTGTATGATTTACAGCTGAGTCTTATTTATCTTACGATGGGTATTGATACATCTCCTCTGGTGATTGAAACAAGTTGTCCACCCTTCACCCTTTAAATCAGCTTTCTTCTGTGTCGCTATATTAAGAATTTTCCCTCTCTTTGATGTCATACAGATCCGAGAGTGGTATGAACTGTCTGAACCTGAGCATTTAGAGCACTCTAAAGTTTGAGCTTTTGGCTCACACTGATCACATTATTTGAAACTTTGTTCATGTTTGATACAAGAATCCATCAGTGTAACAGCATATTCACTTAGTGGCAACTTGAAAGGATCAGATGTTGGGTACCCTGTGGTCATAAAGGGATTGACATGGTCAGCATTTACACAATGACAAATTGGTCCTAAAGGACACAAAGTTTGTTAACAATATCCCCCACGTCATTACACCATCACCATCATCCTGAACTGTTGATAGCAGGGAGGATGGATCCATTCCTTTGTGCTCTTTACACCAAATTCTGACCCAACCGCAGCAGAAATCAGAACTTATCAGATCAGGCAGTGTTTTTCCAATCTTCTATTGCCCAATTTTGGCTGAGAATTATTCCTGTTCTTAGCTGACAGAATTCTTCTGTAGCACATCTGCTTGGAGCTTTGACGTGTTGTGCTTTCAGTAATCTTCCATTGTATCATAATGTATCATGTAGACATGGCCAGGATCATCTCGGCTATGTCTACATGCCTAAATGCATTGATTTGCTAGCATGCGACTGGTTGATATAGATAATTGCATTAAAAAGCAGTTGAACAGTTATACCTAATAAAGTGACCAGTCAGTGTGAATTTAAACAGATTCTGTTTAGGTTACTTCTGCAGCACACCAGCATCAGGACAGTTTACCACTTGGGTCACAATATGCAAATGTCCAGTTTTATGGGCAACTACTAATTGAGGTTAGAGGCACAAATTTTTCTGTGCCACAAGTCATAAAAAAGTTCTCCTGGTACAAATTCCTCATTAGTGCTGTATGTGAAAGTTAAAATGGCACACTGAGCCCTGAATTCGAAATCATGTTGCTAATGCATTTTGATGAAAAATAAATCCTAGATAGCAGGTAATTATATAAAATTAGAAGGTAAACAAAAATTCCCATCTTTGTAATTTTGCTGCTTAGTGTATGTGCATTCATTTAAATTCATACTCACAGACACGCAGGGACTTTTCATTGCACTACATGGCGGATTGTTATCACAGTCAGCTCCCCAATCAGAATCCAGCCTGCCACCCTACCATCTCATCCTACTTTCCATTCATTCTCAGAATTACAAAGTAGCTTCAGTCTTTGCTAAAGATATTGCAGCTCTGGAAGTTGGCTAGAGTGACAAAGCCATAAGAACGAGGGTGGGGAAATATGAAGAGCATTGGTAGTTTAAATCAGGAGCTTGACAGGTCGGTTATCTGGGAGATATTCGTGGTGTGTATTGTTTTCTCCCACATCTTGCATCTTTTATGGTTTCCTCAAGTGCCTGTCTAAGGGCCTCAGTTATTTTATTTTTTTTACCAGTAATCATCAGCATCTATTTATTCTTAATATCTGTTTATATCTAAGGAGCCAGCCGCTTTGTGATCTGTATCAGTTTACCTAAAGCCACATTTCATTTAAAGGCGCTACTGTCTTTACTAAGATCAATATTGTGTTATACAGTTCAATAAAACAGCTCAGTCTGATGTCTGTATACAGAGACTATAGCTAAAGTGAAACATAAACAGCCTGTTTATGAATTGATGCTGTGAGATGTTTTATTACTTTGTTTGTTTTCAGTTGCGCTTCAAGTGAGAAAGCATATTTGTTTTGCGTGAGAAGGCAGGCTTGTTTATTGCTTGTATTTCAGTGTTAATAGACCTTTATTGTTTATTGAGTGTAGGCCTGTTTAGCTGCTGTTCAATGGTAATTGAATTTCTGTTGTCTGTAAGGGGGAAACAGGATTTGGGGTGAGGGAAGTATCTCTGAATGTCATTAAGTGTCCCCCACAGTCCCGCTTTATCTCTGCTCTTTATCCTGCCTGCTTCCTGCATTTTGACTTGACTTTCCTCCACATTCTGCCTCTGGACTTTTTTTTTAATGTTTCCTCCATCTTCTGGTTTGCATTATTGCTTATGTGTCTTTTCAAAATGCATTGTAGGCGTTTATGTTAATTGTTCTCTGACTCCCAGGATTTTTCACACCTCTGTCTTTGCCATCTTTCTCTCCTCAGCTGGTACGTGAGCTGCTACATGAGGGCCAGGCAATAAGTATTGGTGTGTCAGAGAGGTCTGGCCTGGGTGGCCAGTGGCTGGCTCGCATCAGGCAGCTCATCAAAGAGGGATCTGTCCCCGACGTCAGTCTGGTCCCCGTGGGCATCTCGTACGATTGTGTACCCAAGACCTACATTCAGGTGGATGTGTGTAAACAAACACTTGCAAGCGCACGCACACACTTAATAGGATCCATCTGTAACTGTTCTGTCCTCAGGAACAAGTGAACAGGTTTGCTTTAGTGCTTTGTTTTCAAACTGCAAAAAGGAGAAAGAACATGAGGCAGAAATACTGCATATGGTGAAAGGAACAGGTGCTTGTCAGTGTTATAAAAACAACAGGAAATTAGTTATTGCAGTCTGTGCCATTTTTTTTGGCTCACTTATCAACACGACAAACAGTTGGAGCGACAGCAGTTACTTTGACATACAGCTCATGGAGGCGATCAACATGCAAACACTTTTTAAGATACAACTGAGTGAATGTGAACACAAAGACCTTTCACACACAGATACAGTGTCACTACATCGGAGAAAAAAATAATGCTTTAATAGTGTGATGACTGTATGAATTTACCTAAAATTCACTTTATTTTGTACAGTGTTAACTTGGTTCCGTTATTACATCCAAGCATAGCTGTATGTATGTTTACTTTGAAAACAGGAACTGCTAATAGATAATAAGCAGACACGGGCAAGTTCACTCAAATGTAAGCAAATACAGCCTAAACCCCCAAGAACCCCCAAAATAGCTGTAGTTAGAAAAATAGGAAAAGAGAATTGTCTACTCAAACAGAAGAAAGACAAAGAATATTGAGTCCATTAAAAATAAGATTTTGTAGTTACAGTCCTGTGATCAGGATATCTGTGTTGTGTGTTGACGGCACAAGTTTCTCAGATTTTTGTCTAAAGAGGTGCTCACAGAATGAAACTTGTGGTCTCGAGAAAAAACCCAAAGTTGTCAGTGATGACTCTCCAACTTCGAGAGCTTTCACAACTTTGCTCTCTAATTTCTCACTGGGCAGCTTTGGTCGTTGAGTTGAGGTTTGCATTTTATTTTTTTTCAAGGCAGCTGTGATGATTATTAGTCTCCATTAATAACGCCCTTTGTTATCTGCACTTTGAGATGATACCGGAGAGTGGGTGTTGCTTTTGGTTAATTGCAATAATAAGGTCCTTGCCCCATCATTTCTGCTCTGTCATTCACACACTGTAGACACACAGTGCTGTACACACAGTTCCTGTACTCCTAAGCACACTATGAGGGCGGCTGTTTATCTTAGTACTCGTTATAGATCCTGCTCATTAGTGGTATTGCTGTTCACATGTCCTCCTAAATGTAAATATGTCAAGATATATATCTGTGTGTGTGTATTTTACATATCTTCATAGGTTGGGTTGAGATCTATCTTCCAGTGGTTGTGGTGCCTTTTCTGTTGGAGGCCAGAAGGAAGTGTGAGGATTCACCTCGCCCAGCCCTTTTCTGTCAAGGTACGCAGCAGGAAGCCCATGTCATTAAAAACCCCATTCAGCCGTACTGGTGTTTACTTTGAGCATGAGTTCTGAGCGTTTTAACAGTGGTTAAACAAACAGTCATGTTGTCCTAGTGGAAAGAAAGAAAGGCAGACATGTTTTTGTTGAAAAGAGCTGAGAATATTGTCTCGTTACGCTTTGTGGGATCATTTATTTATACACTCTTGTGCCAGTAAACAGAAAGCTTTGTCATAAATCACACTTTTCACATTGTAATAATTAAATTAGCTTCACAAATGAGTTTTGAAATTATTTCATTTTAAATTAGTCTTAGTTAAAATTTCCTTTGAGCTGTAAAATCTCATTTATAGCATATTATATTAAGTAAATAATAAATCAATTTCTACATTTATGCCCTCTGTTTTCTGCACGTTGAGACTAGAGAGAGTGAGTGTAATTCAGCACACCACAAGAAAGATAATAAGTTAAATGCCTCTTTGGTTGGCATTATTGCTTTTCAGTAGGAAATTTGCAGGATACACTGTATCACTATATATTAGTTTTAGCTAGATATACCTAATAAACTGGAAATGGAGTTACTAATGGAGACTTTGTGCAGTTTTATGAACCCAGTTAACAAGAGCATTAGTTTTAAGTAATTTAAAGATGCAAATTTAAAGCTCTTTGCATGTGCATGCGTGTGTAAACGATCCTGTGTGCGTGTGTTTGTGTGTAGGAGATGTGCGAATCAGGCAGGTGCAGAGTAGATGAATGGCTCCCTCTACAGGACCTGTTGCTTCCTGTTATCCTCAACAACCGGTAATCAAAGCTTCTGCATACATGCCTGTATGCGTGAGTGAACATTAATACTGCATATGAACAAACCACAGTGGAACTGCATTGTGTTTTATCTGGATCTGTGAAATTGAAAAGTTGTTTTCTCCTAAACTTTGAAGAACTTTTCTCTAAACCTTAAATCTGGCACAGATATGATGCAAGCACTGATGAGAGTTTTCATCCTCTTAGCCTCGGTCCAATTACCATCAACATTACACAGTCTGCCAGTGAAAAAAAGATAACGGAAAGAAAATAACATCCCCGCTCAATCTCTGCTTGGCTTCTGACGAGCAGAGTGGCTTCTCCCATCATACATTTAATTCTTATGAGAGGGATGGAGGAAAAAACAGCCAAGCGATAGAAAAAGAGAGGAGTAGAGATGGGTAGTTAGATTGGATTGTCATCTGCATGTGAGCAACTTCAACTCTCTGCGCCTACATCATAAACATGCTTGGGCGCTGCTCAGTGCTTCTGCTGCACTCTGTTTTTCCCTAGCTGCTGAGGTTTCAGCTTTAGAGCATTTGCATATCATTTAACCGTTACATATATTTAATTCAGAATGCTACAAACACACTGTATCAGATACTGAAGCTTAGACATTTTAGTGTATGTATTTGCATGTTTTGATTTGAATGCAACCACATTTGGGAAGGAGCATTGGCTCACCCTTTAACTACAATATGTAAGAGCTGAAGAGACAGACAACTCTAAAACAAACAAAATGTTTTCCTGATCTTGTGCAAGACAGGAAATAAACTGCTCAGCAGTTTTGTTTTGACAGTGCACTTAATTTTTCAATGGTTTGCAGTATATCATCAAGCATTAAGGGTGCCTTCACAGATATGACCTATGTACTTGTATATAGGGATTCTATCATCAACAGATTCTGGGCAGCATGATGCACCTTTGGAGATTCTCTTTTTTTTCTTCAGTTTTTCCATGTAGCTCATAATAAGGTTTAAAGATACAGTGTTTAAGATTTCATCTCTAGATGTCAATGAATGAACTGAATTCAATGAAACAAGTAAATGAATCAGTGAAGCTCATGCCTGTCCATTGACAATGATAGCGAGGTGAGTTGGTCAGGATATCCTGAACTTTTCTGTTAGTAAACTGTGTTGTTTTTGCTGCTGTTAGTTGGTGTTAGCCTCTGTTAGCGGCTGCTAGCTGGCAGTAGAAAAACTTTCATTGTAGTAGATCTAAAATTGTTAGACTCAGACACTAGAATTTAAACTGTTTATCAGAGGGAATGCCAAGCCTAACATTAGCTTGTTAGCTTCTAAAACACAGTTGTTGTTGTTTTTTGGAAGCTTGGTGTAAGCTGTCTGGATACAGGTGAGGTCGCATGTCCAGTCTACTGAAAATAGGTAATTGTGACTGTTTGCCTCATTGACTTCTCAGTGGATTTTAATTCTCATTATTTTGGGCACTACAGCCAACCGATGACAATAAAATGTAGAACTTTCTTTCTATATTTCACACATTACAGTAACCTGTGATTTATAATGGATGGTGAGATGGATAAGTGACTATATGACTGACACTGTTTACAAAAGTGCACACACTTTGTAACTTTTCTTAGTTGAAATGAACAATTTCTGTCTAAAATGTTTTGATATCTTCTCTTAAAAATAATATAGAACCAGAATGCATCAGTGCTACACCACTTTTAACACAGCATCAGATAAACAGCTGAAAAACATTATTGCTCGTTATAGGCACAAATGTAGTGTGAAGTGATCCACTGAACTCTTACTGAACACTTTTAGAGTTAGCTTGAATTTGTGATGCATTTATTTATCTATTTTTTGGGTAAGTGAAATTATTATTATGTAATATAATTATGTAATGAAATTATTCAATATAATTAGATAAGGCTGTTGAAATTTTTTTTCAACTGGAGCAAATAATATCGAGACTGATTCACATGATTTCTTACACAACTCCCCGGACAATGAGTCCACTTCACTTCAACACATTCAAATCGCTGACGGCCAATACAGGATCTTTTTAGTTCAGAGACTATGTTATTACTCTTTAAAGTTATAATCATTTCAGTTTCATTCCTTGTTTAATGAGTGCTTTGTTTGCTGTGATAATTGCAGTTGTGGTTTAATACACCTCCAAAGACTCATTGAGCACAAATAGAAAGGAACAGCTAGTGCTGCTGTTTATGGCGTCTCTCAGTATTTTTCCATTTACAACATTAAGTATATTAATTATAAATTATAGTAATTAACATAGTTGTTTTTTGTGGAGTGGTTAGCACTGTCATTTCACAGCAAGAGGATCCTGGGTTTGAATTTAGCTGTGTTTACATGCAGACACATGTTCTCACTGTGTCTGCATGAGTTCTCTCTGGGTTCTCCGGTTTCCTCTCACAGTCCATGCACGTAAGGTCACCTGATATCTGTTGGGTCAGTACTTGCCATGAATGTGAGAGTGTGTGATTATCTGTCTCCATGTTGGCCCTGTGATGGACTGGCGACCTGACCAGGGGCTACCCCCGACTCTGGACCTGTGACAGCTGGGATAGACTCCAGCCCCCCTGGGATCCTGAATTGGATAAGCAACAAATAACGGATGGATGGATGGCTAGAAAAAAGGCCAGGAATGGCCATCATCTCATTTTGTACGCTAGATAAACTATCGCATACTAAGTGCAGAGCCTGCTTCACAATAAAAGCAACCCCATGTTTTAATGTGAGATGGCTCTTATATGGAATACAAAGAGTGAATCGTGAAAGGCTGCTGCAGAACAGCATGCAGCACTTTTGCCCGTCCCCAGTGACTCCATGTGGCTTTGACAAAAAAAAACGACAGAGCCGATTTGTCCTCTCGAGAGCGGTGGTTTGCATGGGTGTACACGCGTAAATGTCTCATGTTTATTTAGAACATGTAACAGTTCGTGGGCAGATTTGTTTACCTTCACCACCAACCCTCCTGGTTTACCAGTGCATTTGATCTGCAGCTAGATTTGAGTCAAAATTAAACTGAAAGTGTTCAATTTGTTTTACTTTTACTATTTTATTTGTTAAGCCATTAGTCTGTTATATTTGGTTTATTTGCTGTCAATGCAGATTGCTTAAAATATGATTGATCTTTACAAACACATGCCGGGTTTTGGTTTCAAAGCGTCTGAAAGCTTTATAGCTATTCTGTAGACCTAATCTAAGAGATTATTTTTTTCTTCACTTTACAATAGTTTCATTTTTTTAGCTATAAATTAAATAAATAATGTTTCCAGTTCTATAATGTAATACCTCTAAAAAATGTTAAAGAAAAAGAAATATACTAGATAATTATAAATACCCCACTGCAGTCACATGTGGTAAAAATTTATATACTTAGACCTTTAGTAATGTCTGTGAGCTCATTTATACTTACTAGGCTGCCTAATCTTCATCAAAATAAGAAAAGTAAAGTTGTACTTTATTTTCCCCAAAGCTGAGAAGGCTTTGTTACAGCCAGTTAAAGTACCTTTGATAAGTAGGCATTATAAATTTCACTGGAGGTCTCACCATTTCTCCCATATAATATACAACTTAAATATTTTACCAAGAGGCTTTATAAGATCCTCTTGAGCCTCCATGTAGATAATGCTGACAAAGTAAAAGGCAGATTGGAATCTGACCTGGTTACTATAGAGCCGGAGGCCTGGAGTGGCCTCTATGGCCTGTGCAGCTCTCCAGTGTCCTGGTCTTTAACTCTGCTTGGGAGAGGCAATTCAAGATTTTACACAGGCTGTACATTGTTCCTGAGGGAATCCAGCCTTGTCCAAGTATTATGCTAAATGTCAGTCTTCTGTAAGATCTTATTTTCATTGTTTGTGGAGCTGCCCCCCATGTCCAGTAGTATAAAGTAATTTTTAAGCATGCTCTACATCTTGCTGCAAGGACTTGCCTGCTGGGATATTGAGCATGTGGATCAATAATAAAACTTCTAATCAGTCACTGCAAGTTGGGACAATTATGATTCCATTTGAAGCCTTAAAAGATAAGCCTTTCCTATTCTAGCAGTATAGGAAAGAGACCCATGTAACTACCTGGGTGTCTCTCTCGTCGGATGAAGTTGAGGCTTGCAGATCTGGCCTGGAAAAAGGATGTGATGCCATTGTTTAATATGAGACTACCCTGTCGTCCATGGATTCTCTGGACTCATTTTTACTGTTACTATTAGTACAAAACAAAGGGTTAGTAGGGAGAAGAGACATCCTCCTAGGGGATGTAACATGATGAAATAAATATGTCAATTGGGATCCTTAGCATTAATTTCAGTGGATCGGAAACACATCGGAAAAAGTGTTTCCAAAGTTTCTCTTCTTTTTCCATGCAGATTATACTTCTGCTACGATTGCACGAAGTTACAACAACATCCCTTTTAATTCAGTTAAAGATCCAGTGTGGAAAACTAAAGTACGATGTACCACCAAACTGTTGAAACTGGTGTGAACATCTGTGTCAGCACAACAAGCTGTTTTGCTCATCAGTTTTCCCATTTCAGTTGTTATTTGTCTCTTTGCCATCGGGGACAAGAGACCAGCTCTCTTTACATAGAACACTTTGAGCGCCACATCCTTCTGTCTCTCTTTCTATGGCATCATCTCTTCTATATAAGATAAATAAATGAAAATCTAAATTTATGCTGGTATTCTTCTCTTTTCACTCCCCCTTTTTTTCTTTGAAGCGCTGGCAGTGCATTCGGGCAGAGGAGAGTGTCGTGGCTCCTGCCGTCTTCTTATTATGCATCTGAACTTCAAGAGCCAAGTCGGTCGGAGAGAAACCTCAGCATTGCCATCATCCTCCACCTCATCTTCTGTAAGTACAGGATTATCTTCCTTGCTGAATAGTAAATGAGTCTATAATGGTATGCAAATTGTGCTGCTTAATCTGTGTGTGTGTTTGTGTGTATGTGTGCGTCTAGCTGCAACTTCCTGCATGGCTGTGATGCCCACCAGTCTTATGTCCAGTCTTCTGCTGTACAAACATCGCAAGGTTCGTTTGTCAGCCCCTGTGTAGATGCAAACAAGTTTCCTCTTGCTGCTGTGAGTGTTAAAATCTGCTGCTACCCCTCTAAGGATCCATCAACACTCCAAGCGGCTCATATTGTTTTTTTTTCGTGCAAGTGTAGTAGAGTGTGACAGTGATTTTCTGAGTCATTCCCACCAGTCTCTAACTAATGTCAGCAGATGGTTAATGTTCATGTCTGATTTTGGAATTAGATTTTTCCTTCTTCTCTCCTCCGCAGGGTGTAAGTACATCTGTTCTGTGTCGTGATGTGGCTTGGCTCACAGAGGAACTTTTGTTCAGGAACAAAGACGTCGGCTTTGGGGGAAGTTTGACAGAGGTTGTCCACTACTCCCTGTCTCTGCTCGCCCCTCACCTCATCATAGCTGCTGCTCCATCCAAGTCAGTTTCCTGTCATAAAAGAAAAATGCTGATGAGCTGTTGCTCATCAATAATACATTCTACCTTTTATTATTTTTCCTTTTGGTACACACCTCTCCAATTCTAGGAAAGACCCATTGATTGTGCCCTGTCCTTCTCTTGCTGCTACACTTCACCTCTCCTACATGGCAAAGACGGTCACACACGCCTTTATTTCGGAGGCTGTTGGGGGTGAGTGACTTTGAAGGCATGCGTTTTATGTAGGTAACATAATTTTCGTGGACGTTTATTTATCTATCATCTTGTCACCATCACCATGTGTTCTGGCAGGCACCGTATTTTTCGTAGGAGGCCTTGGCAGTTACTCTGTTGGCATGTCAGCTTGGAAAATCAATTCTAGAGAAAACATTTTAATTTTAAGAATTTATTATGCGTGACATTTAGGGGGTAGCAAGTTTTTAGCAGTGTCAGGGAGTGTGCACACAGAAAGAGTTTTTTTTAAACTAGCAAGTGTCAGCAGTGGAATTAAACAGTTTCATTTTAAGTTTACATTTCTTTAATGTCCATCGCTTCCAGCTTTAGGAGTATGTGGAGATTCGTATATAATGCTTGAACTCGAACCTAAACGTATAGTGGGGGTGCGCTGGGAATAGTTGCGTCAGGTATATCGGCTGCACATTTATGATGTGAATTTGCTGTTTCACCACATCCTAAAGTTGCTCTATTGGATGATAAAGCACAGAGATAGTATAGTTTTTAAGTTGTTATTAGTGTTCAATTTTTATTTTGTTTTGACTTTTTGCCTTTAATTCAGTTTAGTTTCAGTTACTTTCCAGAGCAGGTAGGCTCATTTTAGTAGTTTTTTGAAACTGTGAAGTTTCACTTTAGTTTTTTTAGTACTTTCAGCTTTAGTTTTAGTCTTTATTAATTATTGTTGTATAGAGGGCATATGTCAGATGCAAGATTTAAGAAAATTAATACAGGTATTACTGCAAAAACAAAGAACTTTTTAAAGCATCGACTCACGGTCTTGTAGATGTCCAAATGATTCAATAAATATGTCCATCAAAGCCTCATCAGACAAGTTTTGATAAAAATGTGTTACCAAAATAACAAGCACTTAATCAAAGGATATTTCCTCTAGTTTAGTTCGTTTTAAAGGTTCACAGAATTGTTTGTTTTTTTGTTTTGTTTTTTCAAAAGTCGAATATTTATTTTAATTTAGTTAACTAAGATTTTTATTACATCTAGTTTTAGTTTTTAGTTTAGTTTTAGTTAACTATAAAATGTAATCCACTACAGATTACAGAATATATGCCCCAAAATGTATATTGTAATGTATTCTGTTACGTTACTCAATGAGAGTGACGTATTCTGAATACTTTGGATTGCTTAATATATTATCATGCTTTTTTACAACTACGTGAATGTACTATTGCTGTGTGGTTTGTTACTATTACTAAAGGCTACTCGCCATACCAATACCAACTAGATGTTTAAATCTTAATATAAAATGAGTAAGAGTAGGTTGACATTTGGTAACGCTGCACTTTTAGCAGCGATCTCGCATACAAAACTATTCCGTGCGTATATAAAACAGGTCCGCGGCTCTGAACCGTAGTAAAGGGACCTCTGGCTAATACGGGCTCGTAGCCAAAAATAGCTTTACTTTGTTGTCTGGGTCAACTTTGCTAGCGAGAGACAGAGAGAGGCGTTGAAAGACTGCTCCAACGGAACTTATTGTTTCAGAGGAAAACATGAACACAGTGTACAGTCGAGTCTTAATAGCTTACTTACAACTGGGCTCGTCAGGCACTCTTCTTGGCTGAAGTGGTTATTATTATATTTACATGCTTCCATCTCCCGTTTCTGATCGGTGACAACTCGTACTTTTCCACTCTACTTTTTCTCCCTCTTCGTGCTCACAGACACATAACGGGTATGGCAGGCCATTCTCCCTGCAGCACGGACTACACTACCCATGAGGCTACATTCTTTAGGACTACACCTATAACACTCTGCCTATTGCCTTCATATTAAATAATTTAAAAAACATTTGTTCACGTCATTATGAGATTGAGACACAGGCATTTGAGCCTCTTAATGTGCGTGGAATTGCCAAAAATAGAGAGGGCATAGCCTAACATATGAAACAGGAAAATACCGGCGTGTAATCCATTTATTTCAACAAAGTAACTGTATTCTGAATACCACCTTTTTAAACTGTAACTGTAACGGAATACAGCTACTCATATTTAGTGTTTTTAAATACGTAACGGCGGCACATGTATTCCGTTACTCCCCAACACTGTTGACAGAGAATCAGATCTGATGACTGTGGAGCCCATTTGAGTAACCATCTCAAAGTACAGTTTGAGATGGTTTGAGTTTTGTGACATGGCTCATTATCCTGCTGGAACGAGCCATCAGAAGCTGAGTACATGTGGTGACAAAGGGATGACATGTTGTACATTCAGAGATGCTCTTCTGCATGCCCTGTTTGTAGCGAGCTGTTATGTAAGTTATCGTTGCCTTCCTGTCAGTCTGACATCCTCTTCTGACCTCTGACATCAGCAAGGCATTTTTGCCCAGAGAATTGCAGCTCACTGGATATTTTCTCTTTTTCTGACCATTCTCTATAAAGTCTAGAGATGGTTGAGTGGGAAAATCCCAGTAGGTCAGCAGTTTCTGAAATTATCAGTCTGTCTTGCATCACCAACTGTACCATCTACACAGCCACTTAAATCACCTTTCCTCCACATTCTGATGCAGTTTGAACTTCAGCAGATTGTCTTGATCATGTCTGCGTGTCTAAATGTATCGAGCTTTCATGTGACTGGCCAGTGATAGTATATCAAAGTAGTAGTATATAGTATATGTCAAATTTAAAACAACAGTACTAGAGTTGCAGTATTTCAGTTTTTGTTGGCTGAAGCCTGTCAGATAACTCTTACAGGTTTTATTTAGATCTTTCTGTGGCTGCATTTCAATTTCAGTCACTACAAATAAGGCCCTGAGAGCTAAACTGTACATCAACTGTCTTGTAGACAGTTGGCAGTTGCTTCAGTGACCATCCATGAGCAAGACATGGACAGCAAATCAGACTACAAATGCAAGATGTGCATTAGGGTCACAGTTGTATGGAATGCATGTAATTGAATCAAACTGTATTACACGTGGCACCATTAAAAACCTCCTCTTTTGGATAGAGACCGGAAATCCCTGGTTTGATTGTGTTATCTCCTGTGTAAAATTCTGATAATGGGCACATACTGAAAGTCTATCATAACCAACATATGGTGTTCACATATGCTGATTGTGCTCTTTACATTTTATTTCCATTCCCATTATGCATTCAGGAAATAGATGGCCTGGATGCGAGCAGGAGGAAATAGAAGTGTGGAGGTTTGATTATGGATGGGCGTCCAAGTCATTCATTTCCTTTAAAAGACATAGTTTGCCTTCTGTCACAGACCTACACTTTATTTTTGTGTTTTAATATCCGCAGCTGTATTTTTTTCCCCCACATTTTTTTTAAACAATCTACACCTGTACCACAGATATTGCTGAAAGCAATAATCTAAAGAGTATTGGCACTGAATATCTGGTGTTTTAATTTACAGAATTATCCAGTGTCTTGTGTTTTTCTTTGGTGTTTTGGTTGGGAACAGAGCGATAATACATGACAGTAATATATGGTAATCGTCTAATGGCAGAAATCCTAAACCGTAAATCTATACTTTACCAGATCCTCAAGCCCAGAGCTATCTGCTGAAATCTTATTTTCATGCTGACAGGCAGACAGGAATGAAGCCATAGAAACTGTAGCCCCATTTTTGGATTCCTGGTGGAGGTAAAAATAATGGTTTGAAGTACAGGAAGCTACTTCTCCAGCATGATTCACTGTTCCTGCATGACCTCTTTTGGTTGTATAGGAAGTGAAACTGGTGGGCAGGGGGCTTTGTACTGCTGAAAGTCTCTTTGTTGTATATTCATACATGGGTGCTAACCTCAAGTGGTAAAAATAAGTTGCATCAGGTCCTGTATACAGTACGTTGTTGTGATGTTGTAGCAAATCGAAAGAGCGATATGATAAACACACATTTGGGGTTAGCAATAGTCAAATCTCCCCCGCCTCCATAATGGTTTTTGTTTAAAGTGGCTGTGTTATGCTCATTTCCTGCTTCACAGTTTTATTCTTGGACTGGATTAGCTTTTCATGATTCATAACGATTTATGTTATGCTGGGCATGGTGCGGTCCCTCAGGTTATTCCCAAGCCTGCAACAAGCAGTTTTACCACTTTGCAAACAGATAAGTTAAAAGGGTGGTCGAGATTACCATAATAGAAACGCCCACTTTTATTAACCTCATCCGGAGCCAAGAGTAGGAAAAAAGCTGTTTGAAGCCTGAGCTTTTGTCCATAGTAGTCGTGTGCCCTTGAGGTGTTGCTGCTCACTACTTGGGACCAGAAATACTAGTCAGTTAAACAAGTAGCAAAATAAAATCCTTCTTTTATTTTATTAATATACACTGGCAGTGCCCTGTCATCAAGAGGTTACAATGACACTTGCCGACCTTCTTTATGCGATGGGAAGTTTTAAAGAAGCGAGGTGAAAAGGTCCATGAATGAGCGCAGTTCTGCAGTAATTTGATGCAGAAAATAAATGGCTGTAAGTGTGCAGAGCCAGAGTAAAATTACATATAACTGTCAGGCTGGAGCAATACCTAACCACACTGAGTGCAGGCAGTGTACTGTGGATGATAACTTAGCACAGCACAGCTAAAATTAACAGCACTCTGTTAATCGATCTCACATATGTGTGTTCTTATTTTTAGACTAGTTGACCAGTTAATGACTATTAAACTAGTTAACAGGAATATCTCAAGTCATTGTTTTAAATTTTTGTTTACTTTTTTGTTTTGTCTTTACTTTACAGTATAAACTGCCTGGAGGTGACTGCTGTTTTGATTTGGTGCTGTATGGAATTTAATAAAATAAGGAAAATGGATTTACTTCACAGGTTTCTCCATCAGGTTTGAATTTCCCGAGGTGTGACAGCTGCACAGTTTAGGAACATGAACAATCTGGATGTCAAGACTTTTCCACCAGGACATGAAAAAGAATGGATAATTGGGATTGAGAATGTAAACAAAGACTTAATAACACTTGTGTAAATGACGGAAATCCTAGCTCACGCTTATCAGCAAAATCTCATCAGTGTATCTATTTTCCAAAGAGCGTGTGTAATGGCTAACAGATTTCAGCCAAATTGTAACCTACTTAGCTGTCATAAACAAACACTTGCTTTGCCACACAACACCTGTGCTGCACATTTGGTCTTGAGGAGGCAAACAATAAAATGTTTGTGTTCGTAGCGTGTGCGGTGTCAGCCATGCTGTGCGAGGTGGCTCACAGTGGCGTCAGCAGCAGCGTGCGGAGTGACGTGGAAGGAGTGGAGGTCAAAGGTGACACGGAGTTTGATGTGGTGCTCTGCCAGTCTGAGCTCACTGCAAGAGCCTTGCAGCTCTGCCATCTCCTGCCTCCGGGCTTCATGCCAGTGAGTTTGAATTCATATCTCACACACACACACACACACACACACACACACACACACACACACACACACACACACAGCCAGCGTTACTCATTCAATGGATGTTTAATGGAGCTGAACAGCCATTCATCCTGCTCTGCTGCCTCTGTCTCAGCCAGAGAGAGGTTTTGGATTGTATGCGTGCAGTGTGTGTGTGTGTGTGTGTGTGTGTGTGTGTGTACATGCTCCATCAAACTGACTTCAAGGGCTCCGAATCTGAGCCAGAAATACTATTCCTTTTTGTTTCCCCACCTTTCATTTCGGCAGCTGCTCTTTCTTGTCTCTGCTGCTTGCAGCTACATTTCTCTCCCCATTCCTCACAGAGAAACATCTCTCCTGCTCTGATTCCCCTCCCGGGCACCCCTTATTCTCGTTCTAAGATGATTCCTACGTCTCTACTACACACCTTATGTTCCCTGTCAGCCGTCTCCCTCTGCATTTTTTAGATATGTGATTGGCTGAAGCTGTTTGTAACCTTGCCTCACCATTGAATCATTTGCCCTCTCACGTTTTCTCAATAGCCTTGTCAGTCTTCCCAGAGTTTCGCGCTGGATGCCATTGACAGTCTGGTTCGCTGTGGCATCCTGATCCAGGAAGAAGTAAGAAAAATTTTAATAGTTTTAAAAGTTGGGCCTTATAAAACTGCATAATTTAACAAACAAAACTGCACTGAAATCTTGTCCTAAAGGTAGTTTAATGAATTAAATATGTAATAGATCTGGTGTGTGTTTTACCCAAAGATGCAATTTTAATGTTACCTTCAACTCTTTAATGTTTTCTTTGTTTGAATTTGGTTTTATAACTATTTAAGTTACTCTGTACTCATTGGAGACTTTATATCATACACCTCCACAATCTAATGCAGTCCAGCACCGCTAATGAGGCCACAGTTCACCAGAGGATGGTGTTGTACTAGAGAGCGTTCTATTGCATTGCTTTTAGACTTCAGTAGAAATCAGGTTCATTTAACTCTTTACCCCTTTAAAGCCCACTAGGAGTAACTCTTGAAGCCTTTTTCTGAATGCATTTCAGGTCTGCTTACAGGAAAAGAAGTGTCTGGGTTTTCACCAGAAGGCTCTGTCTATAAAGGTTCCCTTGGAAAAAACTACTCCAGTGGTGGTCAAACCACATCTTTATTTATAGATACTGAGACATCAAAACTCGTGGTTAAGGGTGCAGGGCGGTCGTCAAATGACGTCTTTATGGGGGAAAGAGTTAAAGACACAATGTCATCCATTTATCCTGTGGTCTCCATTATATTTTGCATATTATGTTAACCAGAGCTTGCTTCTGTCTGTTCTGCCCACTATCCTCTGGAGGTTCCCAGGGATGTTCCCATCTGTGATTTCTGGAAGAAACAGGAGGGTCCTCTGACCTGGACCACTTCTGACGACCCTTATCACAGCGATTCTGACTGCGAGGAGCCGGACTTTTGCTCCTATAAGGTACAGAAGACCACTGGCTTTCCTGAGCCCCTGTAGCTCCTTCATCTCTCTTCTGTTGTGTCCAGTATAGAGCTGGTTCCACATCTTTCCACTGAGAGAAATAAAAAGACTGGATAGACTGAAAAGTTACATAAAAAAGTTGAAATGACTCATTTCAACGTCTGAAGTGAGTAGGCTTCATAGACACTGAAGTGACAGTTGAAATTTAAGGCCCACATCTGTTATGAAGCCTTAAGATCTGGTTGGCCGTGATTTTCTTCCCACGGATATTAACTCATCGTTCTCTAAGTAGCACTACTTAACATTCAGCTCTCCGATATGTTTATTATGGTAGTTTGTTCTCAAAAGGCACCGTTGTGGGACTGGCTGTGCGCTGGCCCAAACTGCCTACAGGACATGCACAGAAAATACCAGAACAACCACATGAAATATAACTTTAAAGCAACTGAATCTCCATTATAAAAGCACCTGCATGGATAGAGCCCACATCCTGAATGCCAATTAAGCAGTAAGGTCTTAGATTTAAAAGAAGTCCAACTGTCGTGACTGTTGGACGTGATATCCGACTTCCAAGGTGTCCAATTCACCAGCTGTCAAAGGTGCAGGCATGTTATTCGTATTCACTGCAGAGCAACTTTGAGGTGATGGTCTCGGGAGTCGTGACTGTGCAAATGTAAATCTGCATAGAGAAAGAGCAGCAGTTTTATCACATTGATGTGAGCAGGCATACTATTTAACAGCTCTGCTGGCAGCTATGGAGATAGCAGTAGCATTAACCAATGAAGTGTTTTAAATGCAAGCTTCAGCATCATAGAATCCAGTAAAGATGAGGATATTGTTATTCAAAGTTTTAGCATCCACGTGCTTGGAAGCATTTTGTTTTGCCAGATGATGGAAAAGGTAAAAAACTGCATATTTGCTTATCGCACATTAAAGAACCATAATGGCCGTGGGTGCTGTCATCTTAAAATGGCTTTTCCTGTTTAAATCTCGGAACAATGAACATTTGCTTACATTGTGAATAGTCGACACTATGAGCAGTTTAAAAAGAAAAAAAAGGTGATACCAGCACTTTACATTATGTTTTGCAATAGAGAGCATTTTCAAAGACTTCAGTGTATTAAGTCTTTATAGATGTGTTGGTTATAATATGTAGGACATTCAGTTATATGTGCCCACCATCTGTCTGTTTACAAAAGGCAAGCCATATATAGATTTGGTGCTTTTCAAGTCTGCCACTGAGCTCTGCATCATCATTGCTTCATTGCTTCCAAAAACACATCACCCTCCACCTCCTTGCCTCCTTCCTCCTAATAGTATTTAGTTGTACTTTAGTTGGTAATGTTAATTTGTTCATATTTGTTACAGGTTGTGTATCCCAGGTTCTGTGAAAGGAGTATTGTGAGCTCAGTGGTGCTTTGTGTGTGCTTCCTGGGATTTATTTCAAGCATCACATGAGAAAAGTCATACAGGCAAACAAAACTGTACTTTGTAATTCTCCAGTAAATAGTGGAAACCTACACCTACACTTTCAAATGAAAAAGAGCTGGCACATATACTTCAAGCTCGGGGGGAAAAAAAATCTAATGGTGTTACATTTTAGCTTCAGGGCATTTTTATGTTCCTATTAGATCATTTTATGATATGGACTGATAAATGGACTGACGTTATATAGGGCTTTTATCAAAGTGCCTTACAATTTGCCTCCCACATGCCCATTTACACACACACTTGTGTTTCCATTACCTCACAATCATTTCCTACAAACTTACAGACTGAAACTGCCACTTTTCTGAACCTAATTTTACCTTAAACTAAGTTTTCACAGAAAAACTCAAATTAGAACCTTTTTTCTTCCCAAACAGGAGTCAGGTGGTCAGAGCAAGATTTATATACCCACAACCTGAGCCATACAAGTATGCACACAGAAACTATTGGCAGTAAGGTGCCACGAAGATACTACCTAACCATAACCACTAGGGGCAGGGAGGGTAATTGGGGTCTTAAGCAAGTAGACTTTAACACGTGGGCAGGAAGTATCTGAGATCAAACGCAGACCACCAACCAGCAAGATGACCTTCTACCTTCTGAGCTACATGTCACATGATGTCATAATAGTAGGTAGAGCCGTCTTTCTGTATATGACCTGCTTTTCATATGAATGATTGCCAAGCGACACCTCTGAATACTGGAAATTGCACTCTTCAGTGTGGAGACTACTCTTCTTTTGTGCTTCGCAATTCTCTACTATTCATATGCCTAACTCTGGAAATACAGGCCCTGATTTTTTTTATAATTTAAAGATTTTACCAGCATCACCACACAACAGAAAGAGCATTCTTATGACTGGCTTTGCCACATGTAGCTCGCTGGTTGACTGCATAGTGCCACCCACGCTGGCATAACTTCTTCTCATTTCAGCTTTGTCCACCAAGGAAGTGCCGCACTACAGTTTACAAAGCTCCACTCTTTCAAACTCCATCTTTTAACTCTCTCCATCCAGTACGCTCATTTTTCTTATCCTGCCGCCTCTGCACTGCTATCCTCAGTTCAGGTGCTGAAGCAAGACTGCATACACCTACATAACAGACAGCAAAAAGTATTCCCTAACCTCAGTTTGCCTAGGTAGATTCACTTTTGTTTTGCAGGCAAGAAAAAGCAAGAAAACTTTGCTGTTTTGTTTTCCCAAATGTATGTATATTTTTTTTTGTTTGTGCGTATTAGGTTATTTATTCATGCTGCCTCTCAGTTATGTGAAACAAACCGTAAAATGCAATATAAATAAATCAATATGATCGACATTTTAGTGTTATTGGATTCTGCCATTTTCCTTTTGGATCCAATTTTATTTCTGTAGTTTAAAGCTCCTTATATTATCTGTGTAAATATTGTGCTGAAAATGCATTTTTTGTTGCACTTTGCAAACATTCATTCTTTGTGTAATGTCTTTGCTAAGCAGTCTCTCTGGACTTGTTTATACAACAGCTGCAGTGCTGACCTTTTTGTTGTGATGTGCTTTTACTGCTCGTACAACTCAACTCGTGATCGTTACTCTGACGGCTCTGTTTTCATCCTGTCATTTTTGTCTCCAACTTTTTCTGTGTATTTAAGTGCTTCACCTTTTTTATAATGATTGTTTAAACGCTAATTGAATTAGCCCAGTTGACTAAGTGGCACCAGTTCATTAGCAAAAATATAAAAAGTTGTTATAAAAGCTTAATTAATGCATTATTTAAAAAAAAAAAAGGATTGTATGCAGATATAAGGTGCTGTGCAAAAAGCCCCATTTCTTTATATTTTGGGTATCTAAAGAAGCCAGGCTTTCTTGTAATGTTTTAAAGTGGTCTTGAGAAATAATGTTCAAGGTTCTGAAGGCCTTTCAGTTTTTGTTTGGACATTACCTGCTTTTTCCACCCAGAGGGATGTTTTTTTTTATTGTTTCTTCACCCACTTAACACTGATCTGTGAATCAATACTTCGGTAATTAGGCACCAAACACAAGGGATGAACAAAGAGTTGTTTCTAAAAATAGCAGACATCTTAGTGAAGAAACAATTTTATTTTAGGTGCTTTATTTCTAGCAGCCTGTCCCGAAACATTTATTCTTATTTTTTTTAGTCGAATCTATGGATCTACACAGTTTGAAAGGCATAAACAGAGTTGTTAGCTGAAAACTTGGTGTATCTTGGGTGCAGTGTGTCCTTAACTGGATAGGTAGAGGACAGAAGAAAAAAAAGACCTAAAAATTATCAACAACATATGAACAGTATCTGAAAGTCATCTCCTTTAGAGAGAAAAAATCGACCTGACACAGAACCTGAGAAATGCATCCAGCCCTCCGACTCATCCATCCACTCCTCTGAAATGGTGGTAGGGTTGCTGTCAAGAAGCCATTCTTAGGGAAGGCAAACCAGGAGAAGAGGCTGAGGTGTGCCAAATTATACAAGAACTTGACTAAAAATCTGTGACAATAGTTCTTGATGGAGTGATGAATCCACATTTGACATTTTTGTTCAAAATGTCTACAGCCATCTGTAAAACACGGTGGTCTGTCATGGTTTAAGACTCTATTTCAGCAAGTGGTATTGGGAATCTTGTCAAAATGCATACCAGGTACCATCAGAAAGCATCTGACTGGAAACAGCATCATTTTTCAGCATAATGTTGATCATAAAAACACTTCCAGTGCAGTAAAAGCATAACTGATAAGAAAACCCCCCCCACAGTGGAACACTATCAGTCATGGAGTTGTCTCCCCAGACCCCAGACCTCAACATTATTGAAGCAGTGTGAGATCATCTTGACGGAGAACGGACCAAAATGCAGCCAGTGTCCAAAGAAAAGCTTTGAATCTCCTTCAAGAAGTCTGGAGAACTAATCCTGAAAAGTTCTTAAGAAAAGACGAGGAAGCTTGTCCAAGAGTTCAGACTGTGTTGAAGAATAAACATATCAAATATTGACTTTCAAGGCATAAACTATGCCTTACATACTGTATTTACGTGTTCGTTTCCACGTTTCAATAAATCACTGCACCTTAACATATTCCTAGCAAAATATAAAGAAATGAGGATTGGCTCAGACTTTGATATACTAATGTAAGCCCCAGCAACATTTAAGGTATAAGGAACAATTTTATTACTTGATCAGACATTTTGGTCTGTGGCCTTCATCAGGGTGTCACCCTGAATTATCTTAGACCTCTTAGGACCCTTGTTCTTCTCCGTGCACTTTGAAAGTTGTGGCAGAAACCTCCATTCTCTTTCCACAAAACCTAAAGTTTAGATGAGGAGAGCAGAATCAACCAAATATGAGCTGCAAGCTGTTTGGTGCAGTTGTGTAATGTCCAAAGAAAATGGAACATTTTACAGGAGCAGCTGAACTCCACATGATTATAATGTCCCCACACACTTTATCAAGTAGTTTAATGAACCACCAGCTTCATGGCCCCTCTCATTATCTGATGTACTCATTAACGCAGTCTTTATAGCAAAATTTATTTCCAGTTTCTGAGACAAATGAAGAGCATTTTATAGAGTAATTACACAGTTTATCCAAAGTTTGAGTACACAGCCAAGGACCTTAATGTCAGGCAATGAAAGATCAAATTTTAAAGCATTTATGGATATTTTAGAGAACAGTTTGGTTCCAGTTTTTTGGGCAGCTGTCATATTTCATCACGACTGCTGTGGTTAAATCCAAGTCCTTAAAGAAATGCTTTTCTTAGTCTGCTGTTCAGGAATCTGACTTGCTGAATCTTAGTTTTCTAAAGGTTTGGTTTAACAATTTTAAACACTGTTAATAAAATTATAACCAACTTCAGATTCAGTTATTCTGGACTGCAATAGTGTTCATATGCCGGAAGTGACCTTGAGCTACTGCAGTAATTCATGTTATGGCAAGGACCACTCCACTAAGTAAACAGAAAAGACACTCTATCTTTACTTTCAGACACCAAGGTCAGTCAGTTTAGAAAGTGTAGTCGTAAAATCTATCAAACAAAAATGGCTATCGTGTTGTCTGCTTCAGGAGAGGAAGGCCGAGACTTCCCTTTGCCGCAGAGGATAACTTCTTAGAGACTCAGAGATGAACAATTAACGGCAGCTCAGATTAGAGCCCACATCAGTGCTTCCCAGAGTTCAAACAGCAGACACATCTCAATATCGACTGTTCAAGGGAGGCTGTGAATCAGGCCTTCATGGTCGAATTGTTGCAAAGAAACCTCCCCTGAGGGAAACCGATAAGAAGAAAAGAACTGCTTAGGCCAGGAAAAAGGGATGGGAATCAAGACTGGTCTTTACATTGTCCAATCCATTTTTTCCTCTGGTAGTTGCAAAACCATGATGTCAAATTCACAGGAGTTGAGCTTTTCCACAGGTGAAATACGTGATTCTAAAGCTGGGGGGAAAAATCTGTATAGTCTTAATTTTTTGTTCTTCTTTGTACACAGATCAGGAGGGATTAAGGGATTTGTATCAAACAAACTGTTATCAATATCCATCCCTACAAAGAAACACAAAGAATGGGTTTCTGGGCTTTGATCTTAGTCGAAGTTTTGGGGTTTAGATTTTTGGTTCAGCCCACTGCGACTCCGAGAAGGTGAAAGGATGTCGTTCCTGCCGTGAAGCATGGAGATTGTTGGTAATACTGTTACAGATTTATCCACAATTGAAGAGATCTATACAACATCCTGCAGTGACACAGCATCCCATCTGGTTTATCATTAGTGGGGCAATCATTTATTTCTAACAGCTATTTGACCAGGAAGCAGAGTACTTCTAAACTTTTGGTAGGCACTGCAGATTAGTCTGTTGTTTGAAGTCATTGAGAAGGCTTTACTCTTTCATTAGTGTTTGTTTTCTTTGCTGGTCTTTCGCTTAAATGTAATGCACTTAAAAAAGGCCACTTGAGGCTGCATACCTCTGTCAAGGCTTAATATTACCTCTGCACCATTCATGAGTTGTGTATCTGGATTCGTTTTTTTGTATCTTCATAAAAACATTAAGAGATTTCTCAGATTTAACTGTGATATTAAAATTGTGCATTTGTTAGAATGTGACACAAAATGTCCAATTTACTCCCGTCTCACAATAGCAGCGAATCCTTCCAAAAAATCCTTGAATTCAGATCCATATTGGTATCGACTCCAAATGTTAATCATTTCTAAGTTGGGCCAAGCCCCACTTTTGTGAAGTTTTCATGCAGATCTGTCCAAAACTTTTTGAGTAATCCTGCTAAAAACGGACCAACAAACCAAACCAATCACACGGCTTACTTGGCAGAAGTAATTGGGCTCCTTCTGTCGTACCGTTAATAGTCTTGGATGTATTTATTATCCACTGCGATTTTCTTCTACAAACAGTACATCAGCAGCACTCTCATAAAAATATGTTGCCTTCAAATATTCAAGCCTCAGCGAGTCAACAGTTTATTTTGAGTAATATCACATCCCAGAGCTGTGCATCGTCCTCCTGACAGTGAGTTTAAGTATGTGGTATTGTAGTAGAAAATAATCTTTCAACTCTTCACTGCCTCATTCTGATTTACTCTTATGTGTCCTTCGTGGCCTGTGTCAACTTCTTCTAGATACGACAGCCAAGTCACTGTCCAGAGATGCTGTTCTTCCTCTGCAGAATGCTAGCTGGACATCTCAGGGCGCTATGCTGGACCACTATGGGGCTGGATCTCTTTGAGATGCCTCTGGCTGGTATGTGGACACTGTTTAAGGGAAGCTGGTCACCTGTGTTCAATGTGGGGTGGTAAACATTAGATAGGTCATAAATTCCTTTTGTGGTTACGAGTAATTTGGCAATCTCGTGATCTGGTATTAGAGTGACTTTTCAGTCAGGCCTACTCTAGTATCGATGCATGCAGTGAATGCTGGTGACATTTTTCATGTTTTGAAAACCAAAACTATACTGATTTAAACTCACCTGCAACAGCAATTTCCAAGGTGTGGTCTGCAGCCCCCTAGTGGCCATGAAGGTACTGCAGGTCAGCTACAAATAGTCACTAAAATTATAAAAACCCTTAATTGTTAATATGCAATCAAAGCATTTCAAACTAATTATGCATTAAGTATTTTTTTTATTTTAAATGGTCATTTATCTCAACAGTTTTTCATTTCTCTTGATTAGTGGTGTAGAAATGCCGTGTTGCCTAAACAAAACCTTTGACTGTCGAATCCACATCAAGTGGACTCCCAAAAGAGCAAAAATTAATCAATGAAAACAAAGTGCTGTTTTAATATGTGGGAACCTCTGCACTGCAGTGTTTTCTCACAGTGAAGCACTCACTGCTTCAACTAGAAATGCCATTCTGACCATTTTCCCATGTACATTTAAAAATGTTCCAGAAACCTAAAACCAGAGCACAAATATCAACTTTTGCCATAAATTGAACTCCCTTCTGTGTTGAAGATAATCACCAGTGATCAGAGCTGGTTCTCCAGCCACAACCCAAAGACCAAACAGCAGTCTTTATTGGAGGAGTTGGATTTTTCCAGGCCCAAGAAAGACCATCAGGTCAAAAACAGAATGTGAAGCACGCACATTGTTCTTTTTTTTTCCACGTTAACAGTGATGTACCTTATTAATTTATCCCCCATGTTCATATTGTGAGTGCAGAGTTCTACTATATCACCCTGTAACATCTGAGAGTGAGCATTAAGCACCAATGACCCGAGCTGCAGGGTGTGCTTTTGGCCACACAACACTATAGCCACTTACACTCCCCGCCCCCATTCGCCAGATTTAGCTTCTAGTGACATCTTCCTTTCCCACAAACTCAATGCAGAGGTGACCAAGGAGAGGACCTTGAAGGGGATACAAGCAAAATTAAAATCAGATATGGTTTTTGCTTTTACAGGACGAATCAAAGAGCTTTTATCTAGTAGCTTTTATAATAAGATGGCTTTATCTTAGCAGATTGTTCTCGCTTTGTTTCGCTTGAATAATTGCCTCCATTTTCATGTCTTTCCTGCTGCAGAAGCTGAGTTCGTGGCTCAAATACACTCACATCTTTGTGACACAGCAAATAAGAAGAAACAGCACTATGGTGAGTTCAACCTGACATCCCCCTGGAAAAAAAAAAACTCACAAAGATCTTCCATTTTTGTGTCAAAACTTTAAAAGCTTGTCACCTTGCCTTTTTTTAAAAAACTGATTCAGTGTGTGTTGTAACAAAGGTACGTAGACCAGAGAAAAAAAACAGCTCCTTTCACTCCCATCACATGCTATCCTCCTTGTTTAAAAAAAAAACACCATAAAAGATAACCAGAAAATACCCAAATGACCCTACAATGTTACACTCTGAAAAAAAATACAGTCCCACTGGTATGGCTTTGTTCTCCTATCCCAACCTGCTTTTTCTATATTGGATATCTGTCTGTTCTTTTGTTTCATGTGCGTCTTTTTGCTGTATCTCACAGAGAGCTGCTCAGAGGAGGCAGCGCACACTGCAGTCAGAACACTAATAGACCTGGGGGTGAGTGACAGCCTGTGTGTGTGTGTGTGTCTGTCTGTCTGTCTGTCTGTCTGTCTGTCTGTCTGTCTGTCTGTCTGTCTGTCTGTCTGTCTGTCTGTCTGTCTGTCTGTCTGTCTGTCTGTCTGTCCGTCCGTCCGTCCGTCCGTCCGTCCGTCCAAATCTGCCTGTGTGCCAGGAATTATAGCTCCACTCAGGACTCAAAGTTGAGGTGCAATCCAACTCTCAAAAAGTTGAAGTGATCTCCAAATCACTATTAATCAATCAAACTGGTGGCATTTTTCAGTGGCTGTGAACAGAAACCTGATGTTTGATGCAATAGGAAGCCTCTCTGCCTGGCTGGAACCAACCAAATCCAATCATGTAGGAGGCAGAAATGTCAGTTCATAAAGAGAATTCACTGAGCCAAAGACATGAGTTATTTAAAATTAGGAAATGGAAAAAAGTAGCGCAGACAGGTTGAGGTCTCTTAACTGTGACAAAGTGGTTTACATTTGACATTCAGGTCTTTAACCTTTCCCACCCCAGAGGTCCCTGTGCCGGTGCCATTTTTGGTAGGGTTGCACTGAGAAGTTTTAAAGCAGCATTTACACATGAGATCAGTGTTTACAGTCCCATATTTATAAGGCTCTAATAAACTCTCTAATTCACAGTTGGAAGTAAAATGATCGATAGAACAATCAATAATAGTGTCTCATTATAACCTCACTGTTTTTAAATGAACCTGTAATGCTGCTATCACAGTCTATTTCTGTTTTTACATTTTCTCCCATTCTAAGTTTGGACTAAAGATTAAAACATCTTTCGATCTCTGTAGATGTGCTGCGGTTCAGCTTCTATGTGGAAAAGGCTCCTCTAAATGTTGGTTGGTTGGGATCAATGATGCATCACTCTAATCCTTCCATCTCGAAACTTCAAATATCATAATTTTTACTGCATTCATTTCACAGCTGCAGTTCCTTGAGACTTTACACGCTAAATATATGACCCCCTTATAAAAAGTGATTTGTGATTACAGGTTTTTCTACCCGGAAGAATTTAAAACTACTAGACTCCTTTCAGTAATAAGAACGTAACCTTGAAAAAGCCACATGTTGTGGAGTGCAGGAGTTATACGCGGAATAGGACTTATTTTAACAATGAAGCATTGTTTTGATCTCACTGAAGGATATTATGCTGCATATTTTGCTGGAGTGTATGAAGCAACAAAACTTGTTTTTTTGAGGAATCCTCTGTGGCACATTTCTCTTTCTTCCCGTTGGGTGTGAGATGACCTGATATGAAAGCACTCCACCAGGGCACAGTGAACTCTGGATTAAACAGAAACTTTGATGAGACTGGATAAAGGCCTCATGTATATTGTGATAGATTATCATGCTGCTGCAGCTTTCAAGTCTGCGGATGTTTTTTTTGTTTTTTTTTTCTTTTCATAAAATGAAAGTTGGAACAGAGCAAATGGTTTGTCTTGCAGATGAATATGAGCCTCTCTTATCTCCATCTGCTGTGATTCTGCAAACAGCAGCAGGAAATATTGAAGAGAAAGAAGAGCAACCAACTTAAACTCCGAAATCTGAACAGAAACGCAGGATTTTCCAGAATGATTTATTGTGTAGCTTTTGTTTAGTGTTGGTTTTATTCATGTAAAGGAGTAAAAAGCACCGTATAAATGAATGTTACTTACTTTTACCTTTTGTTGTAGGAGGTATGATTTTCAGAAGAAAGAGCAAAGAAGCAACATTTTTATCCCTACTCTACCACTACACCAGCCTTTCAACTCGGCAGGCAAAGTGTCTGCTCCCATCAGTCTTCTCTTTCAGTCTGCGGGTTGGGAATCGCGGTCTTTTTAAAAATAGAGCATCATTGACCCATTTATCTGCAAACATCTCAAGAGGCAATTATTAAGTTTATTATTGAGGTTATCAGTCAGAAATGGACCTTTTCTTCATCTTAAGCCTCCGATGGTAAGGCAGGGGGAATTCTAAGATCTCCAAGTTGAAGCAAACAGGAAATGTGCTTCTAGTTTTTAGGAAACTTTAAAAGAAAAAGGAAGGACAACACAATCTTAAGTTTGCCTCTTTCATTTGGCCTCATTATTTCAGACCTTGCTAAGTGAATTAGGTGATGTTGTTTATGTGAAATCTGTAGCTTTGTTTTTCTCTTTCATTTTTGAAGCGTTGTTGCTTTGGGAGCTTTTTGTTTTTATCCGTCTTATTACCTCACTGTTTTTTATTCAGCCTTGTGCAGGAAGCGCTTTGATGAAGATAAGAAAAAAAGCTGCGCACTCACTTTGTTCAAATAAAGGTTACTAAATAATAAGCACTGTGGTTGCGATGCTACTAACGTATCTGTGTTTCTGCTCGTTATTTTCAATTCAGGTCCTCTTGGAGGAGTGGCAGAAGGGAGGCGTCTTCCTGGCTGTTAGTCCTTTGTTCCAGTTGTCAGAAAACAGGCAGAAACTGCACCGCTTCATCTCTCAGTACCTCTACAATTAATACATTTAACTGAGCAGCATGACTCAAGGCTTCAACGCGGCTTTGTTTTCTTGCAGAGTCTGACCTCATCCTCTGTTTGTATCAAGGGAGCCCGTGTTCAGTTAAAACAGATGCATGCTGAGCCAGGACGCTGGTGTCTTTGGGTTAATTGCATTTTGATTTTTCAGTGATGAGACATTGATTTTAAGTTTATCTTTAGTAATAGCATTTGCATAAAGCCGCAGGAGAGGAGGATTATTAAGTCCCTGTAATCAGTTGTGAGGACTCGCTGTAGGATGACGCTCGTTGGTACAGTTTGCGCATCCACGCATGTTTATGTTGTAACGAAGGATGCATCAAGTTTTGTCTGTTCCGTGAGAAAATGTTTGTTTGGTTCTTTATACTCAAATAAAAGTTCCTGTGTCATCATGACTTGAACAAAAGCGCAAAAAGTTCACTGTGTACAAACGAAACCAACTACAGCTCGCCTCTGTCAGTGCGCCCCAGGGCAGCTGTGGCTACAATGTAGCTTGCCATCGCCAGTGTGTGAATGTGTGTGTGAATGGGTGAATGACTGAATGTAGTGTAAAGCGCTTTGGGGTCCTTAGGGACTGAGTAAAGCGCTATACAAATGCAGGCCATTTACAGCCCTTTAAAGTAGTTTATTAGTTAGTCTCTTGCACACAGCCATGGTTCTGAGCTGCTCTCCTTCTGGACATAGATCATTCAGTGCTGAGTCAGACCTCTGGAGAGTCTGTATGTCTCACGTAGACCTTTTGACATTAAGATGCAGAGACAAATCGATGGCTTGCTTTAATGGGGACTTGGAGGCCTCTGTATTTTGGCGTTCACAGCTGACTGTTTGTACAGTCACATGCCAGTGCAGCTGTTTTTACTCCTTCAGCGAGCACAGACCACAGCCGCAGTGGTTGAGCTGCCATCGGCCGTGAGAATCTACTGCCCTCTAGTGTTGAGCTGAGGATACTGAGTCCTAAATAGTTGTGGAACTGGCCTGTAGCCGTGGCCCACTCGGAACAGAAATTAAATTAGAAGGTTTGCGTTTGAGTATCTGTTTAAGAGCAGCTACCGAGACTTAAAACAGAGGATTTGCATAATAAGAAATGTGAGTTTTGAGGACTGTTTTCCATGTGAGCTGCTCTCACGTGGAAAAAAGAAAATCATGAACACCTTTAAAAACAAACAAAAAACAGGATAGGGATTGATTGGCTGTGGCATTTTGAAGTCGCAATTCAGACGATGCAAAATACTTTTTTTCTGAGTTATTATAATTATTATACAGTTGCCAGTGGGGGTGTACTAATTTAGCATTTTTTCCATTAATTTCTGTGAATATGTAAGTCTGATTTCATATTCGAGGTGTTCCTTTAGTCTCCATAATAAAAAACTAGAAGAGTGCTGAAGATTCCCTCTGCACTGCGCATGAAGTGAGGCTGTGGATCCAGAATAATAGATGGATCTGGGTTAGTTTGTGTCTCCAAAATTTCCTTTAAAGGGTCCTTCCACAAACTCGTGGATCCAGATTAACTCCAAAGGTTTATCTTGGGCCAATCCCCGCCTTCAGTAAACACTTTCATGCAGAGCTTTTCATAACTTGTTTAGTAATCCTCTTGGCAAACAGACAAACCAATCACGTAACATCCTTGGATGAGATGAAAATCTCCTCTGTGACTTGTGAAGATTGCCTGAGGCTGAGGTTTTTTTGTAGGGTATTTTGAGGTTAGCGAGACACTGAGCTGCAAAGCACTCCACTTTGCACCATATATGTTCAACAAAAAGCTAACTAATCTTAAACTGGAGCAGTTTACAAATTATAAGGGATACAGTGGTCGAAACGTAGCTGCCAGTTTGAGGATGTCAACATGTCACACTGCTGCAAATTGTAAACAAGTACACTGAATCCATCCTTGAAGCTCTGTCAGACATATTTAAAAGCTGCTACATGAGTCGAAACACAGATCGAAGTAAAAAAACCAAAAAACAAACAAAACACACAGTTGGAAGCAGCATTTTGTAATTTCATTAATTTCCACACATCTAGTAATCTGTTTTCCTTCTTTTATGGGAAAGATGATGTTCTTTCACTTCTGACTGAAGTCTTTGATCCTGAATATTAAATCATAATTAGAAATACTTTTTACGTCAGTGTCAAAATACTTTTTTATTTTCACATAAAAAGAAAAATCAGTAGGTTCACGGTTTCTTCTGCACAGCACGAGTGGGCGGCTGCTGACGGAGGGTATTTTTTACAGCTCGTGATCACTCTGAGGTTGAGTCACATAATTACTCTGTTTTGTGTAGTAAAAGAAAATAACACATTTTCTCTCCTCACAATTACTGAAGTATCATGAATAAAACATTCATCAGGGAGTTTTACATATCTCCTGATGGTTTTTTCACATTATGTAAAAGGGGGAAAAAAACTATTTGAATAGTAATTCATTGTGAGGGTGATCAGAAGGTGCAGTTCAGCGGCTGATGTTCATTCATGGATTCTCTTCCCAGGGTTTACACCACTTTGTTGATTATAGAACCTAATTGTTCTATCTGGCACTCCACCACGTCCCCCTTCTGGAAGAAAAAAAAAAGTTTTAACACTTAATTAAAAAAACACATTTCAAATCACTGCCTTATTATCTGTTAGTAATTAATGGGGGAAAGGACAATATAGTCCTTTTATGCCTCTTTTCAGCTACGTTTTTTAAATTCTTTGCCTTTACTAAAGTGGCTTTGCATTGATTCACAGTTTAATTTTTGTTTTCTGTTTTAGCTTCTTTCTCCAGGAAGAGCCTTGCAGCAATATAACAACCACAAAATGTCAATGAAATTAAGCGACTTGCAGCAACAACAGAAAAAATAAGTGTTAGCAATGCTAAGTAGGCAGGTCCTGAGTTGGCTCAGCTTTGCTGGCCTCACATCCAAAACCACTGCTTCTCATATGAGGGAGTGGCATGTTCATTAGATGGTTACCTAGGCAACCAGAGCCTGGCCATTAGTGACCTACTGTCGTCTACAATCAATTTACTTATGTGTGACCTAAGGCTTTATTCTGATTGGCCGACCTTTGTAAACCAAAGGTTTGAACAGATGTGTGGAGATTCTGTGCTCACACGTGGAAAAGAAAGTCATCACAGGAGACTTTCTTTTCCACGTGACTGTAAGCGCCTGAGATGACAACATTAACCCTCTGAGATCTTAAATCATCATCAGTTTCAACCCTCAAATTTAACCTGAAGCCAAATTCTCAACTTAGGTACTCTGAAAGAGCCATTTTTTCTTTCTTCACCCCTCAGCTGTACGGCTCATGCTGTATTACCATCGCCCCACAGGATGAGCAGGTGTCGTGGACACGCATGTTTGTGAATGCGATGACTCGAGAACGAGGCGGTGTAGGAGTTTGAAATTGATACCGTAGTGTTTTATTAAATTATTCTCCCAAATCTTAGCAATAAGGGAACAAATAAAACAAGAGCACTCAGAGAGCACAACTGCCCCCAAAGGGCAAATGCTATACTACAACTTTGATGTTTTATTAGGTTTTTATTACAAAATGATGATGTCAGCCTGTTATATTATCATTGTGACATCGTAGGATGTTATTGAAAAAATAAAGTGTGTTATACAGCTCCCTCTATGCCCTTTCACGTGATATGTTACTCATTATTTATGATTTCTTGAAAAATGTTTTCATGGTCAAATACTTATTCAACCTAGGTACTCATGACCCCCCAAGGCCTGGTATATTGTTGTGAAGTTTGAAGACGACTCATAAAAAATTGTGGGTAACACAATTTTCTTTACAGATTTTCACATTTGGTCTGACGTTGACTTTTGTTTCCAAAACCTAGAGATAAGGTCTTGTTATCACTTCTGATTACTTGAGCCCTGCATATTACTTTGTTGCTGATGGTTGGTTGTGAGCGACCTTCCTAACCCTCTAATGCAGGAGTGTTGAACTACAGTCCTCGAGAGCCAGTGTCCTAAAACTTTTCTGTCTCTGCTGCAACACACCTGAATAAAATTTACTAATTTTATTCAGGTGTGTTTACTCAAGCACATTTATATATATATGTAAGTGTTTGGAAAAATGTACTTCAAAAAGTGCTTTTATTGCACCATGTTCATTCACTCAAGAGCTGCTGTAGCATGAATCAAATGGCTGAATTGCTGCTTCAGCATGCAATCAAGTTCAAGAGTCTTGCTAATGATCTACTAAATTTATTCAGGTGTTGCAGCAGGGATGCATGTAAAGGTTTCAGGACACTGGCCCTCGAGGACTGGAGTTGACACCTGTGCTCTAATTTAGTACCCTGTCAATCATCTGTATCCTGTACTTATTGGTGATCATTTCATGATTTCATGAACTGGGCTCAAAAGTTCTTGAATGTCACCGACTTTCTACAATCTCTGGTTTCAATATTGCTGCCACTTCTTGGGTAAGACTTCTGAGGGTTAACGAGCCTTCTTTGATACCATACAGAGATAAGAATAGAAGGGAAAAAGCAGTCTGATAGATATTACCTGTGCAAACACCAACCTCATTATTCAATACTTTTACCATGTTTGATAGAGGCATAAACCACATTGGTAACAAAACATGTCCAGACCAGCTGTACATGCTGCGAATTCACTTTTGTCAGACTATAAAATCACCTTGAGAAAGATGGGCGGCTTTCTAAATGCACCCACGCCTGGAGGAGTTCCTGTCAGAAACACATCGCCTGGAATCAATGTCACAAACCTATCAATAGGGGAAAAAGCACAGAGTGGAATATCAGAAGAATTACCATCACTTCAGCAAATTAGGATTTTCTTTCTCGTCGTCGCGCAGTATAATTTCAGTATTAATTTAGATTAAGCCGGAGCATGCGAAACAATATCTCCCACAGATTATTCCGCTGTCTGCACAGATCCTGTGAAAGGTGCTGTGGGCTGCCATTATTAAGAGAATAACACAGGCATTATCACCAGTAAGTTGAGCGAGAGTGGGAGAGGCGTTGTAGTCTTAAAATCTCAAATCAGATCAGAGAACGCTCCAGCTGGTCAGGGTGCCGGTTGGGGTGGATAAGTCTTAAATGAAGCGTGTAATTTTAGCTCAGAGTCGGCAACTTTTTGTGGCTTCATTTCTTAACTTCCTGGAATCTGAACTCTCAGCTTGAGTTACTCAAGCAGAAAAGAGTACTTTGTTATGTATATGAGTACATAAACACACAGTATCTGAACTTCTCATTTATGGAACTTACTTTGAGACCCAAGCGACAAGCGCTGCTGTCTTGAAGATGATCTGATCCGTGTTGCTGTCCTGGACCGTGTCTCCATTAACCAGGCAGCGAATGCTCAAGTTATGAGGATCTGAAGGAGAAATGACACATGAAGTAGTTTCCTACTTGTGACTTTAGGCCTAAAGATAGGAGACAAATTTGTAGGGAAATAATTTTATTATTTTAAAGAAGCTGGTGGAAAGTAGTCTAAACAAATTTATTAGACCACCCGTCATGAACACACTATTATTTTTTCAAGAGTACATCTGCATCGTGGATAACAACAGTTTTTATGTTTTAGCATTTAAATATCATTTCTGACCTGTAGACGGGGGCACTGTCTTTTCAACAGTGCACTATAGGATACATGTGATCACTCAGAACTTTCTTCTGTGCAGTGATGTTTACACAGACTAAACTCATACATTCAAAATGCCCCCGACAGCATAACACAGCCACCTCCTCTCCCTGCAGGGGGGTCAAGCATCTAGGCTTTTCCTTTAAATTGTCACCCATCTGTAGAGGGTTTTAATTGCTCAGCTGCCTCTGTTTTACCTGCACGCAAATAACCAAAGTAAGAGGACAACGACACTTGTGGAGGGTAATTACTAATAATAAAAATTATGTAATTATCATTTTCAAACAGGCAGACAAGCACACTCTACCTTTAAAGAGCGATTTTCATTCTAACTAAACTTAGACTGACGTGGTCTTTGACAGCGACGGTGTTGAATCATTTTTCAAGTGTGTTGTATAAAAGAAAAGCCTCGTCTCTCTGAAGAGGACATGTCAGCACGGCTTAGTTTTGCAAAGTTGCATCTGAACAATAAACAAAAAACTTCTGAAACAATGTCCAGATGAGACAAAAGTGGAGACATCCGGCTGTAATGCACAGCACCATGTTTGGTAAAATCAGCACCCTGTAAACCAGGGGTGGGCAACTCCAGGCCTCGAGGGCCGGTGTCCTGCAGGTTTTAGATCTCACCTTGGGTCAACACACCTGAATCACATGATTAGTTCGTTACCAGGCCTCTGGAGAACTTCAGGACATGTTGAGGAGCTAATTTAGCCATTTAAATCAGCTGTGTTGGTTCAAGGACACATCTAAAACCTGCAGGGACACCGGCCCTCGAGGCCTGGAGTTGCCCACCCCTGCTCTAAACTACGGTGATGGAGGGGTGATGATCTGGGCTTGTGGTCCATCCGGAGGCTATTTAAATGTCACCTTCCGTAGACGTGGGCACGCTGCTACCCTGCTCTGCTCCTGCACCATCTCCACACCACATCACAACGTTTGGTTATTTTGTTCTCCCCCGAAAAAAGTGAGAATGTCATCAGTTCTGATTGTCTGTTTGTTAGCAGTCTAGCATCCACAGTTCTCAAGAAATTATCTGTGAATGTAGCGCCAATGAGAGCTCGAGCTGATTTAACTTTGGTGAATTTTGGTCACACCAAATGTGAAAAATCTGTAAAAACTTCAATATTACAGCTTAGCTGTGATTCACACATACAACATCTGACATATACGGACTGCTTTACAGCACTGATGTGGATTTACATCTTTACTGTTGAGTTCAATAAATTTAGTCTTCATCCACGAGCCGTTTGTAACATTCACAAATGAAAGCCTGAATGGTAAATGGTCTGTATTTGTATAGCGCTTTACTAGTCCTCAAGGACCCCAAAGCGCTTTACACATTCAGTCATCCACCCATTCACACACTGGTGATGGTAAGCTACATTGTAGCCACAGCCACCCTGGGGCGCACTGACAGAGGCGAGGCTGCTGAACACTGGCGCCACCGGGCCCTCTGACCACCACCAGTAGGCAACGGGTGAAGTGTCTTGCCCAAGGACACAACGACCGAGACTGTCCAAGCCGGGGCTCAAACCGGCAACCTTCCGATTACAAGATGAACTGCCAACTCTTGAGCCACGATCGGCCAGAACGAATGAACTGAAGCAACAATGTAGCGCTCATTAAAAAAATAAAAATAAAAAAAAATCATACAGAACATAATGATGAAGATTTATTGCAGTTAAAGATGTTTTTTTACAAGCTACTGAATGTGTACCCAATGTTTCACAACTGCATGTAACAATAACCATTTATAGTATCTTACGCGAGTTTTTTACTTGTCAGCTCAAATAATGGCCGTAACCCAAAAGCAAATATCAGCGATGATCGCCTGTTAAGCACAAAAATCATCGCGGGACATTTTTATGTGAACATCTCATCTTTGAAAATGGATATTATGATGTGATGCAGGAATATTCTAGTCTGCATATAGAAGTAAGAATTTCTTTGTTTTGTTATTAAACCGTTGGTAGCAGAAATTAAACCGTGGTGAATCGTAAACATGATGGCCCACATTTGACAAGAATGTTTTTAGCCTTTAGAAATCCTAATGGTTACCATTATCATCTGGTTGGGGCTTTCATGCTGCTCCCATCAGCTACAAAAACAACATTTCCTCACTGAATTGCAGCTTGTTAACTCGGTGAAGCTGCTGGCGTACGGAATCACAGATAATTGCATGAGTCACCAGATTGTCTTTAATTCCCCCTTTCAGCCTCACGCTTCCTGCTGCGGATGCTCGTTCTCTCACCTGTCACGGTGTCAGTGGTTACTAAGGCTGGGCCGAGAGGACAGAAGCTGTCAAATGTCTTTCCTAGAAGCCACTGCTTCCCGTTACGCTTCATCTGCCAGTCACGAGCGCTGACGTCATTGGCCACGGTGAACCCGGCCACGTAGGAGAGAGCGTCTTCCTCCTAATAGAAAGAGGAGTGGAAATCAAGTCAGAACAGCTGCTTCGCCAAGCGTGAAAGCACCGCGGCCTTCATTGATGCTGTGATGCTGACCTTGATGTGTTTTCCTCTTCGTCCTATCACAAAGGCCAACTCCACCTCCCAGTCCACCTCCTTCAATCGCACAAAAGGCCAAGATGATGTAAAAACGGCGTCAAGAAGCATCACATGTGTATTTTTTAGCATTAATAAATTAAAGTATACTAAAAACAGCTTGTTTTTTTTTTTTATGCAAGTGTTGTGCTGTTAAATTATTGTCCTGCTCACATCTATCAAAGAAAACAAAAGAATTAATTTGATTGGTTAAATTTTAATCAGGCACTAAATGTGAAATATGTCACAGGGCCTACTTTTAATGGCTAACGTAAGGAGTCCCCCAAATCTTTTCTATAATACTTTGGTATTTTCTTCACTCTAGTCTGGCTTGTCCAGACCAGATTCCTACTTTAAACAGTGACCTACTCAACCTTTAACCACTCATGTAAAAGTATTTTTCCATTAAAAGTAAATGTTAATGTGACAACTTTCAAGGGATTTGAAGTTCAAAGCTAGAGAGATGCACTTCTACACAATCCTATCCAATTCGCATACTCTGAGATCAGTATGTAGGCTGCTGATCAGCAGAAAAGGTCGCGTGCAGTTGACTTCAGTCTGTCTGCAGTGGTCAAAGTGTGTGAGCTGTGCAGACTTGGGCTAAACAGACACAGCTCAGGGTGCACTGACTCTTTGATAACATACATTATCAGCTCAATGCAGTCTCTTCATTAGTTCTGGTGTTTGAACTAAGGAACAACACAACCCATTTGAAAAATATGACAAAGATGACCTTTATTATCTGCACACCACACTGCCTTTAACGCAGATAACGTGGGTCTGTGTCGTCTGTAAGGCTACATTAGATGTGTTACTCCTTTGGGAGTAATTCTGGATAATAAGAGCGGAGATTTCAGGCTTGTTTGAAGTCAAGGCTGATAAAAGCTAGAGGTGATAGCTCTTGTGGTGGTTTTTGCTCAGAGATCTTCAACAATCATCTTACAAGAATTTTATTTATTTTTTGTCTTTTTCTAGATATAACTTTGACTTCTTTTGAGTTAGCATTGTTCTTCCTATTAAGGCCTCTGTCAGTCTTGCCCTCACCTGGCTCTCAGAGGGCAATATGATGTCATCGTACGGCCCTGTGATGGCGCTGGGAAACTTGTTGAAGATGATTGGTTCTTTGGGGATTGGAGCATTTTGTTCCAGGCAGTGGTCGCGGTAGTTCATACCCACACATACCACCTTCTCTGGACCTGTCACTGGAGACAGCAGCTGGATGTCTGCTCGGTCTACTACACACTTACCGGACGCCAAAGCTCTGAGGATGATGATGAGGAAGACTTGTTTTAGATGATGTGGAAAACAGAAGTTGAACAGATGACCAAGCTTGTTGACGTATGTGAGAAAGAAGATTGTGTTAACTGAAAATACTAAAATGATGATGATTTGAGATGAGTGTAATCAAATAAGCTGATGATTGAGTCATTTGAGTAGAAGGAGCATAAGGCAATAGTATGGCTGTATTAATTAATGGCTTAATGGAAGAGAGTTGTTGATACCTCTGTGCACACTCCAGGCCCTTGTCTCCCAGCTCCAGAAGCTCTCGCATTGTTGACGGCATCAAGGGGTCAAATGCCTTCAGATCCACCACACTGTGCCCCTCACCTTGCTCCACTCCCACCCTGATGCTTGCTTCTTCACCACGACGTCGAAACTGCACCAGACGCATCGCTGCACCGCTGAGTCCTCGCCTCTGCACGTCCACAGCTTGCCCCTGAGCGATTACACTCCTGAAGATGCAAAAGGAGCGAAGAGGAAGTCTCATCTGTTCGTGTGAGAAGAAGAGGAAGTGGAAACAGATAGTAGAGGTCATACCTGATCCTTCAACAAATGCACAGTCCAAAGACATGGATGGTAGTTTAACTGATTTTGTGTGAATAAACATGAATAATCGTTTTTCTCTATATGTTAGCCCTCTGGTAGATTGGTGACCTGTCCATGGTGTAGTGTGACTCTCACTGGGATAGGCTCCGACCCAACTGTAGCCTTGAATTGGATTAGAGAAATAAGATGGAGGACTATAGCTTCATTTTCCTGTTGTTAGCTGACAGGAGCGGCGCCTGGTGTGATATGCTGCTGCTGCTGCTTCAGGTGTGCTGTGCACAGAAGTTCTTCAGTATACACCTTGGTTAATAAATGGTAAATGGACTTGTTCATGCTGCACAAGGCCGGGCGTCATGGACACCCAAGTTTGTGAATATGAAAACTTAAGAATGTGGTCGTTTTCTGAAAATCACCTAGGATTTTAACATTGATATTAAAGGTGCAGCTACTAGGAGGCTGTAGTGTAGCACTGGTGACCACTACCATTTTCTACTTTTCTTGAGCAGTCAGTCAGCATGTCTCATTCTCACACACACACACACACACACACACACACACACACACACACACACTCTTTTAAATGTAAGTGACTTCTATCTAACATTCACACACACATTTACACTCCAATTAAGACTGACACTAAGCTTTAGTCTGAGATATCGAAATCCACCGACAGTAGACCACCTGAGCCACAGCTGAACAATGACTGGATATTTGATTTAAAGAAAATAAGGCATTTTCCCCCAGAGACCTGCCTAATATGACTGGATTGTTTCCCCCTCTATTTCTGACCATTCTATGTAAACTATAGCGCTAGCTGTGTGGGAAATCCTAGTATATCATCAGTTTCCGTTTATAATGCAGTGCAACGATTCTGTCATGCACTACTTTTCTAATATTCTCCAGATTCTGACTTTTAATGCCTCAGTCTAAACTCCTTAAACTCTTAAAACTTGAGTGAACCCTAACTTTTCTGAGAACCGGCTGCCATAATGGAGCAAGTGCAAATTAAGTTCGCTAATCTGCACAAAATAATAACACGTAATTATCTCCCGCTGTCGCATTGTAATAGAGCTGCAAGTTGTAACCACGGTGGAAAAAGCAGCTTCTCTGTGCAGCTTCTGTCCCTAGAAACGGTACCTGCAGCCTGGGATGATTTGCTTATCTCGGAATTTTTTTTTTATCATTTTTAACTCTTATTTTATACTAAAACACTTACAGAACAACCGTGACACCTACTGCTTCCACTTCGACCTTTGCACTGCCTTCAGTCAATACTCACCTCCGCAGTTTTTGCAGCTCTGCACAGAAAACACTACTTTTAGCTACTTCCGGTTAGCGTTTGTAGTCCGTCAGCTCAGTCTCGTCCAAAGCGAGATAAATCACTCAGCCAGCGACGGAGTGCAGCCACGATTATCATTTATATCATTGCTAGTTGTAATTAATATATATGTGTGATGTAATCATCTAAATTGAGCTTTTGGCTTTTTAATGAATCGGAAGTAGAAACTACAAATCCCTGCTGTGTCCTTATTGTGTCTTGAAGTACAGTAGGAAATTTGGCGGCCTGGCTAACTTAAATTTAGACATTTTCTACAACAAAACACGAAATAAATTTACAGCACATAATTTTGCTGCTTAACCACACACTGAAACCAGCCGTTTAGTGTCAAAGCTGCCTTTATTAGCCGACCCAAAAAGCACTTTACGGCTAAGCTTGTCTTTATCTTGCAGCTACGGAAGTCCCTGAAGGCAGCGTGAGTGGATCATGTGACCAATTCCTAACCGGTGTAGGAAGGATCATTTAGGCTTTTCATCCTGAAGGTAGCAGAGCAAGACGACAGAAAATGTGCACCAGGTAGTATTTACGTTTTATTTAAAATTCAAAACGGCTAATTTAACGGTTTTCTGACGTGCAGCTTTCTGCCGCATGCGCAGAATCGGATCCAATTTCAACATGTTTTTGTATTTTAACCCACAAATAGCAGGCTGTGAAAATAAGATATATTTTACTGTAATATAAACTTAATGCAATAAGTCAGAGTGGTAATATAGCAAAAAGGAGGCCATATTAATCCACGTGTCTCACATAAACGCGTAGTTTTAAGTAGTCGTAAGTAGTAGTAATGATATTGCTGTGAGTGTGATTACTTGTTTAAGCACGTGTTTAACTGGCTTTGCACACAGCTGCGTGATATTGAATTTATTGTTTTACGTGTTATTTATTTAGTTAAAATGTGGATAAATCCGAACCTACCATCCTGCTTGCAGATATTTATTCATATCTAGTTTTCATTTTCGGTTACTTCTTCTAAGCGTCATATGATGCCAGAAGTATCTGACTCATGTGAAATGAGTCAGTCTCGTGAGCATTTTATTCCCTGTAAAGCGCAGGTTATTTGGTCTGGAGACAGTCATTTTAGCTCAAGCAACAAGATTTCTGGCTTCAAGTTGCATGGACAACCAAAGTCTAAACGTGTTTACCGCCACAGGAAATGTATTGTGTGACACTCCTTAGCAGCTGTAGACAACACAGAACCTTGGCCCACTTTTTTTTTATCAGTAGCCTGCATTATAAAAGACTGATTGTGCAACTCTGTCTTCTGAGATATCGTGTTAGGCTCTGCTGACATTGCAGTTTCTCTCTCCAGCGTCCAGCCCATCCAATGGACGAGCGACCTCAGGAACCAGAAGTAAGTATCAGGGCCCCACTTCCTCTTTGACTGTCAGTTTTTATTCTTTTGATTTTCTTAAAAGACCGTTTGTTTCTTCTTTCTAGTTTTGATGGGATTGTTTTAGTGACCCAGAGCCATGAATCCCTGCCCTCTGAACTTGAGTCCCTGAAAGCCCCACTGCAGGACTACAGTGCTGTAAGAGTCCGACTCTCTTCTTTCGACTATATATTTGCTTGCAGTTGTGCAAAAGATGGGCATAGAAGCTGGATTAAAACAATAGGGTTAAACAAATAAGACCACATTAAAATAAACTTGAGGAGAAGTTAAAATAAGGAGAAAAAAGGTACGTGTCAGTATATTTTCATGTTTTATGTCCTTGGAGAATTGTTACAAACTTAATGAAAAAGAAAGCAAGTCATGGCTGGCTGATCTCATCGGGCAGGGCATTCCAAATCTGATGGAAAAACACTTTCACATTTAAACCTTGTCTGAAACTTTCTATAAGGGCGTCACCAAAGCAAATAAAGGGCCAAATGAAATTAAATCATCTTAAATTGAACCAAGTGATTGGTAATCACAAGATCCACAAACCAAACAATAATCTCAATTTAAGCTACATTATATTAGATTTAAACAATCACTTTATTAAATCAGCACAGTTTTAGCAGATATTCATCATTATATCTTGTTGTCATTCCTGCTACATTAGTGTGAAAAAGCATCACACAGTCTGTTATGTTACTGTGACAGTAAGAAGTTAAGGAAGTGTGATGGATGTGAGCAGCTGCATTGAAGGACCTGAAATTGCCTGCCCTCTAAACCTCAGTGTGACAGTGACGTCCTGCAGTCATGGTACTACTACTGCCCTCTACTGATGCATTGTGCTTTGTGGTGATTCTAGGTGGACAGCGGTCTGGGGGAGGAGGTGGTGGTCATCAAGGTCCCTGGCCTTCCTGGTAACCGCTTGGTGTTTGCCTCCACCGGCCCCGTAAACCGCGACTACGATGACATCAGGCGCTTCAGTGATGCAGCAGTCAACGGGATCCAGCGGTCAGTTGAAGGCAGCTGACTTTTTTTCTTCTCCTTCTTTGACTTGAATTGCTGGTTTACTTCCATGTTTCTTACCTCATGTGGTGTCTGTTTGCCCTTTCAGTGCCTTAAAAGCTGGCATGCAGCGCCCCCTGCTGGTGTGCCCTCCACACGCAGACTACAAGAACAACACCTTGGTGGCTGCGCTCGGAGCCCTTCATGCACTCTACATGGTGAGAAAATATCTTGATTGATGGTTTACCGTTTGCCAGTAATGACAGGTTTAGTGTATAAGTGCTATCATCCATGTATGGAAATCGAAAGGTGTGTGAGGTGGACACAAGCAGCTGCAGACACTACACACAGTCACTCTAGAGACGCTGTCCGCAATCATAATGATGCTGTGGCCAAGTTTAGAAATTGTATTCAGATAGTTTCCCTGTATGGAGCCATGAATTAAAAACAAGAAAACGTATCTGTGTGCAAAAAGGACACTCATTCACCCTCTTTGTGCCCAAAAGCCTCTTGAAGTGAGAGAGAGCAACGTGAAAAAAAATGACCACAAGGTGTGTGTTCTGGGACTGTGGGCAGCGGAAGAGGCTCGGGGAACAAAGCTGGTGGAGCTGGCTAATGCTCTGGAGAATGGGAGGTGAGTCAGATACTTGAACTCATTGTCTGCACACGTTTCCTAAGCTGACCACATTTGGCCCCCTCAGACTGGCGTACCGTGACATCGGTGGATCAGACCCTGAACGTATGGCTGCTCCTCGTGTGGCTGATTACGTCCAGGAACTCTTTAAAGACAGCCCTGTGAAGGTAAGAACGAGTATTATTACATCTATATTCTGCTTTTGTTTTTTAAGAAAAATTCAGAATTTGGAATTTTTGTTGATTTTCAGTCTACAACTTTTTTTTAAATTTATCTTTGGTTCTTCTGTGACAGTTTAATCCACGTTTTCTCACCTCAAACCTCTGCGTTTGTTCACCGTCAGGTTGAAGTGGTGAGCGACCTGAAGACTCTGGAGAAAGAGTATCCGTGCCTGGCTGCGGTCAACCGCTGTGCCAACAGTAAGATGCCACTGACCCACAAAGCTGTTAAGATGGGGGTTTTTTTTAAAGCTATCAAACTGATTTAATGTTTTCTTCTTTTACAGGTGTACCCCGTCACCAGGCCCGAGTCGTCAAACTGCAGTACTGCGGAGAGGGGCCGATCGAAAAGACGCTCATGTTGGTGGGAAAGGTGAGACTACACTCTTACGTGTCTGCCCTTGAACCAATTAAATCGCTTTATTTAAATATTATTCATATAACACCAGATCATTACAATAGTCAGCCCAATGTACTTCATATTATGAAGTTGAGACCCTACAAGATGATATTAAACCCAAAATGAAAACCCCCTCAAATATCATATAGTCATATAAAATATGAATGTTACACCATTTAACCTCAGAGCCCATGGCATTGACTAACTTCATGCCCACAATGAGCAGATATAAGCTTATGATCAAAAGTGTATTTATCCAGATTAAAATGTCTCTCTTACGGCATGTTCAGAGTTTAGCACCAGCTAAAACAGAGAGCTAGTTTCTTCAGTGTTACACAGATTTGCTGAACACTTAACTGCTTAAATTGGCTGTGAGTTGCCAGGTTGTGTTGACAGATGGGCTAGAACTGTATGTAGGGTGTAGATTGTTTACTACATTACATATCCAATCTGGTAAACACCATAGAGGCGCAGATGCATATATTATTGATTCGTAACAGTGTTTGATTATTATGGGAGTTAACAGGAAGAATGGCATGCAGGAAGGTGTCAGGTAGGAAATCAGAAAGAAGTGGCGGGTATTCGTTTGTACTTAGTCAGCAAATGTGCCTCTGATGTGGCGTTTCCAGGGTATCACCTACGACACCGGTGGAGCAGACATCAAGGCTGGTGGTGTCATGGCCGGGATGCACAGGGACAAGTGTGGAGCTGCTGCTGTCGCTGGCTTCTTCCAGGTGAATAATCGCCTCTTTGCACCTGAACAATAAATACTTGGAATAAATATTCATCACTTGTGACTCGGCTATAAATCAGCTCTGCACGCTGCTGAGTCACCGTTAATAAAAACCTTATTAGATGCACAGAGGTGAATATTTCGCCTCCCTGCAGTCTTCAGAGGGCCGCTATACATACTGAGATTTGATACATTTTAAATGGGGGAGTGAAACTTTTGAAACTCCTCTTGCACTTCAGATCGTAGCCCAGCTGAAGCCACAGCACCTGAAGGTTGTTGGCGTGATGGCCATGGTGAGGAACAGCGTGGGTGCAGGTCAGTGGGCTTCCATTTGTTTTTCCACAATATTTCTGTGGAGTCTCGTCAGCTGACATTTTTTGATTTTACTCAGATTGCTACGTGGCGGATGAGCTGGTGGTTTCCCGTGCGGGTCGTAGGGTGAGAGTGGGAAACACTGATGCCGAGGGTCGTATGGTGATGGTCGACCTGCTCTGCGAGATGAAGGAGAAGGTCGGAAAGCTCGGGAGACATCTTTAGCTGTTAGTTTTCAGTTGCATTCCTTCCCAGCGTGACCTTACCTCTGCTCTCCACACAGGCAGTAAATGAAGTTTCTCCGCAGCTGTTTACTATCGCCACTCTGACTGGTCACGCCATCAGAGCCATGGGACCCAACTACTCTGTGAGTACTGCTGAAACTCAGACAATATCTTCAAGAGCTGTGTTTTTATTCAAGAGCATGTTTAACAGTTGAAATGAACCATTTATGTAAAGCCTCAAGCAGTTATAGCTGCTCTCTCTTTAAAACAAATTTCTTTTGATTGAGTGCTCCTTGCAAACAGAAGGTTTGAACAGCAGGCTAATGGGACTTCTGTGCTCACGGCCAGAACAGCGTGCCTGAGCTGAACATACGGAGGACATCTGCTCTCACTGACTTATAGCCTAAAGTTAAAAAATAAATAAATAATAAAACAGATTGTTTAGAGTAATCTGAAGATGGAGCTTTTGGCTTACAGGGTTTCTTATGCATACACTAACTACTTTGGCAATGTTTAAAATGAGCATGCACTATTGTAACTAATTTTTTTTTTTTTTATCAATACAAAACAAAAAACAGTCTGAACACATTCCTCAAACCCAACCCACCCTACCCCTAGAAAACCAGATCAAGGATATGAATATAGTCAGACATTAACATATTTACTCAATCGTGTATAAAAATATGTTGTCATGTTGTCATTCTGTCACATGCATTCAGTACACCAATACTGCTCTGTGTTAGTAATGACAGCTTCCATGCTTATACTATACAAATTATATAAATGGTTGCCAGGTAACATAAAATGTGTTGTATCTGATCTAATTTAATTCAATTCAGATTTATTTATACAGTGCCAAATCACAAAAGCAGTCGCCTCAAGATGCTTTATATTACGAGGTAAAGACCTACAGTAATAAGAGAGGAAAACAACCCTCTGTGAGGAAGCACTTGACAACAAATCCTTCCATGGAGAGAGAGTGAGCCTTCTAGCCAACAGAGATAAGAAGGCAGTCACGTTCACTTAGAGAGATATCTAATGGGGCCACCCCAAACGGTGAAATCAATGGAGATGGATGTGCTGTTTGTCCACATTTTAGAAAACAAGCCAAAACATACAACAGTGGTCAGGATCCTCCGCATCAGTCACACGATGATCAGCAGACCAATGACCACTATGTACAAGTTTAAACTGGACTACAGTTTGCCCAGTTGGGTCTGAGGTAGATTCTCCCAAATCAGTTTCCCAGTTTGTTTTTAAGATCTTCTAAACTAGTCAGGTGATGCGTATTGAGAAAAGCATGGATTTTACTCATAATCTCTTTGTAATCAAGTTGGCATTTAGAAATCTGACCTAAATTTGTTGTTGTGGTACATAAACAGTAACAGTCTGAATTCTGAGCTAAATGAAACAAAGAATCTGTGACCCCTCCTTTATGATAGGAAAAAAAATAAGAGCAGTGTTTTAATCATCATTGTTGTACTAAGTTAAGTTTGGAACTTTTTGATTTAGATCATCATGGATAACGGACCAGCCCATCGCAGCGGGAACGCTGCTCAGTGGCAGAAAGGTGAGAAATATTTACAATTATAGATCTACTTACCTAAGGCTTCTCCAGCTCTTTCAGCTGGAGCTGAATCATTTTGTTAACAGTTGAGTTAGTTCACCTGTTTTGCCAGGTGTACAAACCAAAACAGCCAAGACAACTTCACTGACAGAGGAAACGCCGAATAACCAGTCCTTTAGTTATTTTAACTGTACAGATGATGCTTTGAATTACTCTGTTCTGCTCATTTCAATTACAGCTAAAACCATTATTCAATGAATGGACTCCTTGATTGCTGCATATTTACTCAGATACTTTGGTTAATTGGATTTCAATATGTTTTAAAAAATGAATTATGTTTGCATCGAACTCAGTTAAGACATAACTTTAGTGCAGACTACAGATTTATGGGACCTGATTTAGGGTCTAATTAATTAGAAAAATCTTCCCAGATCTTTACACAGACTGTCTAAAACAGGGCAGCCTTTCAAAGCTTATTTATATATAAATTGAATCATGTGACCTCTTTAGAATCTATGTTTTCAACAGCTTTTAACTTTTTTTTTCCGGTGTAACTATTATTGGAGCAAATTATAATGATATTGTCAGTGAGACCACTCCTGTTGGCCTAGTACTACCGTTTTCCCAGCAGATGCTGCTATTGTAAGAATTGCAAATACTTGAAAAGAAGTAAAAGCACATTGCTTCATAAACCTCTTTCCACCAGTGCAGGGTCCTATCTTGTTCCTGTTTCATGCATTCAGCCCACACCACTATAAACCTGCTGATCTCATAGCTGGAACCACTGATGTTAGCTGAGGGGCAGCTGCAAGATACCACTGATAATGTCTGCTGTGACTTTCATTCTGTGAAATGACCCTACCTTCTCCTATACTAGCACAATGTTGCCTTCAGTTGGCAGAACGCTGCCTTTGATTTACACTAATACATGGCCTTCTCCCTTGCAGCCGGAGAGGTGCTGGGCGATTTGTTTGAGGTGTCTACTATCAGGCGCGAGGACTATGAGTTCCACAAGGGCCAGTCTGAGTACGAGGACATCCTGCAGTGCAACAACCTGCCGTCCTCTGCTACACCTCGAGGACATCAGACACCTGCAGCTTTCCTCATCATGGCTTCAGGACTTGACAAGGTGCTTGCTGATTTTATTCATCTGCTATTCATGTGAAATGTGTGCATTCGTGTGGAATGACCTGTGTTACCTTGTGCGTGCCCACCACAGCACGGCGTGGATTCTGAAGCCCCTCTGCCGTACTCCCACATTGACATCGCCGGGTCCAGCGGTCCTTTCCCAGGTGTACCAACAGGAGCCCCAATCGTCACCATGGCAACCAACTACATACTCTCTGATCTCTAAACAGAGAAATTTAGTCTCTGCACTTAAACCCTGCACAAATTTCTTCCCATCCAATTACAAAAGAAACACCTGCTACAGCACTTAAAAAATTAAAAATAATCTGTCCTGTTTGACATGAATTAATACCTCAGACTGCTTTTCTGTAAGACTGTTTGCTGCTTCATATCCGAATCAAGTGTCAAACCAGCCTGTCAAGTGGCCTGAATCAGTACATTCTCAGGGGTTAAATGGCCGTGCAAACGTAACATCCTTTTCTATGTGTGCCTGTATGTATGCACCAGACTTTAGATGTGATTTGTGTAATTTGTGACACCATGTGCTTGTCAAACCAAGTACTTCATCAATAAAAAGGTTTTTGAGGTCTTTGTGTTCTCTCAACGTAACTTGTTTTCTTACAAGGAGGAAGCCCCATTTTTATTGCCTTTGGACCAAGTTTAAAATAAAAAAGGAAGTGATGGATTTTTATTTATTTTTTTTTTTTTAAACTGGAAAATCCTAACTGATGTTCAAAATTGTTGCACTTGTAGTAAACCTATTTTTAAAAAGACTAGATACATTTAGCTAACTATTAAGCTTTGTAAAATTTTGAATAGTTAGGTGATAGCTACAGTTAATTTACACATTTAGCATGCAAAACAGTCATATTACAGTGGTCATTTTATATGACAAATACATTTTGTTGTTTATATAGAACAAGTACTTTGGATGTGAAGATTAGCTCCCACTTTGATTTAAATTCAATACTTTGTCACTGAAAAGAAGTCTAACTACAGATTGAATCTGACTGATACCATAATATAAGAAAAAGTTAAATCACAACAGTGTGTCTCAGTTTTGTTTTGTAGTAAAATAAATTGCAGCTGCTACACTTTGGACTTACATTTTAAGAAATAAATGTACTGCTCATTGCCCAGATTGTCCTGTATGTATAAAACAAAGTTGTTTTTTTTCTTTAGATGAACAAGAACTTCCATCCATCCATTCACTTCCGCTTATCCTTTTCAGGGTCGCGGGGGGCGCTGGAGCCTATCCCAGCTGTCATAGGGCGAGAGGCGGGGTACACCCTGGACAGGTCGCCAGTCTGTCGGTTGTTCAGTCTGACGTCACTAGCCGTATCTGGGTCTAAACTCTGCTGCAGGTCCATATATCAAATGATCACTGTGGCATTACTGAGAGTTGAAAAACTGTCTAAAGTCTTTCATCTTTAATAAAATGATCAGCGTTCTGCTCTACCAGGTGTAACAATTGAGTTTAGCATCCAGGCATCCATGAAAATGGAATTTATGACATTTAACGGAGTTAGAAGTTAGCAGGGAGTTAGCTCGCTAGCTTCTATCTAAATACAATATAGCATGTCCTGACTGCGGGGTTTTGGAAACAAATTAAAACGTACAGCTCTGTTATCACTTCCAGCATAAATGAAGACAGAAAACTAAACAGCAGTGATGTTTGTAGGGTTACTGAAGTTGGGCTAGCTGGTATATAATGATGTGCTATGTGACCGCTAGCGACACAGCTATGTTAGCATAATATAAACAAGCTAACTTTTTTTCCACTCGATAAAAGTTAACGTGAGTGTTCTCGGTGGTCAGAAACAAATGTAATCGCATGGCAGGATGCTGTAAAAGGACCAAACTTCAGCCGGGAGAACAACTGAGATAATCCATCCACAATACGAGGTTAGTCATTCATATACTGCTGCATGGGCTGAGCTGTAGTTACATCCTAAGGTTTTAAAAACTGAGCTTAAATAAATGATTAGTGGTAATAAAAGCTGAGGGAGGTCAACAGGGATCACTGACTGTTTTAGGAGCTTTTTGAGATCAAATAGAAGAAAATACATAACATTAAACATGTTAACAACACAAAAGCCATATTACTACTTTAGACCCGGAAGTAGGATTCGTCGCGTCATCACTGAACAACCGGGACAGACAACCATTCACACCTAGTGGCAATTTGGATTATCCAATTAACCTATCCCCACAAGCTGCATGTCTTTGGACGGTGGGAGGAAGCCGGAGTACCCGGAGGGAACAAGAACTTTTATGGTATTTATTCATGTATTTCTTAATTACTTTGGTGTTGTATGAATGGCTATGGGAAAGGTCTTTATCGGTACTAAAAGCCTGTAAAACGTCTGAAAAAAAATTCCAAAACGTGATGCCCAAAATTGTCCAGTGGGCCAGATTTGAGTTTTTGCTAGGTCGATTCTGGCCCCCGTGCCCTATGTTTGACACCCCTGCTGTACAGTGTTGTATAATATTCTGTATAATTTGTCCAGGTTACAAAATTGTCCTCTCCAACATGGCTGAAATAATCGCCCACTCTTTTAAGCGGTTGTGGCGTCGACAAGGAAACGGAAATGACGCAATCGCGCCCCCGAATCATTAAAACTGGCTGTTAGCGCGCGCTTCCAGCTTAAACTCCTCTGTACCGTGAAAGTGGTAATCACGTGCCGTGTCTGTGCTCGCCAGCAACACAAAACCTGAGCTCTCAGAGAAGCCTTTCTCATCTTGTCATCTGCGCAGACATAAAACTCCACAGCAACCATGTTCGAGGCTCGCCTGGTCCAGGGCTCCATCCTGAAGAAGGTGCTGGAGGCTCTGAAGGATCTGATCACAGAAGCCTGCTGGGACGTCAGCTCGTCCGGCATCTCCCTGCAGAGCATGGACTCCTCTCACGTCTCACTGGTGCAGCTCACTCTGCGGCACGATGGCTTCGACTCGTACCGCTGCGATAGGAACCTCGCCATGGGAGTCAACCTGAGCAGGTGGAGCACATATACCAAACATAAAAAATAGAGCTTATAGGTAGAAAATACTGTCTTAACACCGTTTGATGCCAGCCCGTTGCTGGTTCTTGATGGGGCTTAGCTAAGAGGAGTTTCTGCTGACTAATGTCCCCAGGTTGACAGGTTGAGTTGTCAAAGTTTATCGAGTCTAATAACACGAAAAAAAATGGCTGCTTGGTTTGTGACGCGGTCACTATTTTTGAGTCTCACGATCGCTTTTAGCCCCTTTTAAGCGCACTTTATTACATCTTAATGCAGCTTCTGATGCTGACAAAGAACAAGGCCATCTTGGCGGAGTTGCCCGGGCATGTCTGCCTCCTGAACTTAGTTAACTCTTTAGTGACCGCTCTGAAATGGCGCGCTTTGTATATTAGATGTTGTTAAGGGGGCAAAAACATTTTAAAGTTTAAATTACGATTGGAGCAGTTTGAGAGAGTTCCGCTGCTTTGTGATTGCGCGGTGACAGCGTTTTAGCGCCAAACTGTGCGCCGGGATAGTTGGCGGGAATTGTTGTTGAACCCGGGAAATACCACTTCCGTTCCTACGTCACTGCCTGTTTAGTTGTTTACAACGCTTTTTAATCGGCAAATTAGACTGTTAGTAATATTTATTTTAAACTGTTTTATTGTTTAGCCTGTTGTCGCTGCAGGTCCTTCTTTTAAAAAGAGAACAGACTGAATGATATTTTTATTTAACTACTGACTACTTGTTGAAATTTTCAATTATATTTTGCGGAAAGGATTTGATTTATTGTGTGAATGACGTGGTTATATTAGTTATTTATTTAGTTTTGTTGTATTTTATAATGCAGCGAGACTAAAGTTTACTGATTTATTTTTTTTTACCTCTCTTATCCAGTATGTCAAAAATCTTGAAGTGTGCCGGAAATGAGGACATCATCACCCTCAGAGCAGAAGACAATGCAGACACGCTCGCCCTCGTCTTTGAGACTCTCAGTAAGTTTGAATTCTATGTTTATTCAGTAACATCAGTCTGACTGGTGGTGTCACGGTGGTGTATTTACCGCTTCTCTTCAATCTTGCAGACCAGGAGAAGGTGTCAGATTATGAGATGAAACTGATGGACCTGGATGTGGAGCAGCTTGGTATTCCGGTAAGTCAGCTGTTACATCCTCAATTTGTATACGGCAGGGTTTTCCTCACACGGTTGCTAACCTTTCCATGTCTGTCGGTCCCTCCAGGAGCAGGAGTACAGCTGTGTGGTGAAGATGCCCTCCGGGGAGTTCGCTCGCATCTGCCGTGACCTTTCACAGATCGGCGACGCCGTCATGATCTCCTGCGCCAAGGATGGAGTCAAGTTCTCCGCCTCAGGCGAGCTGGGCACAGGAAACATCAAGCTGTCCCAGACCAGCAATGTGGACAAAGAGGACGAGGCTGTGAGTATGAGAGCTCAGCATGTTTTGGCAGACATGGGCAAGACAATTGCATAAAATTTACATGTGAAATAATTAAAATGTGATGGTTTAAATATGCATTTTGTGCTCCGTTTTAACTGGCTCCTGGTGTAATGTGCTATTACTGCCAGAAGGTGGCAGTAATGCACTCACAAGCTGTTCAACAGTAAAAACGCAATAAAATAAAAAGAGAGAAATACTGACCTATGACTGGATCAGTTTAAGTTTCTACCAAGAAGTGACTTTTGCTGTTTGTACAGAGTACAGGTGGAGGTTGAAAGCTCTGCAGATGTTTCAGTGTCATGAATTCATGACTGTTTATTTAAAGGCATCAATTAGTTACCAGCAGATTTAAGACCAACTTTTTTTTTTTTTTTTAATTTAAATAAATCAAGTATTCTTAAATATTTGTTGCCATCTTAATGCTGAGACAGCAATTAAGGCCTTTACTTTAGAGCTTCTTATTTACTCTATGAGCTGGTGATCTGAGTGAGTGTGGCAGCACCTGTTAAGTTCTTGGCTCTTCCCTTCCTGTGTTTAGGTTACGATTGAGATGAATGAACCCGTCCAGCTGATCTTTGCCCTCAACTACCTGAACTTCTTCACCAAGGCCACGCCACTCTCCAAGACCGTCACTCTCAGCATGTCCGCTGATATCCCCCTGGGTACGTGCATCTGCTCTTCCCTCAAATGACTGCAGGATTCTTCGTTTGGTGTGTCGTGGCCTAGACTTGACTGTTTGTTTTGTTTTTCTCCCTACAGTGGTGGAGTACAAGATTGCTGACATGGGGCACATCAAATACTACCTGGCACCGAAGATTGATGAGGAGGCTTCTTAAGGTGTTTCTAACAGACCAAAAAGGGAGAATAGAGAAAAGCGAGACGACTGCGACTTGTCCCGAGTGATTGAAGCACTGAAGTGATCTCATGGCGGTCGATCACTCTGCCCCGAGGTTTCTGATCTGCTGTCCGCGGTGGAAGGTCGGCCTTTTATAAGCAGCCAGCTGTCAGCTGTATGAATGGTGCCATCTGCGTGATGCAGTGAAGCCTCAGAGCACCCGGCTCTGGTCCAGACATCCCCAGTGTAAATGTCAGCACTTGCTCAATCTAAATTAGAGTCGCTCTCTATTTTTGCCCGTTTTTGGGAAAGCAGATTTAAAATGTCATATTTCCTTTTCGTTTTTCCTCCCTTTTTTTCTTTTGTAGATAACACATTTGTAAATACTTCCTGTGGTTCAGCACTGTCAGTCAAACGCAATGTTTTTGTATTCATGGATTCATTCCCAAATAAATAATTGAGGTTGTTTAAAAATAATTTTGTCTCGTTTTTCTGGACATGTGTGAATATTCTTTCTGTATTTATCACACTCCTTGCAGATCTCTAAGCTGTTATGCTCATTTGCACCAAGGTACAGACCTACACAGCTTTTTAAAAAAGTTTTTATCTTTTATGTTGAGCACATTGAGTTTAGGTGTAATCAAATGTAGGATCTAACACTGACACTAGCTGTAAAATGAAATGTTTCTTTTTTGCACCATCTGCAAACCACAGCGACGTGAAATTACGGCTCAAGAAAGGAATCAAATCTAAAAAAAAAATCAAAGTTTTTGTGATTTGGAAACAAATAAACAAAAATCCTCTAAGTATTGTCATTCCTGTCTGTTGACTTGTTATAAATAGTTTTGTTTTTTTGAGAAACAGGTCATGTTCTCTATTTAAAAACAGGGTTTTGCTAAGAGTTAATAAGAAAGAAAGCGATCCATCTGGCCTGTTCATCATCAGAATCATTAAGAAAAAAGTAAATAATGTCCTGTTTTTTTGGGGGGGGGTTTTCTCTCACATTCACAAGCTAAGAAATGTAAATCAGTTCCGTCACTGCACAGTTTTTATCAGTTGTAAAAGAAAAGACCCAAGTTTGCATTTAAGGTTATAAAACTTGATCAGCAAACTCTTGTTATTTTTCCTAAAAACCTCCCCAAATCGTATTGATTCAATCTTCATTGAGTCAACATGACGCAGTAATCAGAAATGGCCACTAGGTGATGCTCTTCTGCTACTTCTGATTTTATTTTTCGGGTGAAACAAATGACCTGCAAAGTTAAAAACTGACTAAAATAGTTTTGTTTTTTTTATTGCAATCCTGAGGATTTTCTTCCTCATTCGGGAATTTTCCTTTGCAGTAAAGACTGTGCACAAAAGATCTTCATGGTCCAAAACACAATTTTGCAGTTTTCAAAAAGTATTTCAGTTTATTTTGCACTTAAATCTAACAGCTGCCCAGCATCCTTTTTCATAATCTGTTTCCAACTGTGTAACTGTGAACTCACTGCATTTCAGTTATTCAACCAGACAAAGGGGATTTTAATGGATTTTCCCAGAATCGCAAACATCATAGATAAGCTGTTTGAGTCAGGGTCCTCTGGAGCTTCAGCTCTGTGCCCCTGCAGGTCGATGACCAAACTGAACAAACTTGTGCATATTCAGAGAAATCACTTAACATGCAGCAAGAAATGCATCTGAGAAACAAGAGTGTGTGGCTGCAGCTGATTGTGTTATCTGTGTTGGAGGGCAGTAGGCACTGTAGAGTCCGTTTAATCCTCATAAAGCTTTAATCTGACTGGCAGACGCATCTGGCACGGCCTGTGTTTCATTACACAAAGCAGTCTGCAACATGACATAACTACAAACTAGCTGGTAGTGTTAGTAAATATCAAGCTAAGAGATTGGAAAAATTAAGGTAGCAGATTTTTTTACTTCAATTTCACAAAGCAATTTTATAAAAACAGGGAACAAAAGGCAGAACAGAAACATTGTTTTAACCCAGAATTGTACAATAATTGTTTTAGTCTTGATTTACTTGTTTTTAATGTTTTTGTTGGAAACTAACATTTGAGCAGCAGAGGCTTACAAAAAGACAGAAGTCTTTTTGATTAGTCTACCCAGACATGTTATAATTGAGAGACTCAAAGAGGCCTGAAATTTAATATATGGGAGATTTCAACAACAGCAAAGAAGGTGGTAGAAACATGGCTTCCAGGTTTCACTGGTGCTTCTATACATGCAGCTTTTATGCAATGGAGACACCTGAAAACATGTAAACTTAGCTTCTTTTTTCCCCAACTTTATTATAAATCCCAAATTTTTTTATTTTTGTATATTTTATGTTAATTTCATCATCGTCCCTACGAATGCAACATTATGAGCTCCAAACAAAATCTTTGAAAGAGCACCACAGGCCTACCAAAGACCAGTCGTAGGTCATGTTTTTGTTAGGAAAGTTAATTGAAATAAAGCCTCATGAAAAAACTTTAATTGTTAATGTTAATTAGCTTAGTCCTTGTAAAAATAGATGATTTAGCATAGCGACAGCAAAGTGAAGGTTTAAGGTTTGTAGAAATTCAGACTGGGTAAAAAAAAGGCTGTAGTTAGCTTAGGCTAGCTTACAGACTAGACACTTGTCTTAACTTGGTAATCGTTCTTAAACCTTTTCTGGTGCAATAAAATAATTTCAAGATTAGCAGATTTGAACCCAGGCTTCTGCAATGGGTCTCCTTCAGACATGATCCCTTTATTTTCCAGTCAGTCTCCAAGGCCCCCTAGTGGCTCGGCTGGGGAGCATCCCACAGTTTAACAGCCAATTTCAGGCTTTAGTTTAAGCCAACAAGTTTAAGGCTACACTGAGCTTTGCATACAGACTGGATACAATTAAGGCCATCGCAAGTAGGTAGGTATCTACCTGCAATACCACATGATATGTACCTCGTTTAATTTAAAGGGTAAAAACATGTCCTTAACAGGAGGGCTAGCATAACTTCATACAATGCTGGGGCTTGGGGCTAGCTGTAGATGGCTGCTCCTGGCCTATAACCACCTGCTTTGTTTTCTTGTCTGCAGATAGGTTGTCCTGGCCTTAGTTTAGCCTAACATCTTGGACAGTTTAAAAACAGCATGAACCTTCATGTGTGCTCTATGCAAAATGAACAGTGCACCATGTATCTTTAATCCATACAGAAAACTGAAGCATATCTCCCGCCTAGCAGTTGCCAGGAGACTGAGAGGGTTAGTTAATGCTCAGTGGCAAATTGTTTGTTTATGTAAGGATTAAACAGTATACCACGGGTTAATTGGTTAGCTTTAGGGATGAAGGATTTTGCTCTTTCAGGACCTAGTCTGGCTGTGTGTGCGTGTCCAAACTTGGTGGTATGCTTTTTACCTAGTATCAGTCTTCTCATTGTTACCACACAGCAACAAAGTAAATATTTCCCAGACTTTTTCCTTTGAGAACATTTCCCCATTTAGAGGAGTTTTCTCATCTTCAGGCTGTCAGTGAGCAATCTGACTTTGCTTTTACCTGTCCCAGTTGAATAAAGGATAAAGGCAGCCAGAGATAAGGGACAGCAGGGGAGAGACAGCGCAGATTATAACCTCACAGTAGACTGCCTGCTTTTGTAATCCCAGACTCCATCTGAATTTTTCTGCTGAAAGGGCTGAGCTTTCACCCAGCGCCACGAAAAGAGGATTTTTTTAATGCATTCATTCATGTCAGATAGATCTGATGAGATGTGCTTCATAACTCCTAGTACTTGAATGTCTAAATTCATTCCAGCACTCACCAGCTTTTTACCCTCTAATGAAATGTTCCACAGAGCCGTGCGTGCAGCTGTGCTCGCATTATTTTACTTCCTAAAGTACATTGTGTCTACCTGATAGAGCCAGTGCTTCAGATAAGAGCAGAAGTGTGTTGTCTCCAGATGCAGAGGAGCGAGGGAAAAGATGGGACTGTCATTTTAGGAAGTGACCGATAAAACAAAGCGACAGCGCAGCCATTTAAGCTGCCTCAATATTTAATTAAGCACTGCCATCCAGGTTAAGATTAATCACGTCCTGGAAGAGAGCAAGGAGGGTTCAGCCTGATTGGGGTTTCCACGCCTGAATTGGCCACAATTTTAAACGGCGTTATCAGCCGTGCTTTATAATAATGTCAGAGCTGTGTGTCTGAGTTCTGCTTAATGGACAGAGCCGACTTTGACAAAATCAGGCCACTCAGATAATCTGTCTGTGACTCAGAGCTCCACAGCGAGTGTGTGACTTTTGTGTCGTGCTGACTTGATATTGTTGGAAATCGTTTTTGTTTTCGTCTATCTAATTAGATTACAGTTACCGTAGATTGTGTTCTTAACAGATATAATCCAGAAGGTGATAATTACCACCCAGTCTTCAACACTGATTATTTGTCTTAACAAGCACAGTGAACCGCTTATTATCTGAGCCAATACTTTTTAAAATCTTCTTATTTAAGCAGCTCGAGGCAGCACAACTCAGAGGAACATTTCATATAAACACTGGGATTATTTATACGCTCTCGACAGCCACTTTGTTAGGTACAGCTGTTCAACTGCTTGTTAACACAAGTATTTAATCAGCCTACCACATCACAGCAACTGAATGGATTTAGTCATCCAGACGTGGTTTGGATGACCTGCTGAACTTCAACTGAGGATCTGAGGGGGAAGAAAATGTGATTTAAGTGGACGTGTTGTGGTTGTAGTTGTGCTGGTTATTTCAGAAACTGCTACTGGGAATTTCCCACACAACTCGCTCCAAGGTCATATGAGTTACTGTTTCCTAGGAAGACAACAGTAACTCAAATAACCAACTGCTACAATAAGCTATACAGAAGAGCATCTCTGTGTGCACAACACATCAAACCTTGAAGCAGATTAACTACAGCAGCAGAACACCACACCGGGTGACTGTCCTGCTAGCAAAGGACAGGAAGCTGAGACAGAAGATTGGAAAACCGTTGCCTGGTCTGACGAGTCTCAACTTCTGCTTAAGGATGATATGCAACGTCACATAATCTCAAACTGGTTTCTCAAACTAGCCAGTGAATTCACTTTCCTCAAATGGCCTCCACAGTGGCCAAAGTGGAGATTTGCATCATGGATGTGCAACCAGCAAATCTGCAGCCACTGTGTGATGCTATCATGTACTTTACACACAGAGTTTATCACTCTAATGGATTTAAAGAACTTTAATCATAATTCAGCTGAAAAAAATAAATACATGAATATGAATTGAGACATGTGGCAGCCTGGGAGTGAGGACTAAAAGGCAAAGTGAGAGCGTTATTATAAACAGAATGTCTGACAACAATTATCTCATTTATTCTGTTTTAGTAATCAAATTTGATTAATTAATTACATGCCATCCCCCATCACTAACATTTGAATAAACTGTATGCAAATTAGCAGCAGAGCTTGGAGTTTTCAAAGCAACATGATAAACAAGTATCAGAGAAGTCACCTGAAACTGAAACAAGTGCAGACGGAGTGAGTGATGGTATATAACAGTATATGGCCAACACAAGAAACAAGTGCAAAATCCAGTTTTGTTTCACAGTGACACCAACCTGTAGACTGAGGCGGGAAGTAAAAGTACAAATACAAATACTTCCAGCCTCCAAACATCAAACTGATCTGAGCCTAAACACATGAAAGGCAGTCCTGTTCGTTTATTACTCACCAGAGGATGGAGCATAGAAACTCAGAAATGGAGAAAGATAAGAAAGACAGGAGAGGAAGAAGAGAGGTTAGAATTAAAGGTAAGGAAAGCTCACATGTAAGTCCTCATGTTTTAAAATCAGATGTTGTGTCTGAACATGGGATCTTTTTTTTTTTTCATATTGTGAAACATGCTGCATAGCAAACTGAGATAGACTAACTGTGTTATTTAAAGGCTGCATGTTAGTGCAGGATAAAGAGGTTAGTTTGCTGTACTGTGATGGGTTTAAAGTAAAGAACAATGTGTAACTGGTGCACAGTAGCTGTGATTTCATTGTCAGAGTCAAGCTGAGTATAATTAGAATCTACTGATATTATTTATTATTATGTTAATACAGCACAAGGTTCAGTTAGCGTTGCATAAAAATAGAAACGTCCTCCAAAGAACTACTTTTTACTTTCTTACTTTGAGTACATTTCAGAGCCTGTATTGTTTTACTTTTACTTGAGTTAAGTAGTTGAATCAGTACTTCAACTTTTACTAAAGTATTTTTAATAGTAGTATTTGTATTTCTACTTGCCAACTCTGCCTGTAGAAGATTATCTTTTGGGATTCAGCCAAACTAGCTGATTCCTCCATTTCTGGTCTTTGTGCTAATCTGTATGGACATGAGTCAGGTATTGATCATCAGCAAATAAGCACCTCCCCCAAATGTCAACCCATTAAGGGGCGCTTGACAGAGCACAGGCTCCTGCAGGGCCACTGTCAGAGATTAATCAGTGTCGCTCTTCACAAAGAAAAGTTTGAGGAATCATATCTCACACAGGTCTGTGGCTGAACCTTTGGACCTGCTCCCGGTCAGCCTGTTGATATTAGATCTTGGTCTTAATATTATCATGTAAGTTCAGAAACACGTCTTTATTACCAGAAATACACTCAAAACCATAATCAAATGTTTATATTGTTTGTAACATGTCTATATTTGTTAATAGATGGTGCTCAGATGTAATTGTATTTCACTGTTGAATATTTTTATGCATTTTTACTGTAGTAGGCTTTCGCTTCTTCAGGATGTGGACTGTTGTATTCAAGTGAACTGCTGGTTTATCATGAGGTTGCGTTCCTGCATCGCTCTGACTCGCTCCCTCTCCTCTGTCTGGCCTTTAAATTGCTTTCTGGAGGCAGGGGATTTTGGCCAGGAAGATAAGGGGAATGGGATGAAAGACTCTGCCTGGCTGTCTATCTCTGTCTTCTTCTGCGAGGCAGGGGGAGTCTACTGACAGTGACGCGGTACATTTACTGAGACAGAGAAGAGAGCAGGTTGTTCTCGGTCAGGAGATGCCGGCAGCATCTTTCAAACCCATTTCACACCACTATCGGCCTTATCAGCAGCAACGAAACAAACCGCTGGTGGATTTAAAGTGTCAAGCCATACAGTGGATTCTCTCTGAAAATATCGCCTGTATAAAGTGCGAGTGCTGCAGAACAGATGAAAGTCTGTCCAGTAAACAGATTTATGTTGTCGTGGTTTGCACTTCTCTTGTCAGCCAGTCAGGTCCCGGAGGGTCAATCCCGACTCTTAGACCTGACTCTTATATAAGCCCCCAGTGCTCATCCGTCTGTGCATAAGAGCAGGTCGCATGGATTATTGATGCCAGCAAAGAGCAAACAAGGCCGCACATGGCAGAGACATGCCAGTCACACACAATCCACAGTCTGCCTTGCTTCAGACTCCTCTCTTCAGTATTTCAGATGTTATTCAGTGGGATAAATGTGTGGATGTGCGGATGTGGGGATCCCCACAAACCCACCAATTTAGCTTTTTATGCACCCCATCCACAGTAAATGCGTATCCACCTCCTCTTCCTCCTCCCTGAGCCCTGATTTTGCACAGTATGCCTCATAGCTGACATATGTGTATTTCTGACTATGCTCGGCGTGTTGAAGTCATCCCCGCATGGATTAGCATATTAATGGGATGTCCTCTTTGTCCCTGTTTTCTGTCACTCAGATTTCACAGCAGCAAGGGAGAAGAAGAGGCGATGCAGATGGGGAGGAAGATGCCCGCAGAGGCTCAGGAGCCACATCTGGGTGTAAGAAGTTCAGGTGGAACAAATAATTAATGCGGTTGTTTGCTCTTACTGTGTTCACCATGACAGTTATGTGTTTCTAAGCTTAGCTTATTTCCTCATTTTAAATATAGAAACTAAAGCACAGAAAGAAAACACACATTCGCATTCCTGTTTGGACACAAAGTGGGAACAGAACTGAATAGAAATGAGCAATCACGAGAAGAGCCCAACACGTGTTCATGTGACCTCAAAATTTTACTCAAAAAAGCTTTTACTTAGTGAATTTTTAAATAACTGGCGTGTTTATACATTTTCAGACAAGTCATCAGGTTTTGGAATAAGTGGGTTATTTGTACGAATGTATGGACCCAAATGATTAAAGTACATAACTACGTAAGCAAGAATTAAATCAGGATTCAGGTAAGTTTCACTCTGGTAAGCATTGCTGCACAGAGACTGAGCAGGGGATTGGATTTTCCTTGACAGCTTAGTGTTTTTTGATAAATCCTTATAAGAAAGTGCTCAGTTTTCTTGGTGTGAAAGCTCCAATCTTGATCCAGCCTTAGCTCACCACTGGCAGGTGAACAAGAACTGCAAAGTCAGATCACTTGGGAGGTAAGTTACTCAGAGGGAGTGAGTCTCATAACCACCACAAAGGTGACGACAAACTGACAGAGAGTGGAGGTTTAAGCTGGCCTTTTGAATCCAAGAGTAATGAGTAGATGGGAGACCAGTGTGCTGACTGAGAGGAGGAGGCAGGAGCAAAACCAGACCTGTAGCCAACTCCACCTGAGAGCGAAGAGAGAGGGAGATGAGCTGGATTCTGCTGGAATCCTAACACTCGGTGGATAAAGTGATGAATAAATATACACACAGAGCCTACTGGCATGGTGGAGAGGTTCAAAGAGCAAGAGAGAGATGTGAAGCTTTGCAGCTAAATAGCCCTTCATATTGAAAGGGTGTGTTCCTGTTTGTTTCTGGGATATCTTTATGCAGATCTCCCCTCTATCCTTTCCTCTCACACACCAACTACCTGTCCTTGTGATTTCAAGATTCAAAGATTTTCTATTGTTAGTTTGCCACATTTACGGGGCATACAGGAGAACTGAAACACTGTTTCCCCCTCACCTTAGTGTAAAAGAAGAACTATTGAATTGTCCCCGATTGAAGACAAAAGGGGACAGAGCCTTTCAGTCTGTTGCACCAAGGCTGTGGAACAGTTTACCACTACAATTACGTTTGCTTGACTCTGTGGATTCTTTTAAAAAACAGTTAAAAACTCTTCTGTTCAAACAAGCCTTTTGTTGATCTACATATTTTATTTTATTTATTTTTTACATTATTTACATTTGATCTTTTACATTGTATATAATGTCTATTGATTTTATTGTTTATTTTAATATTTTAATATTTGTGTACAGCGCTTTGTGATTGCCTGTCTGCGAAAAGCGCTTAATAAATAAAGTTTACTTACTTACTTACTTACTAAGTGAATACCAAAAGTATTCACTCACTCATCCAAATCATTGAATTTAGGTGTTCGCTTCCACGACCACAGGTGTATGGAATCAAACATCTAGGCTTGCAGACTGCTTCTACAAACATTTGTGAAAGAATAGGTCACTCGCAGGAGCTCAGTGACTGTCGCAGGATGCCACCTGTGCAACATGTCCAGTCATGAAATTTCCTCGCTGCTAAATATTCCACAGTCAACTGTTAGTGGTATTAGAACAAAGTGGAAGCGATTGGAAATGATAGCAACTCAGCCATGAAGTCATAGGCCACATAAAATCACAGAGCGGGATCAGCAGAGGCTGAGGTATATAATGTGCAGAGGTCGCCAACTTTCTGCAGAGCCAATCGCTAAAGACCTCCAAACTTCATCTGGCTTTCAGATTAGCTCAAGAACAGTGTGTAGATAGTGTAATGAATGGGTTTCCATGGCCAAGCCTCACATCACCAAGTGCAATGCAAAGCGTTGGATGCAGGTGTGTAAAGCTCACCAAGTTTGGGTTTTGGTGGTTGCCAGCACAGCGGTACTTCTCTGACTGCACTGTGCCAAATGTAAAGTTTGATGGAGGGGGGATTATTGTTTGGGGTTCAGGAGGACTCAGTTTGGTGTAAGAACTTGACTGGCGTGCACAGAGCCCTGACCTCAAACAGATATACACCGTTGGGATGAATTAAAGTGGAGCCAGACCTTCTTGTCCGTTCTAAGTGTTTGACTTCACAAGTGCACTACAGGAAGAATGGTCAAAATTCCAACAAACAGACTCCTAACCCGTGTGAAAAGCCTTCCCAGAAGAGTTGAAGCTGTTTTAGCTGCAAACGGGTGGGCCGACATCATATTAAACCCTATGAAGTAAGAATGTTACTGAAATTCATATGCATCTGAAGTCCGATGAAAAAATACTTTTGAAAGTATAGTGCATAAAAAAATCTAACCTATGTATAATAGTAGCAGTAGTGTAAGCTATAAATTAAATAAATAGAGTAGCTTTTGAGCCTGGTTCTCCTGGAGGTCTCCTCAAAAGCGAATTCTTCCTCTCCACCATCATCAAGTGCTTTTTCATAGGGGATCCTCTAATCATTGGATCTCTCTCTTTAATATTGTAGGCTGCCGCACAGTACAAACCCCTTTGAAATAACGCTTCTGAATTAAAATTGAATTGAACTGTTTGATATGTGATGTGAGAAGAGGTGTGATGTTGCATGTGTATGATGCAGTGTTGCTCAAGCTGCCTGCCTGAACTAGCATGCAGGCTCTGGTGCATATTTCCTCTTCATTTGCACATATCAGAGTGCACTGAAGACAATTATTATCCTTTATCTAAAAACGCAGCCCTGTTTTCAGGTTTGTGATGACACATTTCTCGCCTAATCTGATGCCTTTTATGTGATTTACAGACACTGCTAAAAAGTGCATCTTAATCCTGGGAAAACACTGAATAAATTTCAATATTAGAGCCTAATAAAGTTATTAATTAGTTAGTCCTCAGAAAAAAAACTTCTGTATTAGTGTCTGTTCTGATTTAGTATTTAAAAAACTGATTGCCATAGACCGACTGTTAAATCCTTTAATCCTTCTTCTAAAAATTAAGTGTTTTTAAAGCCAGTACAAAAGGAAAAATGTGTATTCTTCAACTGCAAGTTGTTGCTGATAGTCACTATTAAATCATAGGGTTGGACTAGCTAGCCATAAAGTATACCTTATTTATTGCTGCTATGGGGTGAGGCTGTGGGAATCTCCATTATGCACTAAATATTTCTTCTCTGCTCCCCTCTTTTCACTCACCATATGTTTATAGGCCACTGCTTCATGTCATTACCTTCTGTCTAGTTTGTTTTGTCTTTATCCTTGCACGTCCTCTCCTTTTATCTCTTGCCCCAACCAGTCACATCAGATGTCTGAGCCTGGTTCTGCTGGAGGTTTCTTTGTGTTAAAGGGGATTTTGTCCTTCCACACTAGGTGTTTATCCAGACTATACACTGACTCTTGTCATCAGGAGAAGAGGCAGCTATCTCAATGACCTTATATGATGGATCAGCATCTGTTCAAATCATGTTGAGCTAATATTTGAGTAGGAAATCTCCGAGCTTCATTGAGTTCTTCTCCTTTTATTGTCTTTTTCAGTACAATAAGACATGTATCAAGCATTAACTTAGGCTTCATGGTTGTCATGATTTATTTTTAAAAAAGCTAAATCCATAGAACAGTGAAATTAATATTTAGGCGCTACTCTGTTGGAGATTTGTACCCTGTACAATTTAGTAATATAGGAAAGTGCCTTACTGCACCTTGTTTCCCATCACAATCACATCTCTGTTTCTTCTCTGTCTGGGAAAGCCTCGGTTCGCTCCTTAGCAACTGTTTCCACGGCTACAAAGTTGCTCCTTGTTTCACCCCCATCTCGCCTCCACCCAAAGTCATTGTAGTCCTTCTGCTTCTCTGTGTCCACTTCCCAAAGCCTGGCGATGAAGCGAATGTTGTACCCGGGACATCAGTGAAGACTGCCTTTTAGTTTGATCAGCTCCAGTGGTGTTCCTCTGTGAGGAAGGATGTTACCTCTCAGCTTTTGGTGATTTTACTTGTCCTAGGAGGGCTTTGGAAAGTGTATCTCATTGAATGTGACAACCTGATGCCTATTGCACTCAGGCACTGAGACCATACAGCTCAGCACTAATGTCACTGAGACAAATTACACTTCATTGTCTGCACTTCCCCGCTAACTGTTCATGTTTCTGACTGTCATTCACACTCACACACACACACTTGCTCAGGAGGAAGGCAGATAAATCTATGGCTGTGTTATATAAAAAAATGTCCATAGAGACACATGAATAAGAGAAATTATATACGGCTCGGGGGGATATTCACACAAGAATCCAAGCTTTGGAGCTACAGAAAGATCTATTTATACCACTCCTAAAAATAGACATTCTTCTCCATAGAAACATGAAATCCTTCTGAGGGGCAAATTATTCTCGGGCTGCTGCTGCTGGTGTGTGTGTGTGTGTGTGTGTGTGTGTGTGTGTGTGTGTGTGTGTGTGTGTGTGTGTGTGTGTGTTTCTTCAGCTTCTTTCAAAGGTGAAGGAAAATTACCAGCTGTATGATTCCAGCTGTGAGGCTCTTTCTTGGGGAATCTCCGCTCTCCCACTCCACCAGCAGCAGGCAGGATTTACAGTGCTTTGATCATCAAGCCCCATCCACCAGCTTTTCCTGCCTTCACATTGACGGGCTTTAAGCCGACAGGCACGGCGTACATTCATGCACATTAGTTTACAGTAGCAGAAGGTGGCGGAGGGGGGGGGACTCTGGGGCTAATCTGCTATGGAATTGTCTCGTTGATGTCTGAAAAATGTCAGGGATCTAATTTTATCTCATTCGAGCAAAAATGCTCAAAAGCCAAATAACCCTTGTGTAAAAATGTTAGCATTTAACTGCGCTTATAAAAGCTGACTGTGTTTCCCAGTGTGTTCTCTCTGTGATGAAACCTTGAGTTTATAAAATAAAATGGTAGTATCACCCTCACCTGGTTGATGTTCACTATAAGCATATTTATCCCTTGCAAGCTGCTTAGTAACCCACCTCCACTCCCATATTCATGGTATGCATGCCATTTTTGAGTCAATCAGTGTCTTATCTGTTTTCACTGATGCCTGTTTTGTTCTGTCTTGCTGTAGACTTGCTGCTGATGTTGCTGCCTTGCATTTGTGAAAAGTAGAGGCGGTCCCTGCACAGAGCCATGCGGCCAGATTTAAGTGACTAAAGAGGAAAACATAAGCCTTCTTTTAACTATAGTAGTGAGAAATGCCAGAAAACTGAAATGACCTAAACTCAGAATAAAACAGACTAACTGACCAAAGACTATGTTCCCCCTTGGGAAATTCTGCTACAACCCCAATGACACATAAATTAAAAAATTAAAGGGACAATCTAATTAAACAACAAAAAATACACGCTGTTGCTTTAATGCCGTTGTACCGCATGATGCAATTAAGCAATTAGTGTCCTCTGTGAGCTGTAAACATGCTGAGCTGGTCTCAGTGGATTTTGTTTAAAAAATAAATAATTGGCCACTGCAAAAGATTTAGATGAGTTTAAAGGTGGTTCAAAGGGAGTCCACGGGATATAATGAGTCACTGAATTTTTGATGAGCGGAGACATGACGTGAATCATTGAAGAAATTTTTCACATGACGCTGAAATGTTATTTTTTAAGAGTCTGGGAACAGTGATGCTGTTTCTGATCTTTCTAGTGTTCACTGAGGCTACAACCACCACTGCCATGACCACAAGAACCGAAGGGCTTGATGTGTCTCCATATTAGTCTTAAAAACAAGCCTTAAAAACAAATTGTTATAAGGGCATAATGTTTCTGGTGCTTTTAATTCAGGACTCCAGAAGGAGCCACTAGATAATAAAATAGAAAAGATTGAGGAATATATGCTTAAAGTACAGAAGTCCACACTTTTTTATTATATAAAACAGATTTCTATGAATGCTTCTGCAAAAACAAAAGAACCTAAGGAAGAAAATTACTCCATCCTTTCACAACCTCAAAATTTGCCCCCTGCTGGCCGTTAGAAAGGCTGCAGGTCAAAGGCACATGTGCATAGGCTTCCCTTTTCAGACCTGGAAGCTACGTCTTGCTTTCATGCAGTCTGTGGCCCCATATCTCATCTCTCCTGCAAGAATTCCCAGCTTTGCCTCCACATCTGTGCACTCCTCTCACAGGAGATGATCTCTGTGTGTCTGATGCATTTTCCTCTTTTCAGCAAAGACTATGGGTATCCTTGGGGGGGGGACCAGCAATAGATTGAAACAGCTTGACTGAACCATCAGATAGCCCACCCAACAGCCCCCACAGGGATCAGAGAGCAGCTGTCGATCTTCAGCAAGAGTGCTTTCCATCACGCTTCCATCACTGTGTGGTGCGAGATGCTGGAGTTCAGCTGTAGCTGACCTTTTTTCACTGATTGTTTGTCCGACTGAGCCGTTTTCTCCAATAACTGCCATTCTTTCTTGCTGAAGGGAAGCCAAACCAAGTGCTGAAAGTGTATTTTAGAGAATAAGATCTTGAACTTGGACGATTGAGTAAAATAAAGCAGACTTCTTGTAAAAGTGTTCACTCACTCTGTCACTCAAATATTAATCTGCTGTTTTCCTCCGCTGGCCTCTAAATAATGCTCGCTAGTTATAGAACAGGAGGTTATTTGTGGGTCACCCGCTGTGAACACAGTATGCAGTTGTGTCTCTGTGTTACGCAAAGCTAGTGAGGCAAAGGAAATATGGAGAAGAAATAACTGAGATAACGTGAGCTGACAAGAAAAGATGCGCTTTGTCAAAACTAATTTAGAGGTAACAGTATAACTACCAGAGTTATACCTTTCTGCTGACCCTCTGACCTTTCCACTCCAGAATATTTGCAAAAGCCTCTTTTCCACAAGTACTACTCTACTCTGGTTTTGCTTGCTTTTCCATTACATTTGAGTACCACCTCAATGTGCGTGGGGTTGTGATAGCAAAAGTAATGGCGTGATAGTGAAAGTCCGTGACGTCATTTGTGTGCAACACAAACACAACACAACAATGGAGGTAATTGAATATATGGTATACGTGCTGCTCAGTGTATGGCTTTTTGTCAGACTTGAGAAACACGGTGTTGGTGTTTTTGCTGCCGTTTCCCTCTCATGACGAGCCACTGACTAGCCAATCATATGCTGACGTCACATTTTCAGATCCATTCAGATCGCTTGGAAACCCTGTCGAGTTGGTGCTAAAAAAGTACCTAGTAGCAGGTACTACCCTACCACCTAATTTAAAACCCTAAAAAGTTTTTATAAAAAGCTCAAGTTAAGCTGAGTAGGTACAAATGAAAAAGGGCTAAAAGTATTTACAAGTAGGATTTCTTTTTTCTTTTTTTGCATCACGTGACAAGACAGAAATATGATAGTGGGATGCTTGTTCACCACAAGCATTAATGTTTTGCCTGTGCACGTGACACAAAACATAAATATTGCATTACTGTGACATTGACTAATTTTCATCTTTATACGGTGTCAAATCTGCTTGAGTTTCCCTGCCAGAGAAAGGATGTAAAAAGAAAGTAATCTGTTTGATAAAGTCCTGCTCTGTAAATAAACAAAAAGCTGAATTCCAACAAACAGGCGAAAGTCATACAGAGAATAATGAGTAACATGGAGCCAAAATACAAGAGGGGGAAAAAAATCTCTGAAAGACACAGTAAATATCATCTTGTAAACAAATCATAAGGAAATCCCTGGAAAGCTTGCCTACTTGGAGTACAAAGACAATCTGGCAACTGACAGAGGGAAATGGGAGAGTATATATATTTGGGAGAGTGAATAACTGGTTGGAAACAGGTGGTGCAGAAAAACTGGCAGGAAAAACGGCAACATGTGAAAGTAAAACTCAGCGGCATGCATGAAAACCCAAGATTACAAAATAAAACAGGATGTGACATAAAAGAAAAGAAACCTAAACACATGGTGATGAAGTGTCAGTGAGGAGTTTCTAAAAAACTGAAATGAGGACTGTGTGGTAGATAACACTGAGTTAGTAGACATCAGTCTTCGAGATGCTAATGCATCATAATGATTAATGCGTAAATATTTGTAAAACACTTTCACTTTCTTCATAATTAACTTTGAATTCATTAAAAAATGCTTCATCATTTGTTACTCTGTTCATGAATCATGAGGCATTACCAACAACCCTCTCAACATTTCATGACCATCCAACCATCGCGCCCATTAAAAATAAAGTATAACATCATCTTACGAAATCAATGTACTTTTTTTAACTGGAGAATTTTAAGTTATATCCTTAATAACAAACCACAAACGGCACATGCAAAGCAGCACTAAATATTGAAATAAGTTAATAAAGCTTACCTGAGAAAGGCAAACCTCCACCAACACTGGATGTAAATAGAATAACTTTGTTATTGTTTCAGCTTGCCAAACAATGGTTGCTGTTCTATATACAGCAAGTGTGGCTGATGCTTTAACTCTTTCATATAAAATGCTTTGAGTCCTTTTACCATTACTATTTTTTTTGTCATGAACAAAAAATGATATACTTTTGAAATACCACTTTAAGATATCACAGAGATTAAATGTAAAGTTAAACTTCTTTAACTTTGGGCTGTATGTGGCCCACGATGTAAAATAAATTCGACAGTCTTGCTTTAGCCTCTTCACACTTTCTTCTCCATGCACCTTGGTGTAGGTAAAGTTGTGCCAGAAACCCCTCCTCTGTGTGCATTTTTTGGGTAAATCTGATTTAAAGTTGACAAAATGGAAAATGTTTCACCTGCTGAAAAACGATCTTTTGATATGACTGAGAGCTTCTGAGCTGCGCTCGAGGCAAGGTCGTTTTTGTCTGCTTTATCTGGTCATATCAGTTGTTTATCAGAGACGCTCCCAACATTAAAGGCAGTTTGTTCAAACCTTCTGGGCTGTTTAATCCTCCTGTTAAGTTAAACTCTATGTGATGGGATGCAGGATACTTTACACAAGGATTTTAATAGAAATAACCGAGGCATGGATTTACCATTAAATTATGTCCATGCCAGTTTAGTTTTCCATGCTGAGATAACACCCGGGGCTCACATCACTCCAAAAATGATGCAGATTCAGGCTTGTGTTACTTTAATTGGAGGCTACACTGCTTCCCTTGCTGTGTTCAAGAGAGTGTCTGCCAAAGTATTTTCCTTTAATGTTTATTGATATAAAATGTCAAACCATAGCCTGTTTGTTCTTTTCACCTGAAAAACAAAATCCCCAAACTTGAGGCAGTAACAGCTGCACAGCACTCGATGAAATGAGCAATCTTGGTCTGTAAGTGTCGTAGACACTTGAGAGAAGTTTGAAAGTTCAATGAGTCTGCCATCATCAGGTAAGTGTCCAAGTGTCCCAGTTTATGTGGGACTGCACATCATTTTTATCCCTCATCCCACTGGCCCACATATTGACCAAATGGCCCACATTTTGACTGGCTCTAGTTTATAAAATTCAACACTCGCCAGACGTTTCAGTAGTCACCTTTCTTGTACCATGTTGGGCTCTTGTTTACCTTCAGATCTGCCTTAATTCTTCATGGCATAGATTCAACAAGGTGCTGGAAACATTTCTCAGAGATTTTGGTCCATATTGACATTTTACCGTCACACAGTTGCTGCGTTATTGGCTGCACTGCACTGATGCAAATCTCCTGTTTGACCACATCACAAAGGTGCTCTACTGGAATGCAATCTGATGGCTGTGGAGGACATGATGATCTAAGCTGTAACATAGTGCGCCATCCTGCTGGAAGCAGCCATCTAAAGATGGTTGCTCTGTTGTTGTAAACGGATGGACATGGTCAGCAACAATCCTCAGGCAGGCTGTGCCATTTAAACAACTCTCGGGTGGTATTAAAAGACCACAGTATGCAAAAGAGATGATCTTCTGCATACTTTTGAGCTGGTTGCCTATCAGCTCAAAGCCATTCATTCTCCTCTGACCTCTGGCATCACTGCAGCACTTTTACTGAGAGAACTGCGGCTCACTGGATATTTTCAAATCATTCTCTGTAAACCTTAGAGAGAGGTGTATTAATTTGCTGCCACATGATTGGCTGATAAGATGTTTGCATTAAAGAGCAGTTGATCAGGTGTACCCAGTAAAGTGGTCACGAGTATGTGTTTCTGTTTTTGAGGGAAAAGATTTCTAAGAAATAACTGAGCGAGTGAACTAAAGCTTTTGTACACCAGCTATAACATTTGTGCAAGCCTCAATTCAATACCTCTTAAATATACAGTGAGCAAAATGAGAACTAAACTCATTGTGAATGTGTGTTTGCACAGGAAGGTTTCTCGTGCTGCCGTGAGCCTCTGCCAGCACGTGGAATCGTGTCTTTAGCTTTGGTGGCACTTTTATTACACAGATGGCCTTTCCTCATTCATCCTTCGGGCTATTTACATTTCTTGGCTGTTCATTATGCAATCAGCGTGATGTGTGAGGATGCTTGACCTGGCTTGATTGCTATTTAGCATCTCGTTACAGTCTCCATCTTTCTGGCTCTCTCAAGCGCTCTCTCTCTGCTTCGGGCAGCTTCAGAGAACCAAGGTCGCCAGAATTGATTCAGTTCCTCACTGAGCACACACTGATTCTCCACCAGGGCTTTAATTGCATTTCTGTACCAATAACTCTCATGACAATCACGTAATTCTCACTCACACACACACACATACACACACACACCCTTCTCTTAACTTGGTACCCATAAACTGGCTGCAGCGATGATGATAAGACAGAAAAGAGACGAATGAAACGACAGAAACTGATGTGTCCTTTTGCTGTATTCATGCGCTGTTGTGACTCTCAGTATAATCCATTATGTTATTAGAGAGCAAGAGAGAACTTGGCACCAATTCTTCATAAGGCACTCAGCTAAAAATGGTTAGTTAATAATTTGTTTTAATTGACAAAACTGCTCTTTTATGATGATTTTGTTGAGAAGAACTGGCAAATCAGCATACCATTTGCTTAAGAATCTGCAGATACAATTCCAATAAATTCTCAATTAAGTGCTCTTACAATAATAAGCACTGCAGCTATAAATATTGTTTTAGCTGCTAATTTATTAGGCTTTCCCTGGCCTCTCAAACATTTTTATTAACCCATTATTTATCCGCTGAAAGCAGCACTGTACATTGCGGTAGATGCCCTCACTGTCGCCAAGTGTTTGCTCAAAGAGGCTGATTTTAAGGGTTCTCTCTGTATTATTGTAGTAAAAGTGCATTGAGACAATGCAGATGTGATTTGGTGCTATATAATTAAACTAGACTGAACTGAGTATAACATATTGTAGCACACTGACTGAAGTGTAATATTCAGTCCTCTGGAGGGACCTGGCAACCAAAAAAAGTTAATTAAAGTCTTCTAAAAAAACATGAACATGTAAAGAAACCATTAGTTAGAGCGTAAAATCAGTATTGCAGCAGCGATACTATCAGCTCGAAAGGAAAAAGCATGAACAAAAGTGCATCACAGAATGTGTCTTAAATATTCTGCGTATGCTATTTCAGACAACATCAACATCCCAGCGGAATTAAACCCACGGCCAGCCTGTTGACTTCACATCATCAGGCTGTAAGTCCACTTGTTTCCTCCATCCTCCAGCTGCACCCCTTACCCCACCCCCCGCCTCTTCCGTGGATCTCTCTCTCTCTCTCTCTCTCTCTCTGTGTGTGTGTGTGTGTGTGTGTGTGTGTGTGTGTGTGTGTGTGTGTGTGTGTGCGCGCGTGCATTCCTTTGCATCCAGAGCAGCGGCAGTCGGAGGTTGAGAATCCGCGCAGAGAGGACACACTCTGCAAAAATCAGCTATCATTGTCGCCGTTACAACACAGGAAAGCATGCAGGTAAGATCAACATCGAATGATTATTTTCTGTAATCGGGCATTTAAAAAAGGCGGCTTTTCTGCAGGTTGCAAAAGCAAAAACGCGTCTTAAGTTGAATTAACGCGCGGCATCTCCTCTACCGGCTACTTGTTGGCTTGATTTATATTTTAACCAATTTTTTTTTTCTTTCTTCGCGGACCTCGTTGGCTCATTCCCTCTCACTTTTGCCGAGAGCTGAGTTTCGGAGTGAAGTTATGTAATTGCAGCTGTGGAAGCTGCCTGTGGAGGAGACGCTTCGCTTTTAGCGCGCAGCAGAAATCCTGCAGACAGCAAGTGTCACTTGGCATCACGTCTCCCACGCGACTTTTGCTCCCTGTCATCAAATTCTTTTTAACGTGTGGTTTATATATGTCATTATTAATGTGTGTGCGTGAAATAGACGTCCTTTATGTGATTCACTCGTGACTTCAAATCTGTAATAATCCTCGATTCTAACGAAAGAGTGGGATTGTGCTGGTAATTCTGCCGGTGTGTGTGTTTTCCTCCATGCTGATGAATCAGTTTAGGAGCTCAGATCTCAACAACAAGCAGCCTCTGAGTCTAAATCCGAGGTAATAGACTGTAAAGTGAAAGCCCAGCCTCCCCAAAGTGACTTCTACCACCTTGCAAGGCAGTGCTCATTAATTCTCCCAGAAAGAACAAGTTTCTCCCTTTATGGCTGTTTTTTTTTTTTAATATAGCGGGCTGGAAAACAAGGGCAACCCTGTGCAAAATATAATTTAAGAAAGGAGAGACACACATCATTCAGCAGGAGACGGGAGGCTGCAACATGTGTGTAACAGTTTCAACATAAAATTCTGATAATCTCAGACAGGAGCTGGTAGTCACACGCAAACAACTCACAAGTGCATCGAGCTCTGAGTGGTGAGATTTTGATTGGTTGGAGTTGGTTGGAGTACAAGCTTGAGGACAGTGCAGAGCCTCTTTGGGATTGATGATACTCATCATCGGTCACTCGGTGGGTCAATAAGTCAGTCAGTAAATTGATCAATAAATCACATGAACATCAGATGGAGAGCTGAGGTCTGTGTGCATGGACGTATGCGTGTACACTCGTGGTTCTTTCAGTCACCATGCTGTATGTATGATGTTTAAGATGAAAAATACCTAATGCATGGGCACAAAGTACAAAAAAAGAAGCAAATTCTGACATTTCATGGACAAAGCAATGCTTGGCATTTTTTCCTTTCTGCATTTAGCAGCTGTTATTTGCTCCAGTTTGGTACCTCCTGTAGGTCGACTGTTGCAGGACCTCTACCTCATCATTTTATCTCTCCTTTCTCTCTGGCTATTGACATGCAGGTGTTTGAATTAAATCACGATGTGAGGGAGCTGGGCACCTGCTGTTTCAGTGGGTGACTCACTTCAGTTTATTATTTGCTGTAGAATGACTGCGTGATCAATATTGTTGGTAGTTGTTTTCTCATTCTGAGTCATTTTCAGCAATATCAGAGTGCCTGTTGAAAGAGTGAGCCTGACATTTTTATATTTTATGCCACACTCTGCCTCAGTTTGAAAAATATTCATTTGGATAATGATAAATGTGAATTTACTCAGTGCTTTTATTCTCTCCTGTTGTTGTTTCATCTGGTTTAATGCTTGTTTGATACCTGAGTAATGTTTACTTAAAACTTCCAAGGTCTGCTGTTTTAGGAAATTATCTCAGTTTTTAAAATGTCAGTAAAAAACTGAACACAGTGACATAGTTTAAAACTTATATTTAACTAAAAATGGTATAAAGAAATGACTGGAACTAAGAAACACTGGCTGTTTGAAAAAAATACATGTTCAGTTTGAATTTGATTCCACCACTAAATGTCCCCAAAACTGTGAAAGCTGTAAAAAAAAAATCACCTGGTGGAACACTTTGTAGTTGATGCAGTTAATTAGTAAAACGACCGGCTCTATGAGAATATCCTAGAGAGGCTGAGTCTTTCACCTCTGTGGGACAGGACGCACGGGCAAGTGGTTTAATCATTTAGGAATCACGTTTTCATTATTAAGAGAATTTTAGGATATTGTTATCGGTGGTACAGCGACAAGGCTGAAAACCAAAATAGCATGGCTGTGATCTTAAGGATCTAAGATAGTGCTGCATTTAAAACTGACATGATTCTGTGGCGGAAATTACTGCACAGGCTCAGAAACTCCTCTAAAAAGCACTGTCAGTGCAGCTCGTTGTTTCATCTACTGATGCAAATTAAAATTCAACCGTGCAAAAAGGAAAAACAAACCCAGATAGGCCCTCATTTTTGGCCCTGAGTTCATGTAAGATGGACTGAAAAAAGTGGAGAACTGTCCTGAAAGCTGTGTGACCAACGGCAAATTTTTCCAGAATTGACTGTTTTTGAAAATCATAGACACTGAGCCCTGCAGTCTAAAGAGGAGAGCAACCATCTGGATTATCATCAGCGTACAGTTTAAAAGCCAGAGTCTGTGTATTAGTGCACATCACACTGGCAATTGAGGATCTTTGAAGGCGCCATTAAAGCTGTGTAATGCACATTTAAGAGCAAAATATGCTGCCATTCAGACTTTTTCTTCTTTGGGAAGTCTTTGCGTATTTCAAACTAACCTACAATTCAGACCTGTCATCCAGTGAAAACATTTGGTGTTTATTCTTTTTAATTTTTACTTTTGGAATTTTAGCCTTCATTTGACAGGACAGGGCAGACAGTTAACAGGAAAGTGGAGAGCGAGGGGGAGAATGACACGCAGGAAATGATCTGGGGCAGACTCAGGCCCAAGCAATGAGGACTTCAGCCTTTGGTACATCAGACACCAGTTCAACCAGGTGAGCTGTAGCAGCAATCCTTCTGGTGTATTATGAAACAAGCAAGCAAACAAAAAAAATGTGACAAAGGAGGCCCTGAACTACTAAACAGCTAAAATCTCACATCAAACAAAAGTGGGAAAACTTTTGACTTGTCAAACTTCAAATTTTCGTCTCCTCAATTTCCAAACTCTTGATGTTTTTATAAAGATGTGATGCAACAAGAGGTGACTGCTTTTTGAAAACAAAATATTCAAAATGTGTATAAAAGAATATTTGTAGCCAACTATAAATAGTACGTGAAATGAGTATTGAGGGGTGGACTCAAACCTCATGTCTGCACATTCCTGCCAAACCTATGTTTTGTTGACCCTGTTAGCTTCCCCAACATCCTCCTTAATCACTAATATCCCCTAATTACCTTTTTAGCTCTTAAAGTAACAATGTGTAAAAACTCTAAGCTGTGAACTGAGTTCAATTTTCAATTACGTTTATTTTTCACTCCCAATTCAAGTGCAGAATCCTAGCCACTGTGGCTGTTATAGGATAAACATGTTTTAGTCAGCAAAAGAGATGTTGCCAACCAACATGTTTCTAATACCGTTAGGACTGGATCTGGAGCCGGCCCAGAGTTCTTTCCCTATCTGTAGAAGGTTGTAAGTCTGCTGTTTACCTCAGCTGTCAATGCCAGGTTAAAATTGTCCACCCTTAGTTACTGTGGACGAAGATGTCAAACTTTGTGGAAGGAGTCCAATACGGGTCCGACACATTCACTTCTGAACAATGAGAGTCGTACTGAGGTGAGCTGTTCAGGATATGCTGACCTGTTGGTAGCGCTGCTGTTTTTGTCACTGTTAGCTACTATTAGCCTCTGTTAGCTGCAGTTGATGGCAATAGTGAAAAGCTCTTTTAAGTAGCTGTAACACTGCTGGAATCTGATGTTTAGTGAATAAACACTCAGATGTGATGATTTAAATTAAAAAATAGGATTTTTTCTTCTCCACCTTTGGTGTCTGTGGCTAGAGACCCATCACAGATAGAAATAGATATGCCATATTGTATTGTATGTATGAGGCTTGTTTCCTGCCACTGAAAATACTTTTTTTCTGTTAGTCAGTCTTAGACTAACCCTAAATCTAACCCTAATTTCAAGTTAGCCAAAATTTCAAGATAATAATGCAAAATTTGGAGTTATGAATGGCAAAAATTGTTTGTTGGTTTGTTTGTTTGAATTGCAGAAACTTCCATAGGTCTGGGATGGAAAACAGCCCGCAGTCATACTTCTCCCTGTTATAAGAGTTTTTATTTAAATCTTTCTACTACTGTACTGCAAGTAAAGATCACAAAACAAGTATTTTATAGTGGAATTTTGCTTTAGGGGAGTGTACCCATCATAGCTATTACACACACATAAGCCTGCAAGATGAGTGAATCTGTGGTAGACAGGCTGACGGCAACACACCCACCCTCACCCTCATGCTGCACCTGATACTGTGTCTTCGGGACCCACCTGCTCAATAGGTGGGGTGATTGGAAGTTGTAGACTCATTAAATAATTTACCAGGTCTGGTAACTGTATCCGTTGAAGTGGGAACAGGGATGGGCACCGCACAGTTCTGATCAAACTTCATCAGCAAACACAAAAGAGAGCTTCTGAAAAACAACAGAAAACTTTTAGCTCACCAAGGTCAAGTTGTTTTGTTTTGTTTTTCCAAAGTCTTCCATTTGTCTTATGATTACCATAGCTTATATTACCAGGAAGCTACACACACACACACAGAGCCAACTTCATATTACCAAGAAAAACGGAGTATTATTGACCTAAAAGGGTAAAAATGCAGTGAGGTGCAAAGATGCTGCTGAAGAATATCAGTCACTGATCAGTATGTGTTGTTATTATCTGCCAGTATTTTTATTGACCTGTCCGGAGAAGAACGAAGCAATGTGATATGTTTCAGACTGACTGTTGTGTGTGTGTGTGTGTGTGTGTGTGTGTGTGTGTGTGTGTGTGTGTGTGTGTGTGTGTGTGTGTGTGTGTGTGTGAAGGAGGAGGGGCTGATAATTGAAACATGTCTCTTCTGTAGCTCTGAGCCTCCCCAGAGTATTAATTCTTTCACCACATGCAGGCTCACACATCAATATAAGTCTCACTCTTGCTCTTCTCTGACACACACACGCACACGTGCGCACACAAACACACACAGCATGCAGTCCATATGGATGTGCTATCCTCCCACAGACACAATGATTCGCTTTGACAGCGTTTAGGACACAAATAGTATCAGCTGTCGACCGTCAGCCTGCTTTCATATTTCATAATTTCGTCATCATGCTGCTGACTTCACATATAGAGCCGCACTGTGCCACATCGCAACAACAGTAATGCAGATATTTTCTGTCTGCTTACAGTAAAGGTTACAGCTCTGCTTGCTGCCTTCTTCAGAAATCTGAGAACAGAATTGGGCTCATTGTCAAAGCTTTATCACTTTATCACCTATTTATTTGATTCAGATGCTGTATATGCAGTTGGGTGTGTGATTTAATTTATCTGGCAAATGACTTTACAAAGAGAAGGAGAGGTATTGCATACACAGTTGACAGGATCTCATCAAACAAAGAGACAGAAGCTAGAAGGAAACAAACCAGTCAAGAAGAAGATGAACTAATATAAATGCACCAATCATTATCATCCTCTGTAATGACACGTATGAGGGCTTTCTGATCTCTTGTCACTACTGGCAGCACAACAATTGCTGTCTGTGCTTTACAAAATCAATACATTGGCTGTATCAATATTTGACTGTTACGTAACTGTGCAGTGCATTTCCACCATTATAACTGTGCCTTCATTAGGTTTAGACCCAATCAAAAATGAAGACATTTTTAAAAGAATTAATGGTGGAAGCTCATATTAAAAATGATAAAAGTAATTAATGAGCTCAACTTGCAAGAACATCACTTTTAATTTTGGATATTAATGTCAGAGAGAGGTTATCAATATGATAATTTCAGGCATACACTGTCCCTATGGGCATAGCAGCCTGTCAAACCTCCCGCTGTTTGGTAGGCTCAGCCACTCAGAAGAGACTTGGTTTAAGCTGAGGGTTGGCTTAAAGGGGGAGGAGCTAAATAAAAAAAAGCATATTTCAGACTGCTCAGAATCCCAGTATGAGATAAGTAAGGCTACTCCTGTTTGCTGGAGAAAAAGAATTGAGGTCTGTCCATCAGAGTGTCCACGTCACACTCTTTTTTTGAAGTCACGCTGACCTCCTGGGGCTACTATTTTGGCTGATTGTCCACGTGGAGTTCTGAGCTGACAAAAGGCATCTGTATCATTGCGGCTTTACTTTGGTCGTCTCGCTGTGCTTCCTCCCGTTTGGCTGTGTTTTCAGCATGGTGTCCCGATGCGTCCATCTGTCTTTGTTATTATGAATGGTGTCCTGATGTGTTGTTTGACTGCGTTGTTATGAGCATAATTTCGGCACTGTGGCACTGCGGCAGCCACGTGACTAAAAACTGAAATTTGACATCTTTGCCAGTTAAATTTAAAAACGTTAGTGACATGGAACAATGCCCCGTTTTTTTCTTTTGCTGGTGAAACAGAGAGAGGAAATAAAGACAAGGAGTGTGCAGTTTGTAGGCATTTAAGAATGTAAAGCTGCATGAATGTACATTAACATGATTAAATGACATATGTACTATGGGCTCTTAGCAACAAAACCATAAGGAATCACTACCAGGCTCTGCATGATGCTCCTTCATCTCTGTGGAGCTCCTCCTGCTATTTTTGTGTTACAGATGCAGTTTTGCAATTTTGGTCAAATCTCAGCAGTAACATGGTTTCTAGCTACTGCAAGATACTTTTTACAAAAAAAGAAAAAAAATCCCTGATAAAATCAACCATCGGTACACTTCCTGCTTAGTATCAAACCAGCTGGTGGACTTGATGAAGCATTTAGCAGCCAAGGAGCTATATTAAGTTGGTGAAAATCAAACAAGACCATATAACACACTTGCCATTAAAAACAAAGGAAAACCTAACAAGGTGATGACATGTGGGGTGTTTTTCCCCCAGCTGCTTCCAGTCAGACAAAAAACACTCAGAAGTTCCTCTCCATAAAGATGGAGGACTCTCAAGAGACATATTTGGTATGGATCAGATGTTTAGCTCCTACTTTGCTCATAAGGCAGCTTCATTTTTTCTTTTCATTAGACCAATCCCTCGTCTCTTTTAAACTCTACATTCTATTGTTTGTAAGGATCTGCTGGTTCCTGATCCTCATGGCAGTTTTAGTTTCGCCGTGCTGAACACAGAGGGTGTTATCCAAGAGTTTTCTCCAGCTGACTTCTTGTCATTTAGATGTTTTAAATAAGAAGAATTTTCCTTTATTTCATTTCTTTTAAAAGGACAAGCACAATCTTTTCATTTTTCTGCTGCCAGTGATGTCATAACTCCAGGTGTTTCCTATTTTAGAGCCAGTCTGTGCCATGTTATTTGTCAACACACTGTGCCAACAAAATGAACCAACTCCCCGTGAAGCTGCGTTGTTCTCATGCTGCTTCACAAATGCAAGGCAGAGATTTAAGAGCATCTCACTCTGCTGGAAGCCTGGATGGGTTATGTGCGAGGGTTTAGCAAGTATTCACTGTACTTCTCCCTTTGTGCTGTCAGTCCTTGTCACCACGCTCCTCCTTCTGCCTGCTCGCCTTATCTCCCCGCATATGCAAGCACACATGGGCATGCAGAGGCTGAGTCTGCCTTCCCTTCTGTTTAGATCCCAGCTGGTATCTCTGCTTCACCTGGAGAGGAGCATGGTGACAGGTGACATTATGTGTGTGAGGGGGAGGAGGGGGAGGTGCCCCTGCAGGCGGGAGAGAGATGGAGAAGGAGTGATTGACTGTGAAATAAATTGGAAGGAATGAAGAGGTGACGAGATGGAGCGATTGAGAACAGATTTGCGCAGACATCCAGGGAGAGGAGATACAATAAATATTAAAATGAGGGGCTAATGAAATGACTGTTGTTTTCCCATTGTGGATGTGTTGGTGTATGTGTGCATACGCTCAGTTTCATTCTGTCTAAAATCAGGTTAAGGCTTTGAGTTGCAGCCCTGTGGATCAATTAGATCTCCTCAGAGTTCTACAAAGGAATGCTTAACAATAAATAGGACAGAGAAATATAACTTGGGAGACAATAAATGTTTGTGTTGTAGTAGTTAGGATGAAAACAGAAGAAACATCATAATCTTTTTTATTTTCTCCCTTTTCCCCCTGGTTCCAGTAGAACCAGTCTGGGAACTTCTCAACCAGTGCTTTGTGGTTCCCAGGTTAGCCAGTGGATACCTTTTAAAACGTTGCTGTCTACAGGGACTGTTTTCATGCAACTGTTTCTAGAGATTAAGCTGAAATGACTGTACACTAAGCTGGTGTTTCCAAACTTGCACGACAGATGTATATTTTACAACAACAGTAGCTGATTAAATACAATTTAAATGGCATTCAGTTGAAAGAGGGAGCAGAATTTGAAGGAATTAATGTTGCACTTGCTTAACGGTCCATTTGCCAACCACCATAATGGTTACTCTGTGGCATTATCCAGCTTTTCTGTAAGAAGAGAGAGAGAGGAACAGGAGAGGACTGAATCATGTAACCTTGTTCACAAACAATAATGGCCTATCCAGCCATTTTCTTCTGCTTATCCAGTTCAGGGTCATGGGGGCTGGTGTATATCCCAGCTTGTCAGATGGTGCATAAAAAGTCCCTGACACAAACCTTGATAAAACAAAAAAGAGAAAGAGAAATTATTCAGCTGGAGTATGAAGTACATGAAAATCCAGAACAGAAATTCAACTGAATCTAAAGGTCTTAAAAAACAAACAAAAACAAAGGCGCAGAAGGCAGAGCAAACAAGGAAAACAAACAGGCAGAGAGCACAGGCAATATGTCAGGAACATCATATAAACTTCTCAAAAAAATTAAAGGAACACTTTAAAAACACATCAGATCTCAATGTGAAAAAGAATCATTCTGGATATATATACTGATATGGATTGGGTAATGTGTTAGGAATGAACGGATGCTACATCGTTTGATGCAAATGAAAATTATCAGCCTACAAAGATGCCCTAAAAAATCAAAGTGATGTGGCAGTTCAGCAGTTTGTATGAACTTACATGTTTGTATGCATCCTTGACAATGATGCATGCTCCTAATGATACGACAGAGGGTGTCTTGGGAATCTCCTGCCAGATCTGGACCAGGGCATCACTGAGCTTCTTTACATGCTGAGGTGCAACCTGGTGGCATCAGATGGATTAAAACATAATGTCCCAGAGGTGTTCTGCTGGATTTAGATCAGGCAACCATGGAGGCCAGTCAACAGTATCAATGACTTCATTCTACAGGAACTACTTATATAGACTCATCACACAAGGCAGAGAATAGGGCCAAAGATTTCATCTCAACACCTAATGGCAGTCAGGGCATCATTGCCTAGCTTGTAGAAGTCTGTGTGTCCATCCAAGGATATGCCTCTCCAGACCATCACTGACCCACAACCAAACTGGTTGTGAAGAACAATGTTACAGGGAGCATAACGTTCTTCACAGCTTCTCCAGACCCTTTAACATTAGTTACATGTGCTCAGAGTGAACTTGTTTATGTGTGAAAAGCACATAAACAAGTCCTCAGGCCACCCTCATGAAATCTGTTTCTGATTGTTTGGTCAGAGACTTTCCCACCAGTGGGCTGCGGGAGGTCATTTTGTTGGCTGTTCCTCCTTATAGAGAGGAGCAGATACTGACTCTGCTGATGGGTAATAACCTTCAGCTCTCCTAGAGTAACTATCTCCTGGAATCTCCTCCATGCTCTTGAGACTGTGGTGGGAGACAGTAAATCTTGGGGGAGAGTGGAGACACCTAGGAAACTAGACACAGCTGAACTCAATCAGATAACGAGACATGGAAAACTAAAACGTGGCATAAGAGACAAATAAAACAGGAAGTAACATGACACAGAAATGAAGCCTTAACAACCAGATACAATGAGTCATTAAGTGATTAACTAAAGCAATGAAGCTAAACCAAGTGATTCTAACTCTAACAAGAACTGAAGACTAAACGCAGTGACAATAAACCCGATACAACATGAAGGTACAGATACCAAGGAATGAAAAAACCCTGTAATACTAAACAGGAAATAACTAGAAATTAACACAAGAAATAATAAGCAGAAGTCAAAACAAAGGAAAACTAAAACCTGATTGAGACTATGAGGCTGACACTTACAGAAGTAAAGAAAACCTGAAGTATAAGAGCTCCAAGCAACAAAAACAAGAAAACCATAATCAAACAGAATTTTTAATACTTAACCAGAAAGTCACAAACCCAAACCGTGGGTTCAAAACCACAGGACAATGAAACAGCCATCATAAGGGAAAAGGTGGCATAGAGCCTGGACAGGCTTGTCAGTTGCAAGGCTGAACGACAGAGACAAACACTCACAGCCAATTAAACCAACATGCAAACTGAAGCTTTTGTGCTTGCAATTGTGCAATGAACGGATATCGCTGGTTATAGCATACATTGTTTACACTATGTGGTGTTCCCTGTTTACTAATGCTGTCTGCAGTGTAGATCCAATATTGCTTAGTGAAACAATGGGGCTCCTTGACACATTGTAGGTTAATATTATTTTCAGATTACTTCCTTACTTCAGATTTAATAACCTGAAAAAATATTAAAGTTTTTTTTTTACTTGTAAACTTGTGTGCACAAGATAAGGAAAAAATGATAAAGAGCTATTTAATTCTAGTGTAGAGTAACCCTATACATTTACTATTGCTTATAATGAAACAGTCCCCCACTAAAAGGGGAGAGCTTCTATCACTATTCATATGCTAATGTTTGTAGCTTATATAAGAGTACACGCACACATACACACACTGGCTTCTACTCTTGTGTGTTTAAAATGGCAGAAAATGACACAGTTCTCCAAACTCTTTATAATGAAGGTATCACTCCTAAATCACTTTCAGATTATCCTCAGAACAAAACTTCGCTCACCAGCTGTATCTGGCTAATCTGATTGTTTCTGTGCAGGTGGAGGGTTTCAGTGAACTCTGAAAGTGCAGTATCACTGAGCTGCAGCATAGCTGGTTGTTATTCTGTAGGTGCGACAGTTATATGTGGAGGTGTGTGCTGGTTTAACTCTCCCTGTGGGGACGTTTACACAGTCACATGGTGTGGTTGTGTCTTGCCTATGGGCACAGAAAGCAACATAAATCATTGATTTTTTTTCAGGTGAGATTTTAGGGTTATGGTTAAACACCATAACCAACACCATAACCAACATTTAACTCTTTAAGAACGACAATATGAAAATATTTTTGCTGTATCTTGAATGGGTTCAGCCTCATTTATACTTCTTTTCTAAAAACAGCGTAAGCCATTATAAGAAACTAACACAACATCAGTAACAGCAGTAGCAGCAGTCTCGCTGAAATCGGTGTGAGTCAATGTAGTGTCCATCAAAGTCACACAAACACAACTGCGTATATGGTGGTCTTGGTCTATTTATAGTCTGCACACCCTCTATATCGTCTTCTGTAGATGTGCTTCGAATGCACGTCAATGGTCTCAGTACAGACTGTATATACAGTCCTGTGAAAAAGTAATTGTCCCCTTCCTGATTACTTTTTTTTCCATGTTTGCCACACTCAAATTTTTCAGATCATCAAATAATTTTTGATATAAAGCAAAAATAAGCTTAGCAAATTTAAAGAAATGCAGTTTTACATGAAGAAAGCTAACACAAAAATCTTGGAGATCATCTTGATGTTTTTTGGCAAATGTGAGTTGAGCCTTTGTGGGTTTTTTTCATCAGGAGTGGTTCATCCATGGATGTCATTTTTGCCAAGTCTCTTTTTTATTGTTGAACTCTGACCTTAACTGAAGCAAGTGATGCCTGCAGTTCTTTAGATCTTCTGGGCTCTTGTGAGACGTCCTGGATGAGTCGCTGATGCGCTCTAATTTTGGTCACACCTGGGATGATTCACCACTGTTACAGATTTTCTCGCTTTGAGGATAATGGTTCTCACTGGAGTTCACTGGAGTCCCAAAGCCTCAGAAATGGCTTTGTAACTCTTTCTAGACTGATAAATGTCAGTGACTTTGTTTCTCAACTGTTTTTTAGATCATGGCATGATGTGCTGTTTTTGTGATCTTTTAACCCACTTCACTGTATCACACAGGTTTTGTTTAAGAGGTTTCTTGATCTAGCAGATCTGGCAGTAATCAGGTCTGAGTGTGACTAGTGAAACTGAGCTTAGCTTTCCCAATAAATTGGGTTCAGGATTTAAAAAGGGGTGCAAGAAACCTTACCTTTTCACACAGGGGGAGGTAGACTTGGATAGCTTTTTATTTCCTTGATAAATTGAATTTTTATAAACTGGATATAATATTCTGAAACATTTACATTTGACAAATATGCAAAAAACAAAAAAACAAAAAACATTGTCAGGTCTCATTGTGATGTTTTAGCTGTGTTTTAGGTGTGCCCAAGCCCAAGCTAGTTCAACCCAACGCACACCCTGCTTTCTCATCTGTTTGCCTCTAAGTGGGACTTTAATTTGTAAAACGAACATCATGCTGTATTCAGTAAGACTTAAAAGTACATTTTCTCTGTAAGCCTCTTTACAATCTGACTTCATTTTGCAACCAGGGGAGTTATCCCCTTTTGGCCATTAGAAAAAACAGCATGTTTAAATTCATGCTGACCTTGAAGAAGCGGCAGAGGAGCACAGATGAACTCTGCTGGCTAAGTTTGAGTCACACTGACACAAAGAGTCAGAGAGAAAGTGAGAGAAAGTGAATCTGCTGTGGCCTCGTTAATCACTCATAAATTATTAATGGAAACTCCCATCCGCTGTTATAACATTGCAAGGATACACCGCTCTCTCTTTCTTAGACCTCTTTCCATCACTTTTACTTTCATTTTTTTTTTTCATATTGCTGTGTTTTCACAGAGTCATGAGCTTCTTTAAGCCATTCTCCCAGAATGACTTCACTCTCAAATGTCCTTCTCAGGTATTCTAACATAATTTATAACACGACTGCCCAACATTTAACTCCTTAAGACTTTCTGCATGAAAATACTTCTGCTGTATCTTGAATGGCATCGGCCCCACTTATACATCTTTTCTACACATAGTGTAAGCCATTTTCAGAAACCAATAAAACACAAATAATGTCAGCAACAGTGCCTTAAATCACAGTGAGAGTGTGCATGTTTTCTCACCTTTTCTGTTGTCTGTAGAGGCTCGTAATTGTTGAATCATTATGTGTTGTGCACTATTTTCACACTAAGAATCCAAGAATAAAACGCTTTTAGGCTTTTAGGCTTTTTAACAAAAATAGGGAAGAAATGATTTGGTTAAAATGTGTGTAAAGAGAAGGGAAAGTGGTTTGGAAATATCTACTACAAATAAATTAAAGCTGCTCTCACTTACTGTGACAATCACACAGGGATTCATTACTAAAGCCTGCAGCTCTTTTAGCATCACTGAACTGATTTCTTCTACCCATAATTTTCCTTTGTGATTCAGTTTTGCTCTGCTTGCCATAAGCAATTTTTAATTTTTTTTACTTAATCTGTCATATTCGTTGTGAAGATGAAGACCCAAATGCAGACACTCAGGCACTGTCAGGCAAGCTGACTGTGCAGCAGGCATGAGTAGGATGCAAATGCAAGACTTGAAAACAGTAAACAAAAAGCACTTTTATTTAACCTAAACTGGATACAAAAATAATACAAGGTGAAGAACAAACAAATCTAAACATACTTCAAGGTAGGACACAACCACTAGGGACAACACAACAGGAACAAAGGGCAATATATATACACATACCAGGCATTACCTGAAAAAGGGAATACACTGAAGGAAATCTGACTATTGAGACAAGGGGAAGTAACACTAAGCACAGTACACGAGACAAGGGCCTATCAAAATAAAACAGGAAGTAACAATCACTGAGACCGGGACTAAGACAAGTGAACCTGACACTTAGGAATTTAAATAAATTGGGAATCAAAAGATATTTCAAATAAACAAAAATATCCAACAGATAGAGGACTGTGACATAACCTTTATTTAATAATATGACTGATAAAATTAAAAATTCACATCCACATTGTTCTTGCCAAGACACACACCAATAGTATTAATGGTGTTGTATAAAAAAAACCACAGATACACAGTGAAAAACAGTGAATATAAAAAGTAAAATACAACACAAATAACCAACCTTTTTGACTTTTAGTGCCAATTATGACTAAAAGAACAGTAAAGGTCATTGTGTTGGCCTACAGGGGGTAACGGTATTCAGGAAAAACATTTCCAGCCCAGAGTAACTGGCTCTAGGTTATTTAAAATCCCCATAAATTAATTTAGTGAGCTGATTTTGTTGCAGATTCTGAAAGCAAGCTACTAATTTAAAGGCTCTTTTGTTAAAGTTCAGTGCAAACTTTCAGGACAGACAGCAGGAATGAATCTTAGGCAGTGACGGCCCACAATTTTTTCATTAATCTAATGGATTAAGAAAGGAGCAAGGCAAGAAATCCCTTCTAAATAATAATGTAGCAGTGGTTTAGTCTATGACATGAGTATACCAGACCAACCGACCCCAGCATACAACGTTCGGTGGAGTTCGGAATAAGCCCCAGTGGAGACGGTATTAAGCATATCTATGCATTGTGAAGATACGTGCATATAAATCATGTCACTATAAATGAGCACTGACGTAGGAGTAGAGGCTGAAAGTCTATTACTTTCCTAACGGGACAGAAAGGACAGTTTCAGTTTAAGTTTTTGACAGCAGTTACTAAATGTTAGTTGTAAAAGGCAGCGAGCCATCAATTATTATTCCTAAGTACTTATACTGCAACACTAACTCTTGGAGTGGACTGTAGCGAAACATGAGATGTTTCGTGGTTTCACATTTCAAATTTGTCACCATTTAAACAAATGTGCTGTACGTCATTAAAAGCTACAGTACCATGCAGCCATAACCATTTAAAGCAATAGCAGATGTTTTTGACTAGTATACATTTTTAAAAAGCCAAATTCATGTTACATTTTCACTCTAAAATAGCGTAGCAACTACCTGTCGAGGAAAGCAAAGCACTTATAAGCCTAACAGCCTGATAATTCCCTCATTAGTTTGTCAGTTAAGATAAATAAACAAAGAAAATAGAGGAAATGAAGCTGTGCTAAAATAAGGTAAATATATTGGACTTAGATTCGACAGGTGGCCAGAAATAAAACACCAAATTAATGCTAATGCTGATCCGTGTTTGCTGACAGTGTAAACATTGCTTGCTGACACAGCTCCCTGATTCGTTCTCCATAACAGTTACACAGTGTTGTGTTTACAGCCTGCATGGCTGTTCCAAGTGACCAAAACTCTACTAATACTGCTCAAGAAGTAGAAAATAAAAAATGTATCTGATGAGAGGGGTTCAAGTTAATTATAATCATAAGACAAGAGGGAAAAGGATGGAGATGAATTAAAGAGAGAAGCTCAGTTGTGTTAGTTTTCTGTCAGGTCCTGGCACTGTTTTCCTACAGTAAATATTGAATTTTGTTCTGGTCTGAGAAAGTGTTGAACTCCTGGTATTTGAGTTTCATTTCAGTTTGGAATGAGATATTTCTGTCGTTGTACCAGAAGGAAGTGCAGCTCCATCTGTTCTTCTTGTTTGTGAAAGTCTGTTGTCTTTGGGTTGCCATGTTTGTCTTTGTCCACCAATCTCTGTGACCAAGCTGAAGTTTTCTAGCGACTGTCTTTCTAAATGTGCAGAGGTTTATAGGAATTGATTCTTATGCTAATTATCTATCATGTAGTGGTGCATTACATGATTTGAATTTAAGTTTAATCATTAACTGACTCACACTGGGCCTCATTGTGGCCCCTGAGTCCATCCTCTGTCTCAGATGTCTACGCGCCATCATTTTAGCCTTCTCTGCATTTTGCGACTCACAGCTTTAACCCAACTTTGTTCTGAAAAGCTCGCCCTTTTAAACAAGGTTTGAACAGCAGGTGGGTCAGTTACTGTCTCACAGCCAGAACTGTGTGCCTGAAAGGACCAAGGGTAGAAATAAACTGCCTGAAACCGAGTGGTTAAAGCTGCCTGAATTGTGAATTGGCTCACACATAATAACTTAATCTGATGTTATTTGAAACATTGGCTATGTATAGAAATATAAGCATGCAGAAATTATAACAGTCAAAAGTTAAACACATAATTTGTTGGGCAAAAAGAGAATTATTGTAGTTTTGGTTCTGTACACCACCTCAGTGGATTTCAAATTAAACAATGTGTGAGTAAAATGCAGACTTCCAGCTTTACAAAACTGCGTTACATGAACTGTTTTAGAATTACAGCCAGTTTCATGGCCAAGTGAGGTTTGTTCTCTCATTATTTAATGACAAATGGAGCCTAATATCTCAATATAATTCAAAGTGCTGTGCCCCAAAGCCCAAGAGATGTCAGTGCAAGTGAGGGAAGCCATCATTAGGATGACAAACCAATTAAACCAATGAGTGATAAAGCAGAAACTTCAACAGTAGCCACATCAACATCTGGTACATAATTAAAGACGAGGAATGCGCTGACCAGCTCAGCAACCCCTAAAGGCCTAAAAGAAGACAGAAGACAAGTAAAGTACATGATCAGAGAATTATTTTTATAGTTAAAAACAACAACTTCACAATATGTAACCAAGTCAAGAGCATGCTTAAGGAGGCAGATGTATCATTGTCAAAGTCCCGATTAAGAAACGGCTTCATGAATGGAAAGACTGGGGGTCTACAAGAAGGTGCAAACCACTGATTACGCGCAAGAACAAGAAGGTCAGATTAGACATTGTCAGAAAACATCTTAAAGATGCTTATTGTTTCATTTAAAGCATAGGTGTTAAACTCTGGCCCGCGGGCCACATTTGGCCCGCAGCCTAATTACATTTGGCCCACGAAGCCACACCAAATTACTATCAGAGCTGGCCTACTGGTATTATACAGCTAATATATATATTGTTTAGTATTAAGCTTTGCTTGTTCCAGATTCAGTTTTTCAGCAAAACGTGTTTGAGTCCATAAGAAAAGATTCATTCTTATATCTGGATGAATAAATATATTTCAATAAATATATTTCAATAAATATTAACGTTAGCCCGCGACTTTGTTCCAGTTTTGAATTTTGGCCCACTGTGTATTTGAGTTTGACACTCCTGATTTAAAGTCTACTGTGGTGGTGACAGAGGCAAAACTACAAAAAGTGTGCAATTCTCCAACAAATTGTGGACTTAACTGTACACTTTTGAGTACATAAACACCATCAGTCCTCTTTAACTTCGTTTCTCTTTGACTGTGTTTCATTTTAGAGTGATCCAGATTCACTCTGTAACGTAATAAGGCCAGAGTTTATGCTTCACATTAGCCAACCTCCGCTGAAGTAACAACCCAGCAACTTATATTTAATAATTGATGGCAGAGCATAGCGATGCGTACGGCTTGGCTCCTCTGTTTGCTCTGAGCGTTATGGGTCCCTTATAGGATGTGCATGAGTGTTATAGTGGATGTTGTACAGACATTACGAATGGGAAGTGCCGCCCCGGGACAAAGCCAGCTGAAGCGTTAAGAAACAGAAGATACTAGCTGCAAACGTGTGTGTGTGAGTGAGTGACTGTGAGTATGCCTACATGTCCAGCAGCCCATGAATAAACAAATAATGTAGGGCTGCATTTTCTGTTGTTTGCACTGTGCCTGTCTGCATCTGTTTGTCTTACGGCCCTCACTTTGGAGTTTGGGACTTTCTCTTAAAAGCCACGCTGAAAACAACACTTTCCAATAATCTACTTCTCCAAAGAAGCGAGTCACTGCTGAGCACATTTGCAGCATATATGTCACTGTTGACATGCGATTAAACAGATATTGTATGTTGTCATTACGATACAAGCCATCTTCATCCATCTCTTTCCTCGCAGTTGTCCCTCTCAGCCACTTTTTCCACTCATCTTTCGCTGTTTTTACCAATCTGTTCATGTGGAAGATGCACAGAAATAACCTTGAAAATGTATTCCCCAGCAAAGTGCTTTCATATCTTCACCTCCTATCTTCCCATCCTCCATCCCTCTGTCCTCTGGCCGTCCTCAGATGGGCCACGATTCATTATGGTAATTGACTTCGGTTCTTCCAGGAACATGAGCAGACCTTGTTCTCCTCACATCTTTTTCTTTTTTTTCTCTCGATCTCTCTGTTTCCCTTTCTGCCTTAAAGTAAAGGATTTGCATGGTCAGACTCCCACAGAATCAAATAGCTGTTAAAAATCCTCCGTGTGTTTGTTTGTGCACCCTGCATCTTCATTTTCCCCCCTCCTCTCCCTCTGTCATCCCTTTCTTCCCTCTCTTGCCAATAGCATAACGGGGTGTCTGTTTGTTCACTGTTCACCTCTTTCATCTTCCTTCCTGCACATGTGTGTGTATGTGACTATTTTGCATGCACCCAGCAGGAGCAGCTTAATAGAGCTTATTGAGAATCTAAGAAAAGACATTCTCAGTAAATCAGAGATCGCATCGGATCAAATCAATGTTTGCTGGATAAAAAAAACTGAAAGGCCAAGATGTGAAGGAAAGAAATTGAAAAATATATTAGAGCCAAAAACGTTATCTCCTCTGATGAAAGCGGATAAATGCTAAATATGAATGAGATGGTAGGGATGGGGCTTGCATGGTAAGCATTACAGGGAGCTGAAATATGAAAATGAACAGAATGAGGCTTTTAACTAATCTGAAATTAAAGTTATTTCAGCTATTTAAAGATGTGAGAGCATGATATTTGTAGATGAAGTGGAAATAATCTCTTTAAGCATGGCTTGCTCTTATTCTTTCTTTTGGATCTAATAGGTATCAGAGATACGTTGTGTGCTTTTATTTGTAGCCAGAAATATGAAACCGTCCTTACTTAAATTTCAAGACTGTTTTGTGACTGATACACTGTTGGTGTCTCACCAGTTGTGTTATTGTTGTCTGGCTCTTAGTAAGAAAGTTTATCTGCCACTGGAAAAAAAAAGTAAAAGAAAAAGTATCAGGCAGACTTGTCAAGGAAAAAAAAAGGCAAAATTTCAGATTAGTACGTCAGAATTTCGACATACAAACTCACAACGTCAAAGTTTTGACTTATGTACCATACAGAAGCTTGTGTAAAATAAATGTAGTATAGTCAATATAGTATTGAGTACTGATATCTCAATCTCTTAAATCAGTGCTGGATGATTCCATGTGTTTATTGGCCTTTAATTGCATCTTATACTGTCTGTTGTCCTCCACTGATCGTTTGTGCTGCTGTAACTGTTATTTTGATCTATCTCTTAAACTTTAAACTTCCTGTTTGAATAAATGCGCCGTTGTCTTCGCCACAAAATGTATATAAATGATGAGCTATTAGCATCTTTTAGTTTCTCTATATTATCACTGGCCACTTCCATGTTGGTTTTTTTGTGCGCGAGGGTGCATTAATAATGCTAGCTAGCTTAGTTTGAAAGCTAGCTAGCATTAGCAAACAGTAGCAAACTGGCAAACAGTACTGGTACAACACACAGGCACACATATGTGTAAGCTCTAGAGGTTTTATATGGAGAAAAATAACCTACCCCATACTGTTTTATTCATCATAATTATTTCAGGTTATTAATATGTTTAATTTTCTGTTTTTGTCACATGATAATCTTTGCTAAACTCTTGTTCTTCTATTGTACCATAAGATGAAGCATCTATTGAAATGAAGTAGGACTAAATTCATATAGGACTAATTAGATAAAGACTTTTACTCTGGAAAACTGAAGCCTAACATCCTTGGATACCTCACTGATAATCCATTACAAAGGCTCCAACTACACAGACACGGTGAAGCGGTCCAAGTCAGAACGTTGAATTGGCAGAGGTGAGGCCCAACGGTCAGCTCTGTCCAAATGGATGACTTATAAAATATTCAGTGGTTATGATTTTTTTGTTGTAGGCAGTAAACGTACTCTTTAATGCTGTAAAGCAGGATTTGGCCATCACTTTCAGATGGGCTGGGACACCGTACCCGTGGAACCTAGAAAACGAAGCTTTCCAACATGCATTAAATATTCTGAAAGGGTCTTTTTAAACCCCAAATCCCATCTTTTTCCAAATCTACTATAACAAAGAACTTGTAATGCCTAAATCAATTGGTGGGTGCAAAAGAAATTTAAAAATAGCCCCCAGTGAGAGCTAAACTCCAGTCTCCTTAATGAAAGGATGGACCTTTCCACTCCTGGGACAGTGGAAACACTCTTAAATGTCATTTGAGAGATGTTTATGTGACTAATTTCAGTAGGTGGGAATAGTCTAGCAGCTCTAATCAATATTTCTCATTAACAGCGGCTGCAAACAATGTTAAAGAAACGGAACAGCAACAGAGGGAAACAGCAACTGGTATTAACATCATCAGCATCGTTCAGCTCCCTGTTTTACTGTCATGGTTCACTGTTACGTCATGTCAGCAGACAGTTGGTGGCAATGGAAAAGCTCTCATGTGCTTATAAAACCTCATAAAACACTAAAGAGATCCAGAACTGAACTCTTTCTGAACCTCTTTAAAGAGTTCCTGAAACACTTGCAGTTCAGAGATTAATCAGATTCTCTAGGCTTGCACACACACACACACACACACACACACACACACTTACTCATAATCTCTGGCTCCATTTGAACATTTCAGTCAGATTTGTTTAATTTTAATTTTGTGCTGAATTCTCTCCCGCTTCCTCCTCTTCCTCCCTCATCCCCTCCCTTCCCCTCTCTCCAGGCGGATGGCAAGGTGGTCGATGGCAGCCTGCTGGGAGATGCCAACGGCGTCGAGCCTGCACCGGGCAGAGTGAAGGATTCTGGGAAGTGGCAGAAGCCGCGGTTCTCTCGGAGAGCTCTGATGAAGTGCTGCCTGGTGAAATGGATCATCGCCAGCACGCAGCCACAGGACAAAGGTGAGAGGAGTGACATGAGCATCTCAGGCTGAGTGTGACATGTGGGGTGAAAGCACAAAGAGTTTGAACTGATCAATGGCTTTGACACATGAATCCCAAAGTTCCTGCAGACTGAGCTGGTCAGTTGACCTCAGGGTCAAGTACCAAGAGATAATTTAAAGTCATACGCTCATTTATCAAAAACCTCTACACCCTCGGTCACCATTAATATTGTCCACAAACCTGAATACCCTCTCCAACGCCTCCTGTGCACTGCTTTTTATCTGTCTATTGACTTTGTCTTTGAAAGGAAAACAGATGCACAGAGGTCGCAACCACAAAACTGTATAGATAACAATAACAATAAAAAGCACAGGTAAGTGAATTAAAACCGATTAACAAAATACAATAATTAGAAGTTTAAAAAATGCTGATTTTTTTTTTTAACAAAAAGGGGGTAAATAAGTAAAATGAGACCCTAAAAATATAATCGATAAAATAAGCAACATATTGACAAGCTAAACTACTGAAACAGGCAGTCAAAATTAAACCTTAGAGCACCTTCACTAGTATTGTTCCAGATGTTTGAACGATACTTGTCCTCACTGTTTTGTTTTTTTTTAAATATGAAAACAGTCTTCTTCTTTGTGTTTCGGTGTAGTGTAGCCACTCCAGAGTTTTCATGTCTCTGCCTCCTGTTTGCTACTTCCTGTTTTATTTTGATACTCTGTTGTCTCCTGTGTCCTGTTTTATGTTTTCTTGTCTCCCTGCCTTGATTGTATGCACTGCTGTGTTTTCTCCAACTGTTTCCACTTTCCCTTGTAGCCCTTGTAATACTTGAAATACTGGAAATTTTTAGCTTTGCAGTGTAGCAGAGAAAATGGTTACTTAAGCCTTTCAAAGCTACATTTGAGAATTATGTTTGACTTCTGAGTAGGGCTGAACGATATATCGCATTTGCGATAATATCGCGACATGATCAAGTGCAATTTTCTAACCGCAAAGGCTGCGATTATACTGCGATTATATTATACAATTCATGGGCTGCATCCTCCTGAGGCCGCATTTGTAGACCGATTACGTCACAGCGACGCGCCGAAGGCTGTCCAAATTACTACCATATCCCAGAATTCATAGCGCGGCCCAGCCAAACTCCAGTTTCCAGCAATGGCGGCCGCTACTAAGTTTTAAAATTACTCATACTAATCTTTCTGGGTCACAAAATAAACTTTTAACATATTTTCAGGCGAGAAAGTAGTTGTGTAAACATCAAATATCTGCTCGGTTTATCAAGATATCCCATATTTGCAAAAGTGCTTCGACGTTTTCAGAGGCGTCTGCTACCCACCAGCTCGACAGCTAGCCGGGAGCTCGAGGGTTACTGATGCGGCCGAGAACGGCACAACTCCCGGCACATCATTTTCTTATCACCGCGGAGTTTCGCTGCTCGGGTTAAACGTAATATATAAGTCACTTAGACAACCTAAAAATGTTATTGTTGGGCTTTTTTCAGTGTTTTGTTTGTTCGTGAGTAAATCGGTTTGGCTGAGATTAAAGTTATTAGATTAGATAAAATAAAACTTTATTAATCCCCCGGGTGGGTTCCTCCTTGGTTTTCACACAGCTGACTAAACGTCAAACAGAAAACTTATTAAACAGAAGTATGAGACAGTCGAGAATTTACACCAGTGTCTGGTTATATTTTAGATAGCAAGAAGCAGACGGCCGAGTTTATTAAACTCCACCGAGACAGCGGTGACGCTAATCAGAACTAGACCGTCCAATTTCACGCCTTTAAACTTTAAAGGCGTGTTTGTGTGTGTGTTTATACAATTGCTATTATGTTTGCACTTTATGTGTAATGTTACTGACTGCAGAGATCAGTAAGATGTGTGTATTTTTTATTTATTAGTTTTATTTATTTAATATTATTTTTTAATTGAATGACTGTCTAGTAGTTCACAGATGTCGAAAAACTGAGTGTGGTAAAGCCACTGATTTTTTTTATGTATATTTCTGCAATCTGCACATTGTACTGACTTTCATTTTAATGTTTACACCAGGGTTCCTTGTCAGCACTTTATGCTCAGATGTTTGTAAGCTAAAAATAAACTATTGTGTATGTTCAAATATACTGTTGTGATTGAAGAAGTTAAATAAAAATGTCAGTCATCAATTCATGCATCACCTCATGTCATCATAACAGAGGTCTGTCTTCCAGGAAAGAACAGTTTAAAATTAATGTAATATAGTATTGGCCATACTATATGATGTATTGCTTGTCTTTGTTTAATAATACAGAAGACAAAGACCTTAAAAAATAATCGCATATCGCATCGCAATCGCAATATTGGGGCAAAAAATCGCAATTAGATTATTTTCCATAATCGTTCAGCCCTACTTCTGAGCATATTACCCTGCATTATAAATAGTTGTTCCTTCCTCTGGCTTTACAGGCCTCCAGTCTTGGTTTGTTCAAAGGGGTTATTGCTCCACCCAGTGGTCCAGCTGTTATTGTACACAGTTAGTCTTTTCCCCGCAGGGAGGAAAAGAGACTCTTTTAATTTTAATCTTTATACACATATACATGTGTTTTACTGAAGCCTGCTTGTGAATGGCAGAAAATATTATCTGATGTTTGTTGATTTTAAAATAGCTCTAATGTAAGAAAACATTTCTACAGTGCAAATAAAATCCATAGTTTAGTTCTGGATATTTATTATAAAACAAGAAGAAACCCAAATCATCTCAGTGTGCTCTCATCAGGGCTTTGCCTCCTCTGGGTCTTCCTTTCTTTGCCAATTCTTCAGCACTTCATGACCTCCTTTCCTCTTCTTGTCCTTCCCTGTCACTTCTTAATCACCATCATCTTTCTTCCTTGCAGACTTTATTCTTTCCTTGCTGCCTCTTCTACTTCCTTCTTGACTTACTTGCCTTCTATCTTTCTCTTATTTGTTTACTCCTGTTTTCATCCCTCCTTTTTTTCATTCCTTCACTTTTCCTTCATCATCTGTCTGTCCTACCCCTGGCTTCTTCCTGTCCATCCTTCTCCTTACTTCACTTCTGTCTCTATTCCTTCTCCTTCCTCATCCCTGCCTCATAACACCATATTTGTCCCCAACTGTATTCTGCTCCTAAACTTTATTTTCATTTGTTTTTTGTTTGTTTGTTTGTTTGTTTGCTTGTTTTTATCATTGGAGGCATGCATTTCTGTGTCCAATCAGTTTAAAGTTTAAATTTAAATAACACAATGAGGCAGAGTCTGTGGCTGTGACCTGTCTGAGCTCAGTTCACGCTGTAATGTAATGGCTCTGGTAGAAGTTCTTCACTTTTTTAAAAACGTAATCAAAGTTTTTGACAAAACGATTTCTAATATTTGAAAACACTTTTCATCACTGAGTGGATAAAACTTATATTGCCTGGATGTGGAGATGCTGGAAAATATGTTTGGATATGGTTTTTTTGCATCATTGTTCCAGGATTGTTTTTGTTTTTTCGGGCTTATAGAGACAAGTTCGGGTCATAGTCATTAATTATGCCCACTCCTCTGGCCAGCCCATGCAATCAATAAAGCCCATTAGGAGAGCTACACACACAGTCATAGACCTGTTTTGTACATTTTCTCTAAAACCTGTTGCAGAACAATTTTATCCACATGGACACATTTGAAGAACTCGTACTTCTCGTATTTCTGCTTTTAAATCATGCTTGCTTAAATGAAAATAGAAAGTTAACTATAAATCTAATATCGGGCTGTTTCCAGCAGAGAATAAAAATAATGTCCACCACTGTGCGCAGAGGGACTTCCAGTGATTTAGCACAGATATTTATACCTTGAAGGTTTCCACCCAAGCACCTGTGCAACCAAATTACATCTATTAGTTTTGAGGTTGTTTGTTTGTTTTACATGCCTTGATGTGCACTAATGCACTTCATCAATCTTTAACAGATTCAAGTAATCCTTCAGGTCTTTTCCTCTTTGCCTCTGGCTGTGAGATCAGTGAATAAGCTCTTTGTTTGCAGGAAACAGGAGCGCAGTGAGTAAAAAAGAACAGGACTAACAATCACAGAGAGAGAAAGAAAAGTGGGGCTGTGATGGGATCTATTTCATCTTAGCGGTGTCGAGGGAAAAGCGAGAGGGATTCAGCAGTGGAAGTGGGCAAACCCTCACCTCGATAATGGCCAGCAGCTAAAAATAGCAGCGCAGAGACGGAGATGTGAATCAGTGGTGTGGGTGTAGTTTAGGTGTGGAGAGTTAGAGACAGTGTGCAGGGTTTGAGCAGGATAACTGCAGTTTATACACTGCTGGAAACGAAGGACTACAGACAGTGGGTTTAATCATTTCTATTTTCAATAGTGAGTCATGAAGTTAGGTATTAATCACTCCAGATATCTCCTGTTAGCTCAGGATTACTTATCACTCAATGGGTGAAGTTGTGAATAAATCAAGTGAAGCGTGTCTAGTTTTATGAACCATGTATTCAAGCTTGATTAAGTTTGACTGGACTTTTTAAGGTTAAGAAAGGATTAAAGCCAGATAACAAAGGCTTTTTCACAAATGTGTTGTGTTCTACGATTATTCCTGAGATTAATCAAACTAATAATAAACTAAGTGCTTACACTTGGTGGGAGGCAGATATCTGCAATGAATGAATGAATCATCTATGTTAAGATGAGACTTTTTCATAGGCACAGATTTATTTATTTAGCTTCCATAACATGTCTTCTTCATCAAAACCTGCACACTAGACATTTAATGCTTATTTTACACATTTAAACATCCAAACAGCAAATTTCAGAAAACTTTGAATACAAAAATAATTATAATAAACTGTAAGTTCCATTGTGTCAACGTTGCTTGCATTTTTTTCAATGTAAAATAGCAGTTTCTAATTAAAATGTATAGAAATCTATGGAAATCTGCACTCCGCTCACAAATGCACAAACCAAGCGTTCCAGTTTTAATCCCGTTTGTATTCTGAGCACCGAGGTTTGTTCATATATTATTCAGAGGCTGATTTGTAGAACATTTTCATCTGGGAATACTCCTGTCTCTCGTGATTTATGAAGTCATAAACTCATAATATCTTCTCCGTAAAAAAAGAAAATTAACATTTTAGCCGCTAAACAAACTTAAAGTATGCCGTGATGTTTTTATGCTTCTTGTTTTGGTTAAAGTAGTCTAAAGATATTGAATTTAAAGTGATATAAAACAGGAAAAACACGAATAAACAGTTCCTATAAATAAAGTCAGCTATACTGCACAGCTCCACTCTGTTTTGGCATGCATGACTTCTTTCATTTCAGTCAGCATAAAGTTTAATCTCTACTTTAAGTTACTCTCACACCAGGGAAGAAGAGTGAGATAAGAAGGCTGTATCAGTGAAACTGAAAGACGAAGAGATATCAGTGACTGTAACACGAAAAGTGTAATATGAGTCGGATTAGATATGGAAGGAAAATGAGGGAGGGAGCTAAGCAGAATATTGGGATTTCTTTCTCCGTGACTGTACACGTTGACACGGTGGTCCCAGTGACCACGATGGCTGATGATGGCTGAAACAGGAAAAGCGGCGATTGGGGGGGGGGGGGGGGGGGGGTTCTTTTGTGGTTTGTCAGACTGGGTCGTGTTTAAGGAAAGCAATGGTGATTCGAGTCACCTCGTCTGAGACACCAAGGGTAGTGGAGAGAGGAGGAGGAGGAAGTGAAGATCACCTGTAAGCAAAGTGGGACAAATGAAACAACCTTTATATCAGAAGACTTTTCTGTGTCTTATCACATTCCTGATTTTTCCTGCAAGATCAGCATTTCTTTTTTACACTGTGTGGTCTATTTGGCCAAAGTTTGGATGATGAATGCATGCAGGGCACACTGTGAAAAGGAAATCACCAAGCTGCTGCGCTGCTTCTTTGGCTTCATCACCGGGACACTAGTTCAAGGTATTTTCTTTTTTGTTCGGTCGTGCATTTTTCATTCCGCTTATTAAAACAGCAGATTATAGGCAAGGCAAGGCAAGGCAAATTTATTTGTATAGCACAATTCAACAACAAGGTGATTCAAAGTGCTTTACAGAGACATTAGAAACAAAAACAAATAAAAAGCATGATTTAAAATGATTTATAAACAAAAGCTGATTTGTTTTCTGTCCTGTTTATTTATTTTCCAGTTCAAAAATATCTACATGCATGCTTTTCATTATTGTCATATAAGTAACAAAGTCCACTTTTCAGCTTTAACTTAAGTAGTTTTATTATATGTTTGTCTATACTTGTAGTCCTTCACATTTATCTGATGGAAATTGACAATTTTTTAAACTTAGGTCAATTGAGCAAAAACCTTTTTTCAGAAATTCTTCAGAAACTCTAAAATCTCTCAGATGGCTTGATGATAGTTCAGGCTCCAAAGATACCAAATAAGAGACTATTTGTATAGAATTGGTGCATCAGGGCTTTCTTTTTCCTCCTCTTCTTCTTCTCTCTTAATAATGATCTCACTGACTTATCCTGAGACCTGATCCCTAGTTTGGGACCACTGAGTTAAACTGCCTAACTTTAATGTAAAGTTACAAATGCTGCTGGTTAAATGTAGATAAAAAGAGCAGGCTATGATTGTAACCACAGAGGCTGAATTCTTTCATTTATGCAACAAAAGTTGAAAGTTCATTTTTAAAGGAAGCTGGCATGGTGGTGTAGTGATTAACACTGTTACCTCGCAGAAAGTAGACCCTGGGTTTAAATCCCCCAGCTGGGGACTATGTGAAGTTTACATTCTTGTGTCTCTGTGGGTTCTCTCCAGGTATTCTAGCTTCTTTCCACAGTCCAAAAACAGGCACAAGGGTCAGGTCATTTGGGCTTTAAAGTTGGCTGTAGGCTTGACCCTGACCCAGCTTCAGCATGACCCTGAAGTGGATAAGCAGAAATAAATGGATAGACATTTGAAGTATTACAGTACATCATCAATGGTACGATTGTGTTGGTTGTTTGACTTTATGAACAGGCTGAATATGTGCCTGTGTCTGCCTTGTTTTACAAATGTTGCCACAAGTACTTTAAGGATGAAAATATGTTGTGGAAATAAGAATCAAGAAGTGCTCTTTTTTATTGTGTTAAGCATACACTGGGACCTCCAAAATTTGATTTTTATTACTCTTCTATTCTCCTTTTTATTGATCTGTCCTTTATGAATGTATCTCTATGTCCTTCCATCAGCATTGATTAGATGTAAGTCTATCTGCTGTCCTCCTCTTCTGTCCTTTCGTCCAGCAAACATCATCAAGCCACCACCAGCTGAATCAGCACCTGATACTTCTTGCTTTTCCAGCCCGCTGTTTCCTCTTTATCAGCCCTCCTTGTATCACCTTCTTTGTTAAATTGTTCAGACTCATTATGTTTGCTGTTTCCCTTTCTGCTCCTAAACTCTGTGCAGACAGGTGAGGACACCTCAGGATATCAGGGCAGTGACAAGACACAACTCTGGATGATGGATGAAAAACTTATTTTGCCTCCTCCTCAGTTTAAACTCTCTGCTGTTCAGCTGTTTCCTGTTTGAATATTTCTAACCAAATTCTGCTCAGGTCTCCAGTGATCAGCTAGCTAGAGGTAGATAAGGGAATATGAGAGGATATTTCAGTGCTGGATAAAGAGAAATTTAAAAATAAAACAACCGTAGCAGCGCGAGGGGAGCGGAAAAGTAAGACTCTGTTTTAATCACACATCCAGGCCTGGCTTTGAACCTGCCAGGCTGAGGTGGGTTTATGAAAAGGAGATTATCTCATATGGATATAAGACTGGATTTAGTTTTAATTGGAAAATTAAAAAAGTTGACGGAGTGAGGCAAAGACAGCAGGAGTGTAAAAAGTGTGAAAAAGATGCCATCTTTTCCCCCAATGGCCACTAAATGGTTTTTGCAGCTCTTGGAGTTGGAGAGGACGTAGAGCAAGTTTACATGTCTGGGGTGCTGTTTACTGACAGTGTAGAGGGCAGTTCCTGTCAACACTTGGTGCAAAGTTTTCATCTTATGTCCCTGGGGTAGGTTGTTTGGGAAGAAACGGGCATTAAAGAGACTTGGATGATTTAGTCATCTCTCTTCTGACTGAGCAGCAGGGTGTTTAAAGTCTGTGCACAGCCTTTAAAGATTTCCTTGCATTCGCAGATTTCCACTCATGTTCGTGAACATACTGCAAATAACAGGGTGGATTCAGGGAGGCAGGCTTTACAAATTAAATTTCTTGCTTTGTTTTATTCCTGATGTTCTCCTGTCAAACATGGATACAGATGTCGTGAGAAACCACACATTGTCTTCCTTTTCATTTATGGCTTAGTAAGCTTGTCTATGATCTGGCAGTAATCAGATCATATACAAACTTGATCTAATCAAAATTTGATCTAATATCTCCAGTTTCTTCTTGTGTCAGTGAAATAACACGAGTGGCTCTTCTCTGCTGTTTGGTGTCTGACGCCCTCTGGTGGACAGAGTGGATATAACATGGCAAATACATTCCTCAGTTCAAACTTAGTTTTATGACAACAGTAAAAAAAAACAGCTTTTTATGGGCTAAAAATTATAATTTTATAATTTTGATTTTTAAATTTACTGCAAATATCCAAAATGATAGAGACCTTGTCTTTGGTGGGAAAACTGTGAAATGACAAATTTTAATAAATTAGATTATTTATTTTTCCATTTTCTAATAATTCAATAATTTCTATTTAGGATAGATAAACCAAGCAGAGACTCGCCTATCAAAGCCAGAGTATTTCATTATAATGCAGTGAAGACGAAAATGAGATTACATTTTGGAATCGGCTCTGGTCTGAAGAGTCAACTAAAAAATAAGGTGATAAACAGCTTGACTAGCTCTGTCTAAAGAAAATCAGCTATAAGCCTGTTTTATTCTCCATATTTGTACAAGTTTAAAAAAAACAACAAAAGTTGCATTTTGTATGTCAACGTGATGTCCAAAGAGATGATCTAATTGAGGGAGGGAGGCTAAAAACACAAACCTATCTCAAAATCTCATCAATCTGGTATTTTCTTAAAGAGATTATACGTGCTCAGCTCAAAGACTTCAGAAGAAAACTGCAGTGCCCAATGACAGAACTGGTTAAAGAAAAACAGCTTCTCAACATCTAACTTAATAATAAGAGGAGGTTGGCATGTCATTGTCAAAGTCTCTGTTCAAAAAACACCTTCATGAATGTCTTGATGCATGCTCAATCATCCAGGTAAGTAAATCTCCAAAAGTTGATTCTGTTCATCTGGACGTAGCGTTTTGTGGGAGAAACGTTTCGTCACTCATCCATTCAGTCTCAGCTGACTGCAGGTTTCCCCAAATCTTATAAACAGTAAATTTGCATAATGACTGAAACCAGCCCACGAAGGAACAGTGGGCTGGGAGGTCAGTTCCTTAATCATAATTATGCAAATTCTCATGACCATTGATCAACAACCACTGACCAAAACACCGGGTCTCTGTGGCTTTTAAACCCCAAAACACACTGCGCCAAAAATTGGTCCACCCCAACACAGAAGAGCTACCTCATCAGGCCAGGACTCTGCAGTCTATTTACACCTACAGGCCAGTGGACACTCTTTCAATGATGAGGATGTACACATCCTGGACAGGCAGGAACGCTGGTTTGAGCGCGGAGTCAAGGAGGTCATTTACATGAAAAGGGAAAGACCATCTCTGAATCGAGGAGGGGGCCTAAAGGTACATCTTTCGCCATCTTACAATTCTATGACTGCAGCCATTCCCCAACTCTCTGTGAATGGTAGTCATTGATCAGTGGTTGTTGATCAATGGTCATGAGAATTTGCATAATTATGATTAAGGAACTGACCTCCCAGTCCATTGTTCCTTCAGTGGGCTGGTTTCAGTCATTATGCAAATTTACTGTTTATAAGTTTATAATTGGGGAAACCTGCAGTCAGGTGAGTCTGAATGGATGAGTGACGAAACGTTTCTCCCACAAAACGCTACGTCCAGATGTACAGAATCAACTTTTGGAGACCTTCATGAATGTAAATACAGACTTACATGGAGGTGCAGACCGCTGGCTACATTCAAGAACAAGAAGGTCAGATTAGACTCAGTCTGTGTAGTTTGGATAAAAAAAGATTCGAGCAGATGAAACCAAGATTAACTTGTACTAGAATGATGGGGAGAGAAAGTATAGAGGAGGAAAGAAGCAGCTCATGAAACAAAGCATGGCTCAGGCAATGTTAAGGCATGGACATGTGTGGCCCATGCCATAACATCTGCCAGTGGAAATGTGCCAGCAGTTTTTATTAATGATGGGATGGAAATGGATAATAACTCAAAGCATACTGTAAGAGTAAACTAAAAGCAAAGAGTTAGTGGACCTGTAAAATGTACACGTGTCATATTTTTTACATGCAGTGGGACTGTGTGTTTGCTTTAATTGTTCCCTTGGAGCTCAGATTCTTACTCCCTCCTTGCTTCATTTGTTCCTAGGCTGAACAGCTGCACCTGTCTTTATATTCCTTTATGATTACATTTTTAGATATACATGAGCAGTTTTACGGCATTCCTGGATAACTACATAATCTTTGGGTTATTTTATCCATTAACCCTTGTGTGGAGGAAATCTGCAGGTATGTTTAAAACAGAGTTTCTATCGCTGGAGAAAATGGAGAAGAATTGCTGTTTTACTTGGAAAAACTCTACAGCAACCAGATTTGTTTGCAGTCTGTTAAATTCACAGCTGCTGTCTGAGCGTCTGTGTGCATGAGTCTGATCGTACATCCAAATCCAGTATTGCTGAACAGCACTACATTAAGGTTTCTTTACACAAAAGAGACAAGCATAAAACTTTCCCTTATGCTCTTGGAGGTACTACAGATATTGGGGAGTTGTTTGACTTTCCAGAGCCACAGAAATTTGTGAGACAGTAGGAGTCGAAGTCATGTTTATGTGAGGTGAACGATCTGAAGACAGGAAGGGAGTGAGACAGGCAGAAAAAAAGAAATGTCGGGGCGTCTGCTACATGTGTGATGTGAAAGGTCAGAAGCTCTGCTGTGCTGTTTGATCCTTTTCTCTTTTTTATCTCCCTCTCGCGCTGTGACGTGGTGTCGCAAACTCAAACAGATTTTCAAATGTGGCCTCACACACACACGCGCGCACACACACAAACGTCTCTCTCACCTGTCGCTTTTTCCATTTGCCTTTGTTAGTAGGTGAGATTTGCTCGTTTGCCTCCTCTCAGGCTGAGCTGAGACTTTCAGTGCTCGGAGTCAAACTTGGCGGGCGGCTCAGACATTTGTAAGCATTTTGTTAGCATTGATCTCCACGACCAAGCATTTACATTCAGTCATTTAAAATCTGGATCTTCTCCTGTTAGACGTCTTGCTATTGTGACAGTTCAGCTGATTATGGGAGCTGTGATGGCTGCGCTCTCTGTGGAGGCCAGGAGGCGCCTCTCTCGGCCCAGTTGCCTCTCTCACTGTGGCCACAGTGCAGCCAGGTACCACCGCTCAGGTAGGAACAGACAATGTCACATTATTACTTACTTACAGTATTAATATTACAGCAGTTGAAATGACAAATATTAATGATAATATGATAATTTGTCAGTCAGATATTGTGTATTTTTAGGAATTGAATCAGTCTGTTAGTGAAGTTGCTTCTAGTTTTCTTACTCTTAACTAAAAGGAGTGACACCTGGTGTGGTCTCTCTCTGCTGTAGCCCATCATCTACAAGGTTCGACGTGTTCTGCACTCAGAAATGATCTTCTGTATACCAGGTTGTAACGAGCAGTTATTCTGTCACCAACAAAGCACTTTCATCCATTTTCACACTTTTTTTCCGGACCGTCTCTTTTTTTCTGAACAGAGACGGTACAAGATTATGAAACATTCGAAAAGTATAGAACAAACATCTTTATAAAAAGTCCCCTAAATCACTTTTCTTTCCCATTCTGATGCTCAGTTTGAACTACAGCAGGTCATTTTAATCATTTCTACATAGCTAAATGCATGGGTTGTGATTGGAACAGGTGTAACAAATGAAATAGCCAGTAATTTCTACATGTAAATTATGTTTTTGTCTCTTTATACTCTATGAAAAGGTATTGCTTCCATATTTGAGGGCAGCACGGTGGTGCACTGGTAAGCAACGTCAGCGCACAGGCAATAACATCTGTGTTCTAATCTGTAGCTTGAAGTTCTAATTTTAGTCGCTGGTCAAACTTCTTATGTAAATATTAAAACTTGTGAAGCAAGGAGTCATTTCTTGTGAATTGGTGCTATTGTACTGAAGAGGCTTAAGTGTTATTTAAGTGTGTCTTCCAATCTCAGTAGATCTTTGCTGATATGTCTGACTCAGAGGAAACAGTCTGGGTCCTCTCTTCCTATTTACCGACTGCTGTGTCAGCATCAGCAACAAGCCTACCTTTTAAACCCTGTTAGTGTCCTAATGGTCTCTCTCTCTCACACACACACACACACACACACACACACACACACACACACACACACACACACACACACACACACACACACACACACGGAAATCCGCCAGCATTGATATTTTCTCAGAATAGACCCATACACAATTATTCATAAGTATACACACATGCCCAGATACATGCATGCAGTGTGTGTGTGTGTGTGTATTTAATGTTGGCTCATTATTGCTTGTCTCCTGTCAAATCCTCCTTCAAAGCTGTGTGAAAAATGTAAGTTTGACACTCATTTTAAATCCCACCACAGAGTAACCAGTGACGTGATTCTGTCAGTGATAGGTGACCTCGGTTTTTCTGGTTAAATTCACAAAAAGCAGGAAAAACAGAGGGGATCTCCACCACCTCACCACAGAGATATTGATCTCTCCCACTCCAGCGTCCCATCTGCATCTCCTTTCTCCATCCAAGTCAATACAATAACGCGCACAAACACACATACACACACATCTTATCTTGATGCATTAGCAAATGCAGAGTCATCAGTTATCCTCTTTTGACCTGCTAAACACACACTCACACAACCATACTTATGCACGCTGATACTCACTCAATTATATTTTTCCATGTTATCCTTGGCAAACTGTGGACCATGTTCCAGTAATTCTGTGTAATCATTAAAATGGTTTAGCGATGCATAATTAGGACTCATTATACGTCTGATTCAGAGTAAAACAGATAAGTGGAAAGATCAAGAAGTTACACGTGTAGGGAGGCTGATGTTCCTATTTGATCTCTGCGTTTGCTCAACCTCGAATTCTTGACTCCAGCCCTCATATGCAAACAGGATCAGCTGAGGATGGTGACAGTAATGGAGCTGGCAGAGCCACAGTGGTGTAATGTGTATCATATGTGGATTAATGAAATAATATAACAATATAATAATATCACAAAAGCTATAAGATGCAAAATGAAGGTACAAAATAACTAAAAACATGTACCAGAATAAAAAAAATAAAATAAAACATCTTACAAAGTTGCCACAAAGACACAACAAACTATTATAAAAAGAGATGTGCACAAAAATTTCAAAATGACAAGAAGATACTGAAATCATTTTGCAAAAAAGATGCAAAACAAACACAAATACAGTCTGACCAAAAAAGAAAAATTACAAAAATACACAATATAACCACAAAAAGATGTAGAATTACTGCAAAGAGGTACAGAAACATCACAAAGAAAAGTAAAACACTCACAAAATGAATACAAAGAAAAATAAAACACCTACAGCAGATGCAAAATAGACCAAAATGGGAACACAGAAAAGGGAAAACAGCTTAAAAACCGCAAGAAATTATGACATAGTGACTCAAGTAGCCACAAAAAATGCAAAACATTTAAAGAATACAGAAAGCTGATACAAAGATGGCACATGTTCAAAAGGAATACTGCATATCTGCAAAAACAAGGTGCAAAATTGTCACAAAGAAACACAAAGTAGCCAGAAAAGGAAGAAAAAACAACCACGGAAGAGATGCAAAACGGCCGCAAAGTGACATGCGGATAGCAGCTATTTATTGACAGTATAAAGCTCTTTATCAGAGGCCATTTATCGAGGGCTCTTCAAGATGAGCATTACTGCAATTTGCTCCCCAAAATGTTTTAAGCCTTAAAAGGTGGATGCAGAATGAATAGTTTGCATAAAAGAGCTCAACAGAGTGGGGAGAAAGTCTGCTATTGGCCATAGTTATGGAACAACGGATGAGATAGAGAGGGAAGGAGGAGGAGGCTGAAAGCTCCAGAGCACATATAGACAGAGGGAAGAAAAGGAGGAACCCAGAGGTTCAAAAAAAAAAAAAAAGTAGAAGGACGGGATGTGCACAAGGTTTAAGGTGGAGCAACTGAGCTGAGGGGTGAAAAGTTGTAGCAAGAAACAGCAACAGATTAATTCAGGAAGCTGCAGAGAAAGAGGAGAGGGGTGGGAAAGTGCATGCGAGTGAGGCAGACACTGAGGGGGGAGGATTCATTCCCCACAGCGACTCTCAGTTTCTCAGGATTTCCCTTCCCGGACACTGCTGCTGCTGCTGCTCTGAGTATGTTCTCTCAGGGGTCATACTCTTCCATATCTGGACTTGGATTTGGCCAAACAATGAAGAGTGGACTGCGATGCCAAGTTTAAACTTAACTGTGGACGCTCAATTTACGCTTGAATGGTGGACGTGGGGATTACTTCCTATTGTAAGAGTACGAGAGCAGAAAAAAGTGATTGTTTAAATGATTTTAAACATCAAGTAAGTCCCATCAGTTTCGGGGTAGATTGTTGTTTCATCCGAATTTTTTTATTTTGAGCAAAGTTCAGTTTTTTCCGTCTTGACTGGACGGTCCGTTTAAAGTGGATACCGCTGAGGTTAGAGAGTCAGATAGTTCTCAGCTTGCAGATAAAACAAGAAGTGTTTTTTGTTTCCAGAGCTGAGGTTTTAGAGATTGCTCATGCGGTTTCGAAATTGTAATGGAGTGATTTATTTATGATCTCTAATGCTGTTTTGCCATTTTATGGCATGGAAGATGAGAAGACCTGGGTTTTTCACGTTCTCTTCTTGGATGTTCTGTTCAATAAGCCTGTCCTATTCAGTCTGACTTTCTCCTAGTAAATGAGTGCAAACTCATGAAAATGGACACCGACGCTGCACCGCATTGTTTTGCTTTTTCTAAATGACATTTTAATCTAAAACCAAGATGTGATTTATTAGTCCACGCTATGCAGCGAAGACTGATAATAGCCGGATTAAGAGGCTGAGTAGTAACGTGTGTCTTTTCCACTGTGAGCTCTAAAAGTCTCCTTTAACTTGATCTAATAAATGGCCTGTGACACAGCTCCCAGTTTTTCTCATGGGTCCAGAGAGGAAGATTTTCCATATATGTCAGCCTCCACATATTTTCCACTTCAACATCAGTGTTGACATTAGAGGAGCCTTCATCCAGCTGGTTCTCATGCTGCTTCCTGGGCCTGGAGACAGCTTCATGCAGTCACCCACTAACCAGGCCGGTTCCTGTTGCCTCTTGGCTCATCCCTGTTGACACCGCTTGTTGTTGAGTAGAGCGCTAACTCGCATCAACCCGAGCTTTCTTTCATCTATCCCCGGGGGCTTGGTTGGCCCTGAGTGGGCTCCTGCCTGTTCTGAAGTCATGGGGATCCAGGGCATGGAGCTTTTCGCCATCGGCGTGGTCATCATCCTTTTCATGGCAGTTCTCAAGCAGTTTGGGATCCTGGAGCCGATGTCCTCGTTTGAAGGTAACAGCCCACCTGCAGCCTTTGCTGGGTAAACTTTTATACACCTTTAAGCACTGCCTGAGTGCACTGCACTGTAGGTTAGTTATATGATAATATCAAAAGTGTTTAATAATAATCAATCAACAATTATAACGTTACATTAAGACCGCTGAGTTGTATCATGTTGCCTTTTGAACTTATAAGACCTCAGCCTCCACTCAATGAGTTATTACTGTTTACATGTGCATGTATAAACACTTGTACCTGCTTACATTATAGTGTGCTATAAATCATTTATTAAATGTTTGTATACTGCGTATAAATTCTAAGTTATGAGGCTTTAATGCGGTTTATGGTTTATGTAATAAACTGTGGTGTTGCATGCCATTATGGAAACACTTCTACAAAAATCTTTACATAACATTGCTTGTTTCCAAATTTGGTTATGAAAATAAAGATAGTCTGCTCCCTTGAGAGTTTAGCAAAACAAACTGTGTAAAGGGTTGCCCAAAAAAAGAAAAAGTTGTCAGGATGAGCTCGTGAAAAATTGACATTTAAGAACTTTTGGACTTTTAAAGGCCGCCACCGCATGATCAGATTTCTCTGTGATTAATCTCTGTCTCCTAGTAAACACAGCTGGACTTATCCAAGACTTCTGATTACTTAGTTTTAACACAGGAAATAATACTCCAGTATTAATCACTGTATCTTTAATAAACTGTACGCTTCAGCCAATCAACGGTTTTCTGCATTTGAATGTTATCACCAATGAAATTTGGAACAGTTACAACTTGTTGCTTACATGTTAATTGATTAATAATATTTATTAAGTATTAATACGTTTATAGACAATATATGAAAATAATATGTGGACAAATATAACCAACAGGACCCATTGTGCTGGTTTTTAAGCATATCTAAAGGGTTTAAATTTAACTCTAGTATTTGTAGTCTTTCTTAGTGGATGTCAATCATTTGGAGAGTGATCAAATAGTGATGTCCACACTGCCTCCTATAACAAACTAAGATAAGTTCATTTTGGTTTATTTTATACTGTCTAGATTACATCACAGAAAAGTACAAACGCAAGTCATGAAACATAGACGTGAAGACGAAGAAACTGTGGTGTTTAGCAGCTGATGAGCCCTTCAGATTAGAGATGTCAAATTTATTTTACATAGTGGGCCACATACAGTCCAGTATGAGCTTAATGGACCAATGAAAGTCCTCTTTCTATCAGTGCAAAGATGTTTTAACTACTTGTTAATATATTAATATAAGGAGTGCAATTTCAACAATAAGCTTACTTTTTCTATAAGCCTGACTCTGTGAGCTTAAATCATAAGAAATAAATGTTTGAAATTACAACACTCATTGAAAAAAATAAAATAAAAATAAAGAAAGAAATATACATATATAAGTAGAGCAGACACACAGGTAAAAGCATGTGTTCACAAATTATGAAACACATGTACAGGAGTAATTTAAGATACTGAAATTTAACTTTTCAAAATGTTTAATTCATATTTATTGGAGTCCAGTTTATTTCAAGTTCTTTATGAACAGGTGGCACAGCTAATGTGCTCTTAACCAAAAAACGCATTTACCCCAGGGTAGCATTTGTAGGAGAGCTATGTAAATAACAACCATACAATATTAAGCTTTATACGTTATTCTTATTAGTTATTACTTTCAAGTGACAAAAGCATAGGAACCTTTGCTTTAAGGTTTAATATGACTCGGAATGAGTGACTGAGCAGGAAACAGGGGAGGTAGGTGACAGAGGACAAGACAGAAATAAACTTCTATACTGCCAAATATCTTTTTGAAACCACAGCTATCTCCATCTGGTAATTTTCATGTTGAATACAGCTTTTAGACACTTTGCATTGGCTTTATTTTTCTGATCTGGAAGCTACATCGAAGTTTTATATTGTGTATGAGTCAGACACATCGGCTAGGAGGAACTTGAGCCCATTCGACAGAACATATTGAACTCTTAGATGTTGTGTGCTTTTTTCAAATAAGATAACAGTCCATGACCTTTTTCACTTCAATGTTCAAAAGCATTAATGTCCTAGTTTTTATGTTTCAATCAGAAATTGACATCATGTTGACAAACCTCAGCAGCCTTATTTATAGCACAAGGGTCTTTGAAAAAAGCCTGAGTGAAGAGTGGAAAAAAGGTCACGACTACATCGTCTCTGTTGAGTCTTTGTTCACATTTTGTCTGTGAAGTACAAAAATCCAAATAAAGTACTTCTAATGTTTTTTTCCCTTTTTTCTTTTTCGAAATTCTGTAGATGCTGTAATATTTGGGGGCTTTTAACATTTCTTTCTAATGTTATATTCAGAGTTGAAAAGTTTAATGGGCTTTTATTATGCCTGATACTTCATGAAGCCTTGAAGGGCTAACAGGCAGCGTACCTTTAGGACAGCAAAAGAAACATCAGACACTGCTCTTTGAATGATGCATTTTTTCCCTTTGACTAGAGTTTTGGGCTGAAGGCCAGCGAGTCAGAGTGCCCTACAGTCACTGTGCCAAGACAATTACAGCCGGAAGGCTCCAGTCGGCACATTAGTGCCTCTCATATGGCTCGGCATCATAAGTAATAAATTCAACAAAAACGCTAGTAATGTCCTTACATAATTTATCACTCCTCTCAATCTCTACTGTCTTCAGTTCCTCCAACACCACCTCTGCCTCTTCCTCCTCTTCTCCTCCAATACTAGAGCCTACACCCAGGTTTAGCATTACTTCACATCAATTATACATAAAGTATCGAACAAGCTTTCTCTGAGACCGCCTAAATATGGAGCCCCGAGTACTCCTCCAGGACCCTGAAGGACACTGGCCATCCCTGAGTAGCCTCCAAAATTCCCATCATGTGCCTTCATCTATTTAACTACCTACTTCAACATCTCCCACTAAGACTTTCCCAACTGCAGTGTCATTATCCCACTCCTGGCTCATCTTCTAATTGCCTTAATCATCTTTAAGTACTTGTCACCAGAATGTTTGCGTCATCACCGATACAGGAACTGGAATATATATCTGCTATTGTAGTTGGATGGATTTTAAGTTTTTTCTACATTAGGTCGTTAGGTCCATATATATTTGGACACTGACACAAGTTGTTGTTTGTTTGGGGGGGTTTTTTGTTGTTGTTTTTTACCCGTTTACTGAAACATACTCCATTTTAAATTATATGATGGACATAATGTGTAGACTTTCAGCTTTTACTTGAAGGTATCCATGTTCAATCTGGATGAAGGGTTTAGGAGTTTCAGCTCAACATGTGCCACCATTTTTTTAAAGTATTTGGACGATTGATTTAAAGGCTAGTTCATAGGCAGGTGGGGCAATTGCTTCATTATGTCATTATCAATTAAGCAGATAAAAGGCCTGGAGTTGATTTAAAGTGCGGTGCTTACATGTGGAAGATTTTGCTGTGAAAAGACGTGGTACAGTCAAATAAGTGTTCCATGCAGGTGAAACTAGCCGACCTTAACCTGCAAAAACAGAAGAAAAAAAAAACAATTAGACAAATTTCTGCAATAGTAGGAGTGGCAAAATCTACACTTTGGTACATCTTGAGAAAGAAAAAAAAAAGCACTGGTGATTTGAACAACACAAAACAACCTGGACGTCCATGGAAAACAACAGTGGTGGATGATCGCAGAATCATTTCCATGGTGAAGACAAACCCCTTAAAGACAGCCAACCAAATGAGCAATGCTCTCCAGGGGTTAGGCATTGCAATATCCAAGTCTACCATGAAAAGTAAATATAGAGGGCTCACTGCAAGATGCAAACCACTGATAAAACTCAAGAATAGAGAGGCTCGATTGCACTTTCTTAAAAAAAAAAAAAAACATCTAAAAATGTCAGCACAGTTCTAGGAAAAATATTCTTTGGACAGATGAAACCATAATCAGTCTCTACCAGAATGATGGCAAAGTGTGGAACAGATCATGATCCAAAGCATACCACATTATCTGTAAAACACGGTGGAGGCAGTCTGATTTCCTGGGCGTGCATGGCTGCCAGTGGTACTGGGACACTAGTGTTTATTGATGATGTAACACAGGACAGAAGCAACCTAATGAATTCTGAGGTGTTCCGAGACGTACTGTCCTCTCATATCCAGTTAATGCAGTCAAATTGATTGGCCAGTGTTTCATTATACAGACAATAATGACCCAAAACATACAGGCAAAGCAACCCAGGAGTTTATTAAAGCAAAGAAGTGGAATATTCTTGAATGGCCAAGTCAGTCACCTGATCTTAAACCACTTGATTACAACAGTTACTACAGTTTAATACAATGAACTGGAACTGGTGTAACACCACATACAAAATTTTAATCAGCTTTTGCTTTAATACTGTAAAGTTAACATTAATATTAATATAAAAATACTACTGTTTAATGCTGAAATGAGAAATGTATGTATCTGAAGAAGCATGCAGTGAAGCAACTTGAAGGGTTTGTGGTTGTGCCCTTTAAATCATGCACCCTCACACTCAGTTAAGGTTCTTTGTTTGTTTGTTTTTTTTTAATCTTGAATATGTGCATCGGGATCTTATGGCAGGAAAGCTTAATCCACATTTTTAAGCTAAACTATATATGCAATAAAAATGAAAGTTTGTATTTTGTTTATGTTATTTAATTCATGTCAGTAGGACACCAACCCAAAATGCAAAATGTTAAATTCAATTCAATCCAGTCCAGTTTTATCTATAAAGCATCAAAGCACAACAGTTGCCTCTCGTTATTATTATTGATAACGAGGGGCTGCGGTTTAGGGAATGCCTCATTGGGATAGACGGGTGGAAACTAGACAAAGAGCAGAGAGAGGGTGAAACAAGAATAAATGTGTGTGTGGTGCAAGTAGGTATTTATAGACATATGACCGGAAGAGGAGTGTTTTGGGTGGAGTCTAGCTCCTGAAATTCAGAAAAATTAGCTCCAATTATGTGCACTAATTTAATTTCCCTGGCAGTGTGACTTCTTCCAGGTGTATGAGTGAGTGTGTGTGTGTGTGTGTGTGTGTGTGTGTGTGTGTGTGTGTGTGTGTGTGTGTGTGTGTGTAAATGGAAAGTCAAGAGCTCAATAAATCAAAATCTAAGTGTGATGCTAAAGGAAGTTAAATCTAAAGTGAATACAGGTATTGTGGTATGAGGTGGTAAAGATCTTCTAGCTCCAAGAGTGTGTTGATTCCATCAGCAGCAACAAAGACGGGTACTATGGATGTTTTGATAAGACCACAGTTTAATATTAATTGAGAGTTAATTTGTCTGGGATTGCACCACTTTTCAGTCACAACTGGTGCAATCCCTATACATCTGGATGACAAGCAGGACTGGTCCTTGAACTGGTCTTCCTTAGATGTAACCCAAGAGGTTTTGTTGAAATTAATTGATCTCTATGTCGCCTCATTTTTTTTTCTGTCTTTGTGTTTGCAGTTTAAGATATTAATTTTCTTTTCACATTTTCCTGCCTCAACGTTTTGAGTTTAAGTTGTGTTTATAAAAGATTCGTTGTTTCATCATTGAGAATACAATACAACAGGCTTTTTAAATATTCATTAATTCAGTGTTTTCACAACAGAGTTGATTATAATCTCGTGGGGGAACCAGACAGGCAAATATCTATTAAAGTATGTTTTAAACCACATCAGGAGGCTATCTCAGAATCCATTTTGGTACTGTGTATGTGCTAAAACATTCCACATTTAGCATCAGCAATACATTAGTGGTCGCCTATTAATCAGAAGATGCCGTGGCCTATTTGATGAATTATTTATATCATCAGCACTCAACAAAAGCTCCTTTGATTTCACCCTACGAAAAATATTCACTCATTGGCACTTGTTGTGTGTGTTTGTGTAAATGTGTGTGTGCTTATAGTTCAGTTAAGTGATGTGATCTAAAACCAAACCACTGACCTTTCAGGCCGGTGCTCTCTGATGTCGATTTTTGGGATCAGTCCAGGACCTATTTTGGGATGAAATCGATGGCAGAGGTAGCCTTGGCTTTAGAGATGTATGAGCCCTATTTCGGGGCTTTCTGATACCAGTATCTGGTGTTTTACTGGCGGTTTGTGTTGGATATTTTAAGTGGCAAGTGGCGTCAGTGTACGGTAAGAAAAGATAAGGAGGAAGTGAGTATTTCACTCTGTTCATCTCTGGTTTCTTTGCTCATTTTCATGTTTCTTAGAAGCCCTTTAGATCAATTTAATAAATTACTCAGAATTTATGATTCGTATCATCAATTTCCCAAAGCTGGTACATTTAGAAAATGCTTTCAGTTAAACAGGACCTACTGTGCTTCTTCTTGTTTTATCTAATATGGCCAAAGTTTCAAATAAGTTCAGCATATGTGCAATTAATTCCTCTGAAAGGAAAGCTCAGGGTTTAGACTTTAGCTTTGACACTTTTTTCTACTCTTGGACTTCTATAATATCAGCCCACCTTCTGTTTGCAAGGGGCAGCCAATCAGAAGGCAATCAACTAAAAGTGAGAGGAGCTTTAATGCTGTTTGTTTCAGATCACTGATGAGCTGAGGGGCTAAGGCACAGTAAAAGATAAAAAGATTTATTTGAACTGTGAATCAATAAAATCAAAATAGCAGGCAGTAGTGGACTGGCAAGTGGAAGCACCAAAACATTTCCCGGTGGCCTAAAGGTCATTTTAGCCTGCCGTGAATTTGAGCAGCAATATTATAAAAGTGCGAATGAGTTGAGGGAACTATCAGACCACAGCAGATCTGTCTCTAGCGTCCTCCTCTGCCATATCTTCCCTTTGCGGATCCTCCATCATTACATCCATGAGATTTCTCTGTGGTCTTCAACTTCTTCTCCCTGGCAGCTCCATCTTTAACATCCTGCCTCCTCTGCACATGTCCAAACTGCTCAACCTGAGCTGTTCCTCTGATGTACTTATTTCTAATCTTGTCCATCCTGGTCACCTCCAGCATCATCAATCAGCCCCGTATGTGCTTAATGTAAGAGCTGTCATTTTTAATTATTATTTTCTTATTTTAATGGCTCCATCCTCCAGGATCTGAAAAACAAATGATGTGAGATGAATGTCACTTTCAGTTAATGCTGTTTATTTAGAGCAATATGCTTAAGAAGCTGCATCTTATGATCTTAGGAGTTAATACAATCCACTAATGGTAGACTCTGTTATCTATGATTTATCGCTGGATTTTATTGCTAAAGTTTCAAATTGAATGAGTAGGAAATTATAGAAGGTCTGCATGGACATAACTGTGAATGGAGAGAAAAACAATTTCTTAGTCTATGGAATTACATCCTCATATTACATCATGCACTTTGTGCATGTTGTCTCTTTAGTCTCCACTAGAGGGAGGCACACAGTAAAATGAGCTTTGAACAAGTGTCACAGGGCCTGAGGGAGCCTTGTCTCACTGTTTTTCTTTATTACATGAGAATGAGTGTGTGACAGGACTCCACCGAGGCATTAAATCTGTGCTGCAGATCCCAAGAGAGACGGGGGAACAATTAGAAAGTGGATCACGGAGATGACTGGGAAAATGAGATTCAGGACACCTGTTGACCTTTGTCACCACCCTCTCTGTGTCCTTAAAGGCAAATTATTTTTCCGCTTGTCACATTTAGCAGAAATCATTCTAATCTTTGTCAGCCATGCCTATTTAAAGCCGTCCTGCACTGATTTGATGTATTTTCCGGTCTCGTGTTGAGGTTGTTTTGATGGAAATGGGAGAAATGCAACTTTCTCTGCTTCCTCAGGAGTTCAGAGGTTAATTAGCAGAGAATAAGGTGTGATATGGAGGGAGGCTATAGAGGAGGAAGCTGCACAGCATCAGTCATTTGTTCTGTGGTGGATTTTCCTGATGCACCTCCTTGTGAATTTTGGATAATTTTTTTTATTGTTATCACTGACGGCAGGAATAATATTTACTGGAGAAATCCCAAGCCAGCTTCAGCTTTTTGCCAAAAACCTAATCTATGTGGTGTGAGAATATTTGAGCTTCCTCTTTGTGTGATTGGATTTCCTGTGGATTAACGTGGTGATCCAGATTTTTTGGGGGGATTTTTTACTCTCATCTGAAGCATTTGACGTTCATGAGGGAGTTGGACCATCACACCCTGCTTTTAATTGTGGAAAAAATCCTGTAACATTCATTGGAGCACAACAGATCACCGGGGTAAAAAAAAAACAAAAAAAAAAAACAGGCAGTCAATTAAAAAGGCAGAGGGGGAGAGCTAAATAAAGAATCATCAAGAAAAAAATGTGACATAAAAAGAGTGATGAGTGACTGACACTGTTTCAGAGACAGGAAAAGGCAGTGGAGAAGAGTGAGACTGTGAGAGGCAGATGGATTAAAACAGGTGTCTATAGAGAGTCCAGTGATGTCGAAATAGAGGCAAGGAAAATAACAAGAGAAGACGAGATAGAAGAAGAGGGGAAGATGAGTGTAAGATGGGAGACGGAGGGACTCCAGACAGTTGGCATCGTCTGCCTGGTGATCATGTTCCTCAAACTGATGCACCTGCTGGGCCTGATCGACATCACTGAGACCGGTGAGATGCCACAGGAGGGGGGAAGTGAGGAGGAGGAAAGACACGGAGCAATTTGTGAATGTTGTGAATGTGTCTAACCCAATTTGGATACGTGTAGATTATCAAGAGAGAAGAAGACATAGCTGTAAGAGACATGAGACAGCCACAGATGGTGTAAACAATAAAGACTTTTTTTGGCTTGGTTTTACACAGGCATCATTTTAAAGCTTGTTAGCTGAATAATTGATGTGAGTTGACAGTCAGTCCCTATCAACCTCTGGTAATAATTGCTCACATGTATATTCTTTTAACCCAAAGCTTTAAATATGTAAATCTTTTAAAAATGGCAATTATAGAAATACACAGTGTATTACTGATTCCTGAAATACTAATTTCAAACAGGAGTAAATAGTTTGATTTCAGTTTGGCATGAATACACATTTGATGGTCTGGTGAGTATTTGCAGCACTGGGGCATTAAAGGGGGAATTAACTATCATGGTAATACCAGTGCAGCAGTTTGGCTCGTGTTTTAGTGACAGTTAGTGACATTAAAATTGACACATGTTTAAAAAAACAACCATACTTTCCCAGTACCTCAGAGTGTGTATAGTACAGTAGCTACAGAAATCACTTCTGTTAGAGCAATGATTCCCCAGTACCAGTACAAGTACCCCCAGGGTACTTCTCCAGCCAGGGGAGTACGTGAAAGATCAGCTATTACTTAGGCCAGTTAAAGACTTTAGTGGACATTAACATGTTTAAGCACCCTCGAAAACATGATTCTTCACCCTCAATGAAGCAATAATTTTGAGTTAAATACAGGTGATATATATAATTAAAAGGTTTATTTATTCAGATAATAAATCATTAAGGAAAATGTGCTTATAAATTGAATCTTTGCCAATCAAGTCAATTTTATTTCACCAGATTCCATTAAATTTGACATTTTATCTTTTATTTATGTTACAAACTATACATGGAACATTCACATGTAATTAAATTAGAGGTAGAAGTAAAGCATTTTGGGCACAGGCTATTTGACTGCATAAAACCTCTCTAAAAGAAATAAATGAGGAGTAAAACAAAGAAGAAAAACTGATTTACTTTTATCCAAAGAGAAATCAACGATTAAGATAGTTTTCTAAAATTATGCCTAACACTTTACATTATTACATAATGCATTGCAAATCCCAGCAAAGTGAAGTCTGCCATTTTCATTCTTAATGTATTATAATAGTTTTCAGTGTATTTTGTAGATTGTGTTCTGTGTGTCTGAATTTTCTGAAGTTTTGAGCCCTGGGTTCAACATTTCCATGGTAACAGATGCCTCCGCCAATCAGACGCCACTGTTTCAATTTAGGATTGTGGGTAGAGTAAAAAAAGCCTTTTCGTTGTAACGAAAAGGTTGATATACAGACCTGTGCTTTCTGTAGGAATACTTACCATCATCCCATGTTTTAGATTGTAGTAAGGCGTAACTCTGAATGTTTATGGCTCATAATGAATCAGGTTTTTATTTCCACAAACTAAATGCTGACCTGCAGAACTCTCGTCACCAATAGTTTTTCTTGGTTATTCTGTATTATTTTGTATCATGCAGGAGATACAGAATAATCATGCTCTGATGGGATCATATGAGCGTTATTTTCTTTAATAGAATTTGAAATTATTAAAAATGTGCAGGTTAGATTCATTTTAGATTAGAATCTTTAGCAGGCAAATTAAACTTTTTTGCAGAAATGTTGCAAAAATGCATTGAACAGTCTGAAAATTTAGAGGGGAAAAAGGAAAATGTGTGGACTTTTGAGAAAGTATTTCATCCTACCGGTGCCAGTTTTAATCCCCTTCTCTGTGGTTTGGGTTTATGTTTCACAGCGTATCATATTTCCCCGCTCTGCTGGGTGTTTTATCCGAATATGACATGAATCCTCTCCTTTGGACCCAGCGTGTAAACCACACAGCGTCCGATCTGACTTGACATGTTTTCTTTTTGTTTTTTGTTTTTTTCTTCCTCTTACTGTCACTCTCCCACTGTTCTCCATTTACGCTCTTTCACTCCATCTCGGTGTCGACACCCGTCCACCTCCTCCACCTCTGTTCTTTCTGTCTAAAGATGGTGAGTATGTAACAGCACGAGTCCAACCAAACGGAGAAAACGTCCCTCCTTTTTTAAAAGTGTTTTCTTTTTGCCCGGCTGTGCAGTGCTTTCTCTTAGTGTGCAATGGTAACCAATGTCACGACACTTCATTTGAGTGAGAAAGTGTCTTTGCTCTAAATGATCAAACTTAGGTTTTCTGTGGTGGCTTTTGTTTTGAAAGTCGCTCCATATAAAGTCAGCCAGATTTGAAACATTTCCCACACGTCTACCTTCAGGATAGGCTGATTTTTGTTCTATAATAACTTTTTTATGTTTAATGAAGGCATGCAAACTTTTACTTTTATACTATAAATATACTTTCCAAGTTACAGGCCCTTGAAGTACATAGAGATTGGCTGGAATTCAGTGCTTTTTAATGGCCTTTCATTTTTAAATGCTTGAACCTGATTAAAACTGATTTGGTTGTAGTTTTTAACTATGTTTAAACAAGGCAATAAAAAAAGTGATAAATTTCAACCTTCCTTTTATATATTTCAAGGGCCTGTAGCTCAGAAACTACTCATACATTATTGACCAACAATATCAGCTGATTCTGATGGGGCCATGTGGGATGCATTGATTGAATTCTCATAAAATGACCCTCCAAGTTTGGTGACATGTCCACCATAAAGAAAGTACCTCCTCCTCTTATTTTACTCCCTTGTTCGCCTGCCTTTTCCTCCTCCACAGTTTTTTGATAATTCTCTCTTTTGAACTTCGAACATTTTCCTCTTATGCCTCCTCCTGTTGAATGTGTGAACCCACCCACACCCCATCTCCGAATGTTGACCTGCATCCTCTCACTCAATGTCTGCCCCATCCTCCCTCTTTTTTCTTTCCATCCTTCCCTCCCTTCATCACTTCTCTCTCCTTCTCCCCTTCTTTACTTTTCCTCCTTTCTGTCTGTCTATCCATCCCTTTCTCTCTGTCTCTCTTCCTCCCACAGACAGCAGCGACAGTGATTTGGAGCTGTCGACTGTGCGTCACCAGCCAGAGGGGCTGGACCAGCTGCAGGCTCAGACCAAGTTCACCAGGAAGGAGCTTCAGTCTCTGTATCGAGGCTTCAAGAACGTGCGTCTAGCTGCTCCTTCTGCTGAGACCAGCCTAATTGCTTTGCTATTATTACTATGCTTTATATAGAGCTGAATTATTATTCTAACATGTATATCTCCTTTTTCCTCCTCTCTTGAGCAGGAGTGTCCCAGCGGACTGGTTGATGAGGAGACATTCAAGTCCATCTATTCTCAGTTCTTTCCCCAAGGAGGTTAGACATTAAAACAATCTCCTCTTTTTCTGTCCTTTTTAGTGAGGGACTGAGGGTCATATTTTTCCACACCTGATTTATATTTCATAACTTTGACCTCCTAAGACCCAAACTCTTTCATGGCATGCATTTTTAATTTCTCTTTGCTATTTGGGCTGATTGGGACCTGATGAATGTAAAAACAAAATTATCTGATTTCTTTTTTTTTTTTTTTGAGAAAAATGAGACCCACATATGAGGACATTCGTTTTAAATTTTGATAGAGCAGTGGCAGTATAATGTCCTCCTAAGTGGATATCAGGCCCTTGTAGAGAAAAATTTAGTATTTTGGTCTAGACCAGCGGTCCCCAACCCCCAGGCTTCAGACCGGTACCGGTCCGTGAGTCGTTTGGTACCGGGCCACGAGAGTTGAGGCTCAGGTCTGAAATGTATGTGTTTCAGGGTTTTTATCGGTTTTCAGCGTTATTTTGTTATGGTTTTTATCGTTAACTCAGTTTTCCTCGGTCTTTTCACGTGTGTTATGAATAAATCTTCTTTTTTTGGTACCGGTACTAGTTTTATTTTGTTGTATTTATCTGCGACACCTTAAAGGCCGGTCTGTGAAAATATTGTCGGGCATAAACCGGTCCATGGCGCAAAAAAGGTTGGAGACCGCTGGTCTAGACGACCCAAAATGTGATGTCCACATGTGTGGACGCCAGGTCCTAGGAGGTTAAACAAGATTTAAACAAGATGCACACCCAATTATTTTGTTCCTGAAGCAGGCTTGAAATATGCCTCCATTCAGGAAAGAGAAACAAGGGTTACCCCAGTAGGTGTCAAAGGGGGAATGAGTTAAAAGCATTTAGTATGAGAAGTAAAAGTATGTGGCTACAAGAGCCACATGCTGCAATATTCAGTTAAAATTCAGTTTATCATGCTTTAATGCTGCCCTATTAAAATAATTTAATAGCATTAAAAAATACACAGTGTGTCAGAATTAATCTGAAACTGAAAAGTCCAGTATGACAAAGTCTGAAAGAATACCCAGACTGCCACCTTCAGATGAGAGGAAGCTGCTTTGGATGCTCAGGAGCAACCCAGGAGCCATCAGTGCTCAAGCCTGCTATGAACTGGAAACCAGTGAAACACCAGCTTTATTGGCTGAATATGTTTTACATCGCCATGGACTAAAAGGGTGTTGACTACACGGACAAGTCAAAGCCTTCTGGAGAAAAGTGACACAAAAATTGATCTATTTGGGTACAATGACATGAGGCATTTTTGGAAGAGTGTCATGTCTCCCTCCCCTTACCCCTGTTGGAGGGTTCTTTCTGTTAAAAAGGAGGTTTTCCTTCCCACTGTCGCCAAAATATTTGGTCATGGGGGGGTCGTCTGGTTGTTGTTGGTTTCTCTGTATTGTAGGTTCTTCATCTTACAATACTAAGTGCCTTGAGGTGATTATTGTTGTGATTTGGTGTTATATAAATAAAACTGAACTGAATTGAAGGCGAAGCGAAGCTTTACAACCCAAGAACAATGCACTGCAACAGTGTTGCAACAGGACGCATCAAAACACACACAAAAACTAGTTCTAGAATTGAAACCGCAGGCTAACCTCTGGAACAGCCTTTCCAAAGTCCCAACTTCAATCATGAAAACTTGTTAACAATGTTTGAAAACTGGGTCTCCCTCTCCTTTGCTTATTTGGGTGCTTTGTTAAAAGCACTACATTAAATCCGCATCTTCTTTCATCTACAGATGCAACCACCTACGCTCACTTCCTGTTCAACGCGTTTGACATGGACAGAAACGGTTCAATCCGTTTTGAGGACTTCGTCATCGGCCTATCAGTGTTGCTCAGAGGTTCGGTCACCGAGAAGCTCAACTGGGCTTTCAACCTTTACGACATTAATAAGGATGGTTACATCACCAAAGAGGTGTGTGTGTGTGTGTGTGTGCGTGCGTGCGTGCGTGTAAGATATGTCATTTTTTTGACAAGACAAAGACAAATTTCATATTCTGTCACCTTTGTTACATCCAAAACTGTTTAAACTGACATGAAGTAGAAGCAACTAATAACTGATTTCATATGTGTACACTTAAGTGCTTTACAAGAAGATAAATGTTTTTTGTTTTTTTTAAAAACCACACTCACTAGCTCACCTTCTCAATCTAGATTCTGGGTCTAGATACTGATCAGGGGCCTTAAACCAGGCAGAATTATATATTTTTGTTAGTAATAACTATTATGTCCTATTTAAGCAGTTAATAACCATTTTAATAATGCTTATTAACTGCTTATTAAGGTGTTAATAAGCATATTAAGCCCATTTCTTGGGGCAGATATGCCTGTTTGTATTTGTAGAGAATAGCATGTTGATTGGCTTCACTTTGAGAAACTACACCAGTCGCAGACATTTAAAGGAGAGCTCTTATACTCGTTTTCCATGGTATAGGTGACCTGAATGATGATTGTGCCTTTGGCAGTTTCAAGCTAAATAAACATATGTAGACATTTAGCCTCAAGGGCTGTCTGTCTCTATCTATCTGCCCTGATACAATCTCATCTTTCTCAGAGACTGGCTTTTTTTTGTTTTTATTAAAAACAGCCAAGATGGGACAACTAAATTAAATTTCCGTTTTAATCTTATAATATAGAGTTTGTACATTTTAAAATTCATAGTAGGTAAACAAAACACTGAAACAGTTGGCTGTTTTAGGTAAAAAGTGAATTATATTCACTCCCTTTTCTTCTCTGCTTCTCTTCAGGAAATGCTGGCAATTATGAAGTCGATCTATGACATGATGGGGAGGTATACCTACCCTTGCGTGCGGGATGAAGCACCCTCTGAACATGTCGACAAGTTCTTTCAGGTTCTGATTCCACACAATTAAATATAATTTCTAGATTATAGTTTTTCATTGAGTCATGGATAACAGACTTAGGGGTAGTAAGATTTAGCCTTGAGGCAGATGACTAATGCCCAAAGTTATGATGAAAAGACTGGTGATGGCTCAGATTGACTCCCTTTTCCATAAAAGCTATTGTAAGCCATACATAACTACATTAGAGCATCTTAGAATATCTGTCATAGATAAAGACAAACGTCTAGGTATAAACGCAAACAGAGCCATTTATGAAAAGTTTTCCTTTGTAAAATATAATTTGGTTGGAAATGACCCTACTCATTCATTTTGGTCTCTTAAGAGTTAAATATCGTAAATATTGTCTCACTAATGTCTGCTTTCTCTTCTTATTTTTTCTGTTTTTTCAGAAAATGGACAGGAACAGAGATGGTGTAGTGACTATTGAAGAGTTCATTGAGACCTGTCAGAAGGTGATGCACACTTTTTTGTCCCACACACCAGTCAGTGTAAATCACAATTACAGTATTGTAGTAGATCAAGGTTCTTGGTTCAATGTCAACTACAGCATGACGGCACTCACACTGACTAGTGTTATCTCCCTTCACACATATTGTAAACCCTGACATGTTATTTTTGGAGGAATATTACACTTTCTAGTCTGTAATGATCATATTCTGTATTTATATGCGGACTTTGCCTTTACTAATTATAGCGTGTTTATTTTTGAATCACCTTTAATCCTGTGTTCTTCTATATGTGTCTCCACTTCTTTCTCACAGTCAGTACTGTAAGGAAAAGAGACCTGATTACACCTAATTTCCTTTTTTAATACCTAATTCATGAACTTAAAAACGTCAGTGATAAAAACTCAGCTTCACATCCTCAAAGATATCTCTGCAGTTAATAACCAGAACCAGATGTTCCTCATATCAATACACTATTTTGGTTGAAAAATGTTTATAAACTAATATCCTTAATCATGAACATTCTCTGAAGGAAAGCACTTCCTCTGTATTTTGCTATATTAAGCTCCTGGTGTTTAATTTTTCACAGTCAGTATCTACACAATGTTAACAAACACTAAAACAGTGTTTACTCATCATCTAGTTATTTGGGCAGGCTACTTTTTCAGATTTTTTATGTCTGCTAGACAACCTTGACATAAACACAGTTTTTTTTTCTCTTAGATTTCTTACAGTAAAGTCAGTGGGCCTTACCAGGAAGACATCTCTGTACTGGAAAAGAAAGAAATTTTAAAACACACCTCCAAAAGCTGTAAATTGTTAACTGGGCAACAGTAAAAGTCATTATCTCCTGATAAAGGGTAGTTTTGAGTGTTGGCACTCACTACCAGCAAGTAAAAACTTGTAATGAGGCAATTAATTGACTTTTGACCCCGTTTCTTAACTGTTTTACCACAAAATTTTCTTTAGATTGTATGCGCAGTTTCGTGGATGTCAGTTTTCTTACCGACTTCACAAGTAGTTGAGGTCAAAGTATGTACACTAACTTATCTTGTGTTTTGGTTGGTGTAAAACACTGGGTTTTTAGATTATTAGTCATTATTTATTTTGAGACCATCTGTGTGTGCTGTTTACCCCAAACTCAAATATTGGTCAGTGCCTCTGATGCAGCTCTGCAGCTGTTTTAACATGCTTCAATCAACAGAGATAAAAATGGAAAATTCAAGCCAGTGCATTTACGTAACGAGCAGAGAGTGTTCCAGTTATTTTACTCAAACTGTAGACGTACTGTAGCATGCTTTATTTACACACAATTTTTTTTAAAAATACCGATAACACTAAGGCGCAAAAGAATTACAATCTGAGAACTTTGAATTAACACAAACAATAGACTGAATGCTGCTGCTTTTCCCCAACAGGCTGTGTGTAATAGATGGATTACCACCAGGGGATGACTTGATCGATGACCTCAGTAAATCTTTTTCCTTAGTTAGTGGTCTCAAACACCAGTTCAAGTGTCATTGAATATAAAGTTTGGTGAAAAAGAATGTTTTTCTAGGGCTCTAAGTACACCCTAGATTTCATTTTCTGTATTTTCTGCATGACTTTCTCAGTGTCTCACATCACTCTTCTATACAGCATTGCCTCAGTTGACTGCATTCAGTCTTCTTCTCTATCAAGCACATCAAAAAATGAAATTAGTTGTCTATTAGATATTTGTAAAAACAAGCTCAGTCTCTAATCTGTGCCCCTATAAAGAAACATGACATGGTGGAAGATTTATATTCGCAGTTGCTGATAATGACTCAGTTCTTTTGGCTATAAACAGTGCCACCATGGCCATTTGTTATATCTGAAACTTTGACCTAATCAGCGTGAACATTTGTTTCCTTCTGAATTTGCTGACAGATGTTTTTTCTTTATCGTTTTATTTGCAGGACGAGAACATCATGAACTCCATGCAGCTGTTTGAAAATGTGATATAAGAATCTGGACGTCCTCAGCTGTTTTCCTTCATTAGCACAACTCGCATACAAACAGAGCAAAGTCATGCACTCCACCCAATGCCGCAGACTCCACAATAACGTAAGACACCCTGATACATAATGTAGCTCCAGTGAAGATGCAGGGACTAGAGGTTTTTCTATTTCTCGCCACACTCTTTTAATGGTATCTTGTGACTGTTTCTGGATTACAAAAACTGCCTCATGTCAAAGGAGACATTCTTGGATGACTTTTTTGTCCTCGGTGGCTCAACAGACATGCTGATTGTGCTTTGATCAGCGGACAAAAGCCACAAGGAACGAAGAGGCTCACAGAAATTGACAAACTACATGGATACTAACTTTAACAATAACATACAGTATATACACTCACATATGGAAAAGCCTGCTGTTTCCTCAGATTTTTTTATAGCACTGGATGGAGAAAAAAATCACAGTGAAAAAAAAAGACATGAACTAAAGCATGTTTGTCATCAGATATGTCATGTGGAATTAGCTTGCACTACAGTTTTATGACTATGTATTATATGTGCCTGAAATAAAGGCACTGTAGATACCTGCACCTGATATACCACTGAAGAAAACCAGTGTATATGTATATACATGTAAAGTTAATAATTATATCTAATGCATTGTGTTGGTCTAATCTGTGCTCCACCAAGTGATGGAATAGGACCAGTGCTCAATATTTGTTTAAGAAATTTCAATGTTAATCACTTTTAAAAAAAAATGGTTAGTAAGCGTCGTTGGAATTTGGGATATTTAAATGTTTCTCTTCTTTTTTTATTTTTGTTTTGGAAGATTATGTTTGCTGATCAGATTACAAAAATGAGTCTTTGCACAACCGTGAAGAAAGACACATCAAACTAAGACCTTTTCTTTAGTATCTGTGAGCATGCTGACTCCACAGTGCCACAGTGTCATGTACAGTACAGTAGGACCTTTGTGATGTCAGGTAATTAAAGATGCTGTCTACAGGTGCGACTTCTTCTCTTTATTGTGGTTAACCAGTGGTTAACCAGTGCATTCAAATGATGATTCAGAAAATCTTTCATTATAAAAAGTCAATTTCTATTCCTCTGTATTTAGTGTTACATGCTGGCTTTGGAGCATTGCCCTGTTGTGTGACCCGGCTTATGCAATTACGGCTATTCTTCCAGTCTTTCTTGATCATACTGTCTATTACTGCATGCATAATGCGTTCCTCAGCCTTACAGGGGTCACACTGATACTTTGATACGATCCCTCAGAGTGACCACTAACCTGATGATGTCAAGCCCACCCACTTAAACAATAGAATTGAATACAGTAAAATTATTATTTTAAGTGGTGCTTATTAATGTGCAGAGTAGATCAAGTTAACACAAAAGGGAAGACAATGACATGAACATATTTAATTTAGCAGCATATTTATTGATTGAACATTCAGGCTTTGGGTGAACAGGTTGCACAACATCACTGTAATGTGTGACATGAAAGGCTAAAAAGCACGCATTGATTTTCTCAGGAATTGGTTAAGGGCCAAAGCTGGGATTGAAGTCAGTAATTAGACATATTTATCAGTTGTAAAACATAAAGTTTTACAACACAGTGGCAAAAGCAGGGATCTCATGATGAGTCCAAGATAGTTCAAGATTCAAGATTCTTTATTCGTCACATGCATAGTTATACAAGTACAACACGCAGTGAAATGTAACCTGACACACTCCTCGACTTGTGCAAAAAGGGGGAGAGAAGAAGAACATTATATATTATATACATTAGGTGAATGTGCAGTAGTAGCATTGTATGCAGCAAGCAGGTGAATTCTGTACATTAAGCGAATTAAATAAGAACAGACAATCTGAATGTGAAGTATGCGATACACACAATGTTTCAAACAGAAACAAACAGAAAGAAGACACTGTCATCACATAATCGCCACCACCTGTGGCTCACCTGCCTCCCAGTACCGCCCCCTTGAGCTCACTGCACCACTCCTACTCAGACAATATGAACATATTTAAAAATAAAAAAGAATTTGAAATGTACATTGTGCCGGTGGGTGTCTAGAAGAGAGTCCTGTCTCAGTCACTTATGGATGCTGTGTGAGAGGGCGGGTGTATGTGTGTATTTGTGGGGGGGGGATGTTATGGTTTAGGGCCCGGAAGGCTTGGGGATACAAGCTCCTCTTGAGTCTCTCTGTCCTAGCCCGGATGATTTCAGAAGTTGGAACAGTTTGTTGCCAGGATGGGACGGGTCCTTCAGTATCTGCGCTGCTCTAGTCCGGCATCTCCTGGTGTAGGTGTCCTGAAGTGGAGGGAGAGCAATCCTGTAGCAGTGCTCTGCTGTACGGATCACTCTCTGAAGAGCGTTTTGGTCCTTAACACAGCTGTTCCCAAGGATGTGATGTTCTGTGTGAGGATGTTCTCCACAGAACCCTAAATACACAATACAAGCCCAGAGCCCCGAAAGCTCGTTTTAATTGTTTAGGAGGCTGCAGAAAACTTACAGCCAGGTTATACAAGCGGGGTTATAATTACAGAACCTGTCCTTGAAGGGGGGGAGTCTGGGCTGCGTCACGTTCTAAGTCGCTTCTGATTGGTTAAGGTGGGGCGAAAGCTTACATAGGCACCCGACGTCACGGGCGATGTGGGCATGCGTCCTGATGAGCGTCATTCCCGTGGCTTTATGAAAGGCGAAATCCGTCCACGCGCAGCTGTTTCGAAACCGAGGGGAAGCAGGTCGTCTAGGAAGAACTGGGTTTAAGGACAGTCTCCCAATCTCTTCGCCGCCGTCCGCTGCGCGCGTGTGAGCCACTTTCCGCCTTCAACTGTCGTCTGCGCGTGCCTCCCGCCTCGCACAGCTTCAACAACACAAGCCACGGGGACAAGCCAGCGTTAGCCGAGAAGGGAAGTGGACTCTGTCTACTCTTTTATCAGGTAGGTGAGTGCAAAACGTGCCACGTTATTTTTAATTCCAGTGCCTTGTGAGTGTTAGGCACCCCTGCGTTGGTTTCCCACTCTGTACGCCGTCTCAGTTTAGGGGCTGGAGTTGGCAGAAGATAACCGCTAGCGGTTAGAGGTGTGTGAGCTCCCCTCTCTCTCTCTCTCTCTCTCTCTCCTCAGAGGACTTCGTGGGCCGCCTCGACCGTGGCGATGCTGATGCTGAAAGTGTGACCGTGAAAATAAAGGCCCAGATAGCCAGGGTTCTGTTAGGGTTCCAGTACTAGTCACCTTTCTCCTCTTTAGCTCATATATTTTTTTACTTATCAGTATGAGGTTTAGGGCAGATGTATCAAGGTTTCTAGATAATGAGGGCTTTATTGTGACTCTTACAACACACAAAACATAATACAGATAGGCTAAGTATGCATGAATAAAAACCCTTAATGAATCAAGCAGCACTAACTGCTACACTAATGCACATTTGGCTTTTAGGATTTACTGGCAATTGATAATGGCAGTGTCCTAGAAACGTGGCTAGGCAGGTGGGTGTATGCTCACAGTACATGTGCATCTATCACATGACCAATAAGTGGCCCAAAAAACCCAACCCAAAAGCCAAATGGGCAGTGCCTGGAGGTGACATGGCTATTTACGATTGCATGAGAATTGCATTATAAAATTTACTTTGTATCAACACCCAGATTCCAGGTAGCAGCTCGACTGCTTTATTTTCCTCTCTGAGTAGTTTAAATTTCAAATGAAACTGCCATTCTCAGAGCAGGGACCTTTGATACAACTGCACCTGCTTACACGGGGCTTTGTTGTGAAAGTAATGCTTTCAGCTTGTGGTTGTCATCATCAGGGTCCTCAGATCAGTCACAATTGTCATGAGAAGTGTCACAGTAATGCAATCCATGAGATATTTTAATCTGTAATATGACTGAGATTTGGCCGTTTTATTCTTTCAAACTGCTGACATTAGTTATAATGCCAGCATTGATGGGGTTGTGGACTGATTTGATATAAATTTCTTCCACAAAACACACAACGCAACTGCTGTTTAAGCAGGGGATTTAGTGCATTTTTTCCATTTACCAAATAAATACCGTGGTGTAACATAGCTGGTTTTCTGTAAGCTTTAAATAAATACTTTTGCCAGACCAAATGGCCAGTAGCACATTTGTGTCCCGTCCACAAATAAACAATTCCTCTAGCCTCATTTCCCCCTCTAAAATTGTGTTTTTGAAAATTCTTACTGCAGTCTGTTAGTGCTTGTAGTACATCCCTGCACCACCCTTACATGCAAGGTATTATCCTATGTCATTTAACCTGTAGTTTTCACAGCACTTGAGTGGACAAGATTTGTGACATTTTTTTCTTCAGCTGTGTTTAGTTTAGTTTTTAGATTTTCTTTTATTTAATTTTGTGTAGCTGTTTTTCTTGGTGATGAATATTCACAGGTAGTATGCATCGACATGGAGGTGACCTGCTTTTGAGCTCAAGATTTTTCTGACCTACTACATGCAAAAGAAAAGGATGCATACACAAGGAGTGATGTCCTGGGTTAATAGACATGTATGTAATCCCAAATATAAACCCATACAAGTATAATTAAGTAGTTGTTGAACTTAAATTATGAAAAACTGAGAAGTGCAAATACAGCTAAAGAATATTTAAAGGATTTTTCTTAGGAATGTTATCCGGATAGTAGATTAAAATCAGCCATTTTCTTCATAGATAATGGGGGTTTTAAGGAAATTTACTAAAATGATATTTATGACAATATAGAAAAAAATACTAAGTTTTATTGGTGTTTGCAACACAGAATGATGGGCGTTTTCCATCCTTTCCCAGTAATCTACAGTCATCGATGACAGACTACCTAAACTGAAGTCTGGCTTTATCAGAGTGCCAATACCAGCATTATTACAGTGCAATTGTAGTGACACAGCATTATATACGATGATGCAGCTTAAGTCTGGGATGTTTTAACTCGCTGTTTAAAGCCCTGCTTTTCCACCATTTAACTACATCCTTAATTTCCATGCAATGTTTGTTCCTGTCATATTGAGTGCACCTAGCGAGTGCTCCAGTGATGTGCCATTGGTTCGTTTACTTTTGGGTCACACATCACCAGTTGCTAATATCTCCTTGCATGCTGTCATACTTGATTGTACTTGTTGTCTGTGGTGTTTTTGGTTTTCTATATGATTTGTTTTATTTTTCTCCCCCTCAAGAGGTGAAACAGCCAAAGAATTGTGCTTTGTTGGCGGTCTGACCTCTTGTAAACAGGCAAACTACTTCAATACTATTGACAAAGCTCTTGCTCTAAGTGTTTGGGCTTGTCTTGTTTATTTGCGTGGTAGGTAATTTTAACTCATGCATTGGTATAGTATGATATGGCCCAGCCCTAATAATGTTTTCAGTCTTTCAGATGTAACAGATGGCAGTTAATAAACCTTGGGGCAGATGTATGAGCTATTGATCCATAGGTGCTGTGATGTAGAGGGGGGGAGCTCAGTGAGTGCAGCAGTGACTGTCTGAAAGAAAGGGGAAGATACAGATGAAAAGCCATTTGTAACCACAGATTGTTCTGTAAGCTGTTTAGCCAGTCACACTTATTCATATTGGGGACCAAATGAAAGTGGAGCACTTGAAATAGAAAGAAATGTGACAGGCTGTTGGGACCAGGTGTTCCCTTTGAAGCTCTGTCATCCGTTATCCTCAAAAAACCTTAAAGATGGAATGCCTGACTGATAGGCCAAACTGAGGAAAGTGGTAATTCTGGTTGTTTGGCAAGAGCAAAGGTCAGTGGTTGAGATTTAATTGTGGTGGGTCACGATCACGTCAAGGAAACAAAGGAAAGTAAAGATGCTACATAGTGCTGAGGAGGAGGAAAATGGCTAAGAACCAGTCCTGTCAACAGCAAAAGGAAAACAAAGAAAGATGGAAATTGATGGAAAAGATTATTTTAGAGCAGTGGATGAAGTGATGAAATTTTCCTGCCAGTGTTCCCACAAAGCGGCACCCCTCTCTCATCTGTCAGTTATGTTTAAAAAAAATAATAACTAGCTGTCCATGAACAGGTTGTTCATGGACAGCAGTGGTATTACCATTAGTTTATATATCAACTGTGAGTCATGCTAAAAACATTCTGTGTATTTATTCGATGCTACTGTAAAATAAGGTACTTCTCTGACTTCAGTGTGGTTTATTTCCAGTTCGGTTAAGGTTGTACACTAAACTGCAGTCATCCTGGACATTGTTTCCTTTTAATCCGTTAAACCATTTCATCTTGGTCACACTGAAAAGAGCAGTGGCTCACCTAACAGAATGTCGGGGCCAGGACAAGACTCATAGAGGCAAACTGGGTCGCAGATTCTGGCCCTTTTTGGTGTAGGCAGCATGTGACTAAGATTACACTGTAGTGCTGGGTCATGCTGTGCCTTCCTACTGTACTGTGTAAATGTGTCTGCTTGTGTGGTGTTGACTTCTGTTTTATTTATAGCTTTATAACATTGATTTTCTGCTAGAAAAAGAAATAAAAGGAATCTGTTTTATAAAGTTGACAGCTACACATGCAGCCGTCTAAATTCCTGTTTGTTCGTTTGATATAATTGATTAAGGTGTGGATTAAATGGGTAAAACCAGCATGGCAGCCCATATGACTCTTGCGTAACAAATACTGAAAAACATACCCTGCTGTATTAACCTCTTATGTGAATAATTTATTATGTTTAGCATTAGTGGAGCATTGTTTCTGAGCTGTTGTTTTGTCTTAGGATTGTTTTGAAATTGCAACGTCCATACATTTCCCTCACAGAGGAATTTGTTTGTGTATGTCTGCCTACCCTTACAGCTGTTGATTATGATTATTTGCGCTGTTTTACCCTTCTTTTCTTCTGGGTCACATCTGGCTTGATGTAATGAGTTGTAAAATTAAAATGAGGATTCTATGGATCCCCCCCCCCCCCAAGAAAAAAGATTTTTCTCTAAGGGGGAGGAGGGATGTGTGGATGGAAGTGCCCACTGAAGCCATTTATTGATTTATTGGTGATTGTGTATAAGTGGTTTTTCCTTAGATGCTAGTGTTTGTGTAGTGAAGACCAATTCCTTTAAAATATATCCTAAATATTAAAATGACTGATCTGAGTGAATTTATGTAAAATTGTTTACATAAACATTTTAGAACTTGAAACCTGATCCACAGCCTCAGATTATGTTTGTAGAGGTCCTCTCAGATCCATACTGATCCCTTAAAACCAACCTTATTGTGTCTACATTGTACTTCAAATGATGCTAATACTGGAAATTTTTTATAATACTTGCACCCCACCTGAGGACACCCATATGTGTTAAATTACCTTCACAAATGAGATTATGCAATTAGTTGGTTTTGTCTGTTTTTTAGCAGGATGACTCAATGTTATATACCACTTTGCATGAAGATTTTACTAGAATTGGGGCTTGGTCAGACTGGGAAGTGATTTAAAATAAACATCACTAACCCTTGAAGTCAATCTGGTTCTAAGATTTTTAGTTTTTCCTTCATGTAGGATTCTGTATAGGGATTGATATTTGTCTCTGTCCTTACCTAGACAGTATAAAACACTATTTGAGGTCTGAGAAGTGCCTATAACCTGCATTCTTTTTAATGGCCACCACTGTGTGATACCTATATTCATCTTTTGCACGGTCTTTGTTCCTGACTCAAAAAGCTGGATCAAATGTCAGTGACAATGGGTAGTACTTGCTTGTACTTGTCAGCCATTGCCTGAGAGTAAGGTATCAAATCAGAACAGGAAAAAATTAGTAAGTACTTCTTGTTTAGTGTGGAGAACCTGGGCAATTTGCTTCATATCTTCACAAATGTACGTAAAATTGGAATAAGAAATATTGTGAGACATTTTCCTGGTAATCTCAGGAGAATACCTGTGGATCCGCATATACTTATGAATTGAGGCACCCAGTTCCTACATGATATGGAGGAAGTTTGGCCTTGGTAGAGATATGTAGTTTGAGTGCTTACCTTGATGAGGGATATTTATTTTTTTTTTAAATAAATTTTTCAGAATTCATTGTTCCCCATTATCCATCCTTTTTTTGTATTGCATATCTGGGGCCAGGTTTCAGCATATAAGTGGAGGAGGAGTAGCGGCAATACTGAGCCTCGCCAGAATGACTAAACTCCTCACCCTATCTTTGAGAGAGAGGCCAATCACCCTTTGGAGAAAGGGTGCTGCTTGTACCTGTGATCTCATTCTTTACCCAAAGCTCGTAAAAATGGATGAACTTAGGGACATAGAATGACTGGTAACTCGACAGCTTCGCTTTTATGGGCAACTCTCTTTATCACAACACACCGGTGTGGCATCACTGCAGATGCAACCTCAATCCATCTGTCAGCATTTATCATGAACAAGACCGTGAGATTCTCTAAGTCTTCCATTTGGAAAACAACTGGTCTTTGACACAAGGTGAAGGTTGGCACTTCATCCATTTCCCTGAAGCATGGCATCAGACTCAGAGGTGGGTAGGAATTCTTATTCCTGCTACTTCACAATCGTCTGCAGGTCACTCTAGTGTGAGCTGGAGGTCTCCACCTGATAAAGCCAATTTAGCCATATCATCTGAACCAATAAGAGATGAGTCTGAGGACACCAAAGTGGTAGCCTTCTGCAGTCGCTCTGTCAGCCTTTCGGTTCACAATTTTTATGGACAGAATCTTTATGATTATCTGTTAGTACAGCTGAAGCAACATTCAACTAGTTTATCTACAAAATGGCTGTTTTCTCTTAGTATAATGGATTTTGTGCAGGCCCAGCAAAGCAAATTACTTTTATATTCATAACAAACTGTTTTCTGACATTTTATGGAGCATAAGTTTTTTTTTTTTGTTTTTTTTATGCTGCAGACAGTAATGCTAATTCTACTTTTAGCCTCAGCTCCAAAACAAAATGCTATTAGAAATATAATTGAATAAATTTCAAGATAAAAAATGGATTTATCCACAGTTCATCCAGTTTTTGTCACACTTGTGTTAATCATGTGACATTTCCTCAGGCTGACCAGTTTTGTAACTATTGGAACAGAGCAATAACCCACGTCTTGTGTAAGTTTCATAAAAATTTAATGAGCAGCATGACAAATGATGAATGGACTGCTACCGCCATACTAAAGAGGACCTCTATTTACTGTCTGCTTGCTTAATGGGAGTGGTCCATCTGAGTTCAAGCTTTCCACCAGGTCACGTCATGACCCAATATTATATTTAATTTGATGTCATAGAACCCATATGTTGTTAAATACCCAATGTTCTGCCTTAAATTGGCTAAAATAATTTAATGAATCCTATTGACTTGGTTTTTAGAGGAGTCTGTTCGATGAAAGCTGGTTAAGCATTTTTCTGGTTACCTTAATTGTTCATTGTAAGGCTCTTTTATCGACAGGGACACTCTGCTAGCATCCCTGTCTGCAAGGAGACTTATGGTCTTCATAGCTCCTTTTCAAAAAAGCATCTCTTTATCTCTCTGAGCGCATGTGTTACGTGTCCTCCCGTATTACACCACCACGCATCACGTGGCATGCAAAACTTCCTCTGCAAAATGTGTCTGTGTGCTGGGTGTGTTTTTAAATTTCTGTTAATATTAAAAGGTTAAACTTACCAAAGTGATTAGTAATTCCTAAGAAGTGATTAGGTGTGCAACAGAAAATGCATCACCGTTTGTAAGTCTGTCATTTTTAGGAGGAACTGATGATTATGAAACTGTACTAATGTATTTAGCACTTTTCACAGACATATGTCACAAAGTGCTTCACAAGAAAGGTAATAAAACACAATACAGTCATAGATGCATAATAAAAACCCTGGCCTAATTAAAAGCTTTTTGAAGGTCTCCACCGAGTCCAGACACTGTAGAAATTGAGGAAGTGCATTCCACAGACTGGGTGCAACAGCTTGGAAAGATTGGCCCCCTCGAGTTCTGAAACGAGTGTGGGGGACCACTAAAAGGTTTAGTGACAAGTTACAGCTCTGATGGTTTTAGTCTTAATGGTGAAATTGTAGACAAATTATGTTTAAACTCTAATGAAATAGGTTGTTGAAGACCTGAGATTAGGTTGATTAGATGATCATCATTCTTGTAAATGCTATAACAAATAGAAATTTTAACTCAAACTCAAGCAGCATGAATTTTGACAACATTTCACACAAATGTCTAATAGAGTAAAAGTAATGTAGTGATAACGCTTCATGTGTGGAAGCTGCCAAAATGCTCAGAACAGCAGCGTTGCATCGGTGCAGATTTCAACACACAGTTTGAGTTTTGCCTTTCTCATGATTGTATTTCAGTTGCTTCATTTGCTTATGGCAATAAGACTAGAGAAAATCAGAGGGTTAGTTAATTGCTCTCAGTCAAAATTTCAACAGCACAACTTTTAATAAGTTGATGCTTGTTTGTGGATATATTTTTCCTTATTTGTTTCCCTGAGCGTATACTTTTTTTTTTTTTTTTTTTTTTTTTTTGGTGCTTTCAATCACAAGACAGATTTTACATTTTATCCTTTTATCAGAAAAAAATGCTCAATTGAGTTTAAGTTTAAAAAAACCCAAACCAAAACAAAAAAAACCTTGGCCAAAAAATCAACTTGGTCAGGGTTGGAAAAAGTTGCTATTTTTATGGCTAATTTTTCTTTGTTGCCAGCGTGATGCATCCCTGCTGAAGAAACTAGATTACGCACGTTAAACATATTCATGTAGGTGCATATTCCTGAGTTGAATATTTTGAATTTGGGCTCAATAAAGCCTGGATTTTACTGTTGGTCCTTTTTTATTTATTTATTTATTTACTTCTATTTTTAGCTCCAACCGTTGCTTTCACAGCTGATGTTCACACGGAAATTTAAAAATATGCTGGCTGCTGATGTGTCAACAGTGTGCTTAGATGTAGACTGTACAGATGGCTGTGCACTTGCATCACTCAGAGGGTTCCCGTTTGCAGGAAGAGTACTACTCTCACATGGAGCATAAAAAAAATATATCTCAAAAGATTAAAAGCACTCTGTGCCCGTCAATTGAGTTGACATCCTCCACGAATTATACGAATTGTGAAAAAGTTCATGTTGTACAAAAGCAGCCCTGTGACAATTTGTGTTTATATTTGATTACAGAATGATTGTAAGCGTTCTTTGGGTTTGGTGCTGTGTCTTTACATACAGCTGAATTTTTTTTCTCCAATATTTATACATTTTGCAGACAATGAAAATGAGTTTGACCTCATTATCCAACCTATGCAGACTGCACCCACCTGCTAATTCATAACCCAGATTTGCACATTTTTAAATGTGTCAGGCCACAGCCAGTTTTTTTTCATCTTTTTTTTTTTTGTTGTTGTAAAGTGTTGTAATGAACTTCAGTTACATTTTCTTTGCGATGACCCACTTTTATTGAAATTGTATAACTTTCTGTAAAAACCCAGGTCATGCATTTTTATTTATTTTTTCAAAGCTGATTATGAAACTGTACAGTTGGCCAAACTAAGGTAATTGGTCCCTACTGTTATGAGCAGGTGAAACTGGTTGTCCTACTGTGAGGTCCAGCAAGACTCTGGCTCAAGTAGACTTAAAGGATTGCATCACCTTTTAAGCAACAAGGGATGCATTTAGTTTTTAATCGCTGCAGGGCTTGGTGGGAAAAATGCCTGAGGCTGTAGGAGGTGGAATGACCTATAAGCAAAGTGTACTGTTACAGTAACAAATCTGTTCATATGCTGCTGGTGGCATGCTGTGTGGGTGTAGGTGATGCTTTGAGAACAGGATGAAAATGCAATTAAATGGGGAACATCTCCTGATCTAAATGTTATTGTCTGTCCTGCTTGTTGGTTTGTTTTTAACTGGTGAATCCAAATTAACCCACTTCCCTTACAATTCTCATGAACAGGGAAATTAGAAACACTTTTTTCCTTTTTTTTTCTCACTTCCTCATCAGCTGAAAGTTTACAGCAACTTGAAATAGTGGTGTTCTCCGTGAGGTTACTATCTGCTTGAATAGAGGAAAAAAGAAGAGGTAATCATATTTTAGACCAGAAAAAACCCACAAAACTACATACAACACACAAAAAGAGCGAGTCATCTATATGACAGGAAGTATCCCAGCAGCCTCTGGGTAACTTGAGGTCTGATGAGGCGAGTGTTAACAGCTGAAGAGCCATGCTGGTGTAGCATGAAATGCCCTGCTCCCCTGTCGCACCAAGAGATAAAAGTAAAAAGGTAAGCTCACTGCGCTTCCTGAACCAGCAAACAGGTCCAGGTTTCAAACGAAACCTGAAATGGTTTTGTTTGAAACACTTACCTTTGTAACACTTACCTTTCATCATGTGTTAATTTTTGTGGTTGTCAGTTGAGGGTTTTTTTCCAATTTTGTGACTCATCAAACTCTGATCATCAGTCAAACCTGCTTATTAAACGCACTGTTTATGTTGATCAGTTTTGGAGTATTTACAGCCATGTTGTCCTTGTTACTCTACTGTTGAGGGATCTCTGTGTCTACTAAACTCTGGTTAACTTGCTGCCAGTGGAGCAATGTAAACATGTCCTTGCAGTCTCTTTGCAGTCCTCACCCCCTCCCTCATAGTGAAATCAGAACTGTTCACGTGTACCCTGTCATGTAAGGTTTTGCCTGGCACCTCATTGCCTCATGACCACATGCGTGCATATTTTGTAAGTAGTGAACGCTCTAGAACATGTGGTGAACAAAACCAGTAATCAAACCTTTGCTGGAGCATTTTTGCTTTAGAAATGCACTGTAGCAATTAGGGTTAGGCATTTCAAGCAAAAGAATTTGTACTATACATGGAATTTTAAATGGGACCTATTTGGGTGTTCAGGCATTGGTCTCCAATGCTTGGGAGCTAAATCCATCTTTTTATAAAATTTCAGGTTAAAATAAGAAATTATGATTCACTCAAACTCATAATGTAAAGAAAGAATGGCAGTAGCCTCTGTTCAGCCTCTGTTTATCTATCTTACACACTCGACCAGTCAACAAAAAAGTTAAAAATAAAAAAATGTCTCTTCCAGCGAACATTAAAAAAAACCCTCAGGCGTAAAGTTAAGTCTTTTGTGTGATTTGGTGCATCTCGAATGAATGAATGAATGAATGAATGAATTATTCAGAAAGTAGCTATATTAATACTGAAACAAACAAAAGAAGGTAAAATATTCCCTCCAAACAAAGTTTTATAAATTCTTTGACAGGAAAATCCGCATGTTTATCAGGTTTTAGCAGTGTGTGGAGGTGGTTAACAATATTACCAGCGGTGTTGAAGACGCGTTCTGAAGGTGTGCTTGTGGCTGGTATACACAGATATTTCCGTGCCATGTGTGACATCAGTGGGAAACGTTCTTCATGCATTTTCCACAAAGCCAGTGTATCATCTTCTCCATCTACGACCTCCTCGCTGAGGTATCAGTCCATTTCTGTCTGCACCTTCTCCTCCAGTGTGCAATTTGGCAATTAGTTCATCCTTGTTTGGACTTCTTCTGTGTTCTAAATGCTCAAATCAGTCCATGCATGATTATATTGCTCCGGCCATCAAAAAGTCTGCACATTTTCGAATATATCGACTATCGTCGGTTATTGGACTGACGATTGTTGGTTGGAATATTTTTACATATTGCCCAACTTTAATTGTTATTTCCTCCTGCACACTTTTGCCTACTACTACCATCTGCCATGATCTTTTCAACATTGCAGGGCAACTTAGGCAAACAGCACAAATGTAGCTAAGATGGTTCTACATCATAGCCTCTTCAATATAAAACCTGTTGTTGTTTAACAAAATAATAAAGCTACAATGGAGCCTCTACAATCATACAGTTAAGCTCTGCTTGTCAGACCTGTTGATAAGGAAACTAGATTTGTAGCAACACATGACATCTAAAGACTCACGGTCCCCGTATACTCACTCTTGTACACTCTGCTCCATGCGTCTCATACATATGCAAAGCATGGACAAGACAGGTAAACTTAAGATGGCATTATTCAAGTTGACATGCACTTCCTTTACTGTGTTATAAAAAGATACAAATGCATGTTCATTATAAATTTTATCCGCTGGACAAGTGAGGCACAGTTGTATATACAAATGAAAGTAGTCCCCTGTTCTTTATCTTCATATACATAACTAACTTTAAATAATAAAGCATGAAAATATATATATATTTTTTTTTAATGGAAGGAACTTGTAAGTATCCAGTTCTGATGAGTAGAGGTGAGTTTTTAAGTGTGTAAAAGACCTAAAAACTAAAGCGCTCTGGGTGCTTGAGTAGCAAAGGGCTATACAAGAACCAGTCCATTTAGCAAGTCAGAAAGACTTTGAACTTTAACTTCATTTTCTTCACTTTAAAATTTTTTGCAGCTTTATTTTTCCTGGTACCAGATACTTTCACAGCAGCTTAAGTTTGACATGATAATGACATTTTTTTTTTTTCTTTATTAAGCTTGAGAAACGGTGGAGCTTTGCAGCGTTGTACATGACTGTACATTTTGCATTGTGAAACTTTGGATTCATGATAACATGACAACTACAAAAGACGTTCTTGCGCTTCACATTGCAGGAAGATTACAAAACCAGACAAACAGCATTTACATTTAATAGATCATATTTTTATAGATTAAAGCAAAAAAGAGTTTCTTAAATTTAACTTCCACATTCTCAAATACAGGACTTTTAATTCTATTAATTCCATTTATTCACATTTGTTTTTTCCCAATCCCATTGGGCAATGAATAGTAGTTTCCAGTTACAGTCCTTATTATGTCTGCTGGCTGTCTTACAGTTGTGGAAATTTTTTCTACTGTGCACCTCCTGTGGTTTTGTTTTCTCTGATTCTGATAGCTTCCTCCAGTATGTAATGCATTTTAAAAACAAAACCTACTGAAGTAGTTACAAGATGTTAAGTAACAAGACTCTGACAACAAAATGCAGATGGGAATATGCGATCATTGCTTGTTTTTCTTTTCTTTTTTTAATAGTTTTTCAGAGAAGGCTTCTTTAGCTTCATTGTTTCATTAGGAGAAAATACGATCAGCTTTGAGGAGATATAACTCTTGTTTTCATTAGCACCTCCCCAGACATGGATTAGAATACACAAAAAAATAACAGAAGTACAGTGCTACTGTTGTCCTTCAACCCACCAGTGCTCACGGAAGGAAATGACAATAAAAAGTAAAAGACTGGCCGATATTGCGTAATAGGATCACAGGAAAAAAATAAAAGGTGTCTCCTTTAATGAGCTAGAGAGTTTACATTGGTACATTTTTTTTTTTTTTAAATTGTATTTAATTTTTTATTTTTTTTTTTATGCTGGGGGAAAGTGGATTGCGGTGAACTTGAAATCTTGTTTCCTTCTAAATGGTTGTTTCAAAGACAGGAACAAGTCTGCAACCACTTGCAGGAGAATTCACATTAGGCAAGTTCATATAAACTACTTTCAGAGTCAGATTTAAAAAAAAAAAAAAATCCCTAAATAGTAATTGTTGCAGGACTGCAATTTAAGTGCCAAATAACACAGGTAAGCAATCGGCTCGTTGCAAATGAGCTGCACTCAACAGCACAGACTGACTCAGATTGACTGGACCGTGTTGGAAATCTGTATACATTTTTTTTTTTTTTTTTAAATTGGATGAATATTATTTGAAAACCTTTGCCAGTCTGTAATAGTTCAATTAAAGTCTTATGTTTGTTTTTTTTTGTTTTTTTGTGTTTCAAACATCTGAAGTCATGCTTTTCTATGAAGTTTATTCAGTTGGTATTTTTAGGAAAAGGGGTTGCTACTTTAAACTGTAATTGTAAAAGCAGCAGTTTTAAGCATTAGTTTAGTGCTTGCTGCTGAACTAAAGACTGAACTGAACTATGCAGTCCTGCAGCAGGCATAATGTCGTCTAGACTTTGAGCCCCAGATTAACATCTGGAGGGGATGGTCCTCATACACATGTGCATGCTGTCACATAAATTGGAGATGAAAGCGCCAACACAAACATCTGGTGTGGAAACGAACAACATGGCACAGGCCTGCAGTGGATCTGCAGATCGAGTTACCATGGTTATAGATCCTTCAAATGTCCAGCAGCTTGTGTATTTTGGGATGATTTAAAATAACCACAACAGTTGTCTTTGTTCCCTCTTGTCTCACTCTTTCTTCGCTGCTTTCCCATCTCTCTAATATCGTCTCTCTTACAAACATGAATACTTTCCCTGTTTTTGTCCTGTTATGTTTGCTTTTACATAATGTGACATTTCATGATTATAAAACTGCAGATTTTGATTTTGTTGTGTAATGGCATATACTCAGTTTCAGTTCTCTCCTCTCTCGCTCCAGTTCCCCATGTTTTTGTGGTGGGGGTGGGATGAGGGAACGACACAGATTTCCGATCATCACCGGCAGACAGGCTACTGGGATACTTTCTATTCTATTCCACATCTCAGAGATGATTCACAGCACTGAGAGAGTCATAGGCTAGGCAGCACTGAGCTTAATTAAGTGCCATCATTTCTTGTGTTGTATGTAGTATTCATTGCTTAGATTAATAACTCATCATGTGACAATATTAAGGGACAGTGGTTTAGTATGATGTTCTTATTTTTGTAGTTATGGCAGGGATTTCTGTGATAACACTGAGCTAATATTTTGCATAGAGGAAATTTGTCTTGCCCACAGATTTTAAACAGAGCCAAACAAAATCACTAGTAGCTTTTAGTAAAATGATTTAATGGAACACTTTGCTTATCACATGGCAGGAAAATGCACAGATATGAGAATCACTGCCTTATTGATTATGCTTACTTGAGTAGTCTCCCCTTGGAAGGCTGATGCTGATACAGGAAAAACACTCTTCATTAGACATATGTTCTGTTTTGAGCCAATGAGTATTCTAGCCCATTTTTCAAAAAATCTCTGTAAACTTTAGGTATGATTATGTGGGGAAAATCCCGTTAGCTTGTCAGTTTCTGAAATATTAAGATCAGCCTGTCTGGCACGAACAAGCGTGCAACGTCCAAAACCACTTATGCAACTCACCATTGTGATGTTCATTCTAAACTTCAGCAAGTCGTCTTGACGACGTGTACATGCCTAAATGCAATGAGTTGCTGTAATGTGATTGGTGGATTAGATATTTGATAACAAACAGTTGAACGGGTTTACCTAACAAAATGTTGATAAATAATTGAGTGTAAGTGTCTAGTGAAGATTTAAACTTGGTAATAATTAGCAAGAGAAAAAATAAAGGCAGAGCTGCAGGGTAAAGAGTGTTAAAGGAGCTGAATGAATTGCTTTTGCGAAGTTTATTGTTGAGCCTTCCTGTCATGTTAAGTCACAGCCTAAAGTAGAGGTAAAAATTAAGAAGCAAATGATCGAATCCATCATCATATGCCTCAAAGATTGGCAGTGATAAAAGGAACTGATAATGGTGACAAATGGTTGTATGATGCAAAACAATTACTTCAAGCTCCTGATGGGAACACTTGACTCACATGTAAGATTTATTTATTTTTATTTCTCTCCTGTAGTGTTTCTATTCTGTGCTCACTCGTATAAAACTGTTTTATTCACAATGGAAACCTTTCTTTGTTTTCACAGGAATAAGGTAATTAATAGATAATTAGACTTATAAGCGGAGTTAAAAATGGCCTCAGTATCAGAAACAAATTGATATCCATCCATAATTTCAAGTGCGATTCAAGTGTTTAAGTAGAAGGCCTCCACAATAACAAATGCCCACCATTAATGAAATCTAAGCCCCTGGTTAAAAATTGATGACTCTGAAATGAAAATCAACATGCCAAGAAGAATGAGGAGTGCTGCCACATTTGGTGATATTGTCTTTCAGTTATTACCTATAAGAATAACAGAATTACTTGCCTTATTGTCTCTGTACGACTTAGATCTTTTTGAGTCATTTAGCAGAGGCGATAGAGATTTTTGTTCTACAATTTAAATTACAATCTGGTCCTAACTCTTTAAAACTTGTCTGACTAGTTTGAGATGGCTTTTACATGCAATTATGAGTGTGCTTAAAGTGTCTTTAAAGTTCAGCTGGGCCCTCACTTTTCTCATAAGACCAATTTAAGGTGCTTAAGACATGCACTTGTTGAAGAGCCAGAAGGCTTGCAATACTCTACAGCTCTTGCCGCCTTCCTGAAACCATGTTTCAGCTGAGAGTCTGAATTACAATCGGCACATCAGTCACACGGTAATAACTCTTGCTTGTGATTAAATGCTATCTGTCAAATTAACTTATGTCTCACCTCCCTCCTCCTCCTCCTTATCCTTGACCCTTTTGTGTCTCTCTGTGCTTCCTCCCCCTCTTCTCCCCCCCCCCTCCCCTCACGTCCTCTCTTATACTGCCTCCTCCTTTCCCCTTCTCTTGCTCCTTCCACACAGATGCTCCCAACCGCCCAGCTTGGCAGGAGTGATGGGATGTGTCATCTAGGTATTACAACTGTCCCAACATCTTACACTGCAAGCAGGAATATGACTGGGTGGGAGAGGATATTTTGGGAGGGCTTTAGGTTGAAAATGTCAAAAACTGAAAAATGCAACAAAATCCAACACAGACGATGAGCCGCAACAAAAATGGGATTCGCAAGCAACGTGGACAGCTGCTGACATTTGATAACAGTTTAAAGATTAAAAATGTAAGCATGTAGTTTTTCGTAGAGCAAATGGTTGGAAAACTATATCTGGCTTCAGTAAACTGAGACCAGTATCACAATATGAGTGTCTGCATCTTTCCGTACCATGATACTCCTGCAGAGCTGTTAAAACGTATTAGAATTCCAGATCATTCAGTAACGAGCAAACGGGAAATGCATCAAAATAATTGTTTTAGTTCATACTCCAGTCAAGATCTAGTGATCAGAAATGATTTAACTTTAAAAAAATAATGTGGTACTTGATATTAAAATGTTTTTGAAAATCTTAACATATGCAAAATACAAATTTGAGGTTTTCTTTTCCGAGTGTAGCCATTTAGAAATATACAAAAGGCAGTCACCAGGATGCTCATGCCAGTAGTACTGTCTTCTAGATAGCGATGAGATGGAAAAGTACAAGTTCAATGAAAATTTGCTTTCCAGCCATCATTTTTGAGACCAAAGTGGTACTGAAGAGTCTATTAAACATATTTTGTGTAGAAAGTGGGGATAAAGGCCGTGGAAAAGGATGAAAGGTCTAGTCAAACATTCTTGATTAAGCGACACGTATACCTTAGCTTGTGACAGATGTCAGCGAGGACTGGTTTCTTTAAAAGTGCAGTTAGAGGGATCAACCAAGCCATAAAAAAAACCTTTGGTTTCTAGTAATTATAGCATGTCTCTCCTCCTTAACAGTGACAAATACAGCTGCAGTCATGCAATATCACTTCACTGAAGTTTAAAAAGCTGTAACAAACTACAAAAATAACAACTGGTGACATAAACCACACTTACAAAAAGTGCTGGTGGTTATATTTTCTTTCCTGTGTGGAGATCTTCACTTCCTGCATTGGCAATCATTTATCAGAGTATTTATCAGATGTATACAGCAGTTTTCACTCAGTGAGAATTTGTCCGTGTGCTCATTAATACAGCTGTCCTAATGAACGTCACTATTATTATTTTTGTTCAGTTATTTAGACGTGTAAATATGCATCTGGAATTTGTTTCTAGTTTATCACATTGGAAACCTATGCTTACATCTGTGTACATCTGGGACATTTATGTAATTTCTATATGTTTGCGTGCGTTATTGTCACAACAAGACAGTTCATGCATATTAATTAAAATTCTACACAGGCAGGAGCACCACACCAGGGACATGTGAATACATGAACACCTGGCTTTTGGATGATAGGTCACATGTAAAATACTCGCAGCATTTTATCCTCTAGGGATGTGTCAGTTGACCACAAAAGGCACAGTTTAAATTTGTAAACCAGTTTAGGCATAAACAAAAAGAGATCAAAACAGAAATGACATTGATTTAAAAAAAATAGTACGTCTTATGCACCATGCCTGCTAAAACTCCTTCTCTTTCTGCCTCCTGCATCATCGCACAGTGATCTTTGTTCCTGTTGTTATCAAATACTATTTTTCTTTTAATGGGCTCTCCTCTTTGTGCCTTTTTTTGTTTGTCAAAGACCTGTTTGCAGCATGGATTACTGATTGACATGTATCCCTTGTTAGTTCACAAGTTATCTGGTTATTGATAATTTGTGCAGGCTGTTTTGATTAAGGCAGATTAAGATGACCGTTTTCTTAATATAGTGAAAAATGATCTGTATAATGACCAGAGCGGTGTTTCTTGGGTTGTTTTTGTTTGACTAACAAAACATTAAGGTATTATATAATCAAGACTTGGTTAACTTTTCACATATGAATGTAAAAGCAAGCAAAAAAAACAAAACAAAGTGAATTGTAGGAAAAAAATATTCTGTCAACTAGACAGAAAACCAATCACACTGATAAACTTTCTGTTAGATCCACAAAGTTCAAAAGGAGTAATATTTGTGTCTTCTGGATTTTTTAAAAGTAGCTTTGGACCTGGAATTACTTTCAAAATCCATAAATGTGAACAGTTACATGCTGATTTCTAGACCTGTGAGTAGTTTTCACTTCCCAAATCTTCTGTGAACTCTCTATCAGGATGTAAACAGATTATATAGCTCCAATAAGCGGATCTTACTTAATTAGAACTATGTCATAATTATTTCTTGTACTTTTACAAAACTTCTTAACTTTGTCTTGGTTCTTCAAAAGACACCAGGTATCAATAATGCAGATCTTGAAGTGAAAAAGCAATATCTTAGCTAGTTAAATATGTATTGAACAATGGCTCATGATCCCTTAATGAACAGTTCAATTTAATTGTGTTTATGCTGTTGCTTTATTATTGTGAATCACACTAAGAATAAAAAAAAAAAACAAAGTCTGAGAATTTAATATATTCCACCAGAAATTTTGACCCATCATCCCCTGCAGTGCCCTGATTTTATCACAGGAATGTTGCCCTTGTAAATAAATCAAATATTAATCCCTCCTTATCTGTCTCATTTTCTAAGCAGAAGAGGCACTCCTAGACGATGTAATCACCCTGAAGGATTCATCTGAAACCACACCACAACAAGACCAAGGAGTAACAGAGAACGAGAAAGAAGACGAAGACACAAGCATGGGCGTGGGGAAGAACACCACCTCCAAATCGATGGACAGCAGCAGTGAAGCAGGAAAATATGAAGAGGAGTGCAAACATGGGGCAAATTTCTACCCAATTCCGGTACATACAACCATAAATAAAATGTTCCCACAGAGACCACAGCCACACCTAAAGCATGCTTGTATAATGAAGACAAAGACAGGGGTTTGCACATAGTTGGGATTGTCCTACATCTCCTCACATTACTCTTTTCTGACTCACGCAATCATATTTGGCATTGCTTTTTGCCTGGAATGTGTTGGAGCAGACAGTCGCACACGAACCTCTTACTTCATGGTCACTTAATGCATGCTGCAGCCAATACTTTTTCCATCCGTTTCCTCTGTTTGTCCTCTTGGCACCAGGCCGCTGCCTTATGTAGGTCAGTGGGCAAAATCACAACAGAGACATTTATCAAATCTGATTTCCTCCACACAAATATGCTTGTTAATTCTTATAGCTCCATTAAATTAAAACATAGCATGTTTTAAGAGATTCTTTTTCATACGTGTTTTACTTCTTGCAGGAGATTTGCCCATGTTCTGTGCTGACAAGAGAAGCTATTATGCTCCTTTAAGTTTATATTTTTGGTCTACTAGAATTGCGTTGCATGATTCAAAGATTAAAATAATTCTTATTTATCTTACACTCTATCTTACTGAAGCCCTTAATAAAAGCCATTTGGGATTCTTTAACACTAAGCCAACTGATTGACTGCCCCTTACAATTAGGAGAGTGTGGACTGTTGTGCTCAGTCTGTGCTCGGTCTGTGCAGCAGAGATAACCATCTTCCAGATATCTGCAGTTGCTAATCCTGCACAGCCAAGAGAACGAAACTGTCGAAATCAGAGCGTTTAGAATAGTATGAAGTATGAACTTTTGCCTTGAGATGAATACTTGCACATACACTGTCTTTTAGACCCTGTTTCTTCTAGACTACTTAAAGAACACCTACCGTTAATTAATGCTTCATCTTAAATATGACCAACTTTTATTAGTGAAAATTACAAATGATTTTCTTATGGCCACTTCTCACAGTAAGGTTTATTATAGAGTTACCACCTGTATCTGGTTTTGGACCAGGGTAGATCCTCGACATGCGCAGGGATCAGGTCATGAGGTCTGGGGACTGGCCAAGATCCCCTTGAGGCGTCTTAAGACTGGAGAGGAGAGAGACATTTGGACTACCTATATGTTAGCATGTTGGTCCCATAACAAGGCCCCAGGTAACAGAAGGACTGACTATTTATAATTATCATCATCTTTATTTATAAAGCACTTTAAAACAACCACAGCTGACGTAAAGTGCTGTACATTGGAACTAAATCATAAAATTACATAAGATATAAATATAAGTAAAATAATTTGTAACTTGTAAGAAACCCCATGTGCTCTCCATTATTTGCACAGCTTTGCAGATTAAGTTTCACATACAGCACGAGTTAAAAATGAACCCAGCCTGTCCTACATGCAATATAAAATGACTGTTTACAGTTAACAATATCCATATTGTTTCCATACAGTCTAAAAGTGTTCACATTGAATAAGGTACTTTTTCATTTTAGAAAAAGTCTTAGTTGTATTAGCAGAATCTTTTTTCCCCTAAAGCAACTCTAATTTGGCACTTCTCCAGAATATTTCCATATAATGAAAAAATTAAAAACAAAACAAAAAACACACAAAAAAGAACCTGAAATTTCCTTCAGGAACTGGTGAAGATTTAAATAGTGCTAGCAAACATCCTTTCATGTCCTAAAAGAGGGGGGAAAACATGAAATTAATTTTCATGTGGCTTCTTAATACCCTTAAATGTTTAAATAATCAGGTGACACAGGTTAAGCAAGGTATAAACTACGATAAATCCTCCCATAGAGCTTTGAGGGTGACCATGGAGCCAGCTGGTTTCCTGTTAGAAACTTAGATAAGCTTTGTTCCCTCTTTAAAAGAATTTTCTCTGGAGGCATTTACTGAAGCTGTTCAGTGGAACACAAAGGGAAATAAAACATGAGCCTGACATTTTGTGTGCATTTAATTGTCCTGGTGATCTGACATGTTTCCCTGATAACCTTCAATATCCACTCCACCGCTCAGAGTTTAATCTGGAGGCCTATGCATGCCATATGTTTGCATGTGAGGACTGTAGAGTAAAAACTCTGGGTTTGGTGGGCACATTTGCATACACTCCTGACTATGCAAACTACTGCTTTCTCTCCTCCTCGTTGCTGATTGTTCTTAACCTAAATGCTGTGACAAATGCAGCAAAGCCGCACTCTCGTACATAAACCTCAAATGCATATTCAATTATTGAAATTTGTTTGAATGGTTACAAGTTTGCATACTGTAGGAAGCACATGTCCATGTCCAGGGGACATAAGTGCATCCGGCCTTCCACACTGCGTAACATATAGACTGGCGCACACACACAAATATTGACATTGCTTCAGCTTGCATGTTGGCACGCTGACAAAACCTACATTGAAAGCGAAAGGTATGAGCATTGCGCCAAACCTGCTTTTGAGAAACTGTGATTTTTGTTTTTTCCTGCATGCTCTGGCAAATTGGGATAGTAAAATGTTGACGTGAAACTCTTTGTATTTGTTTAGGTGGTGGTAAATGGAGTCAGCGGCGCCAGTGGTGACCAGGACACTGAGAACACAGAGCTGATGGCCATCTACACTAAAGATAATCAAGGAGGCGAAAAGGTAACTTAGGAGTAAAAACCGTCAAAGTGAATTCCTCATGAGTTTTTGTAGTCATCTTAAAGGATGTTTTTGAAAGAGCCAAGTCACTATTTTGGCACAATGACTCAAAAAGCGTACTCATAAAGTGCTTTTGTTGACTCTGTGGGTTTTTTTTTTTTTTGGTTTTTTTTTGTTTTTTGTTAGCAGCGCTCAGCAAAACAATTTCAGTGATTTCCTTTTTTCCCCCCAACTCATCTTTCACCTACATACTTGAGATTGTTATCAAAGACTGATTTATTAATAATAAAGCAAACAGCCCTCAATGCTCCACTGGTCTAAAGACCTAGTGATGTCTCTGTGATGTGTAGCAAAGTTTGCTTTGTTTCTTTAAAAATCACATCCAGTAAGTTTTAATAGATGCTTTTCACCTTTTGTTTTGAGACAACAAAAATAAGTAAGCAAAGTTTTTATCTATTCTAAAAATGCTGACCTTAAATGTTATTGAAAAGGGGTATGCAAATCTTAAAGAAGTTTTTATTTCTCTAAAATGTTCTTCCCATAAAAGGCTGAATTTGCACTGATGCCGTAGCTACAGGATGTAGATCAGGGAATGTATACCCATGTCTTACATTGTTTATAAAAACAAGCCAAAGTGAGCTATGACCTCCATTTTTTTTTTTTTAACAGTAAGTGGCAATCATGAAGCTTAAAACCTGTAATTATGATAAGTATCCATTCATGGGTTTTCCCTGAAAACAAAAGCCATATCATTATAAGTAAAACCCTTTCATGTGATTCACTATTTATAGTATAAACTTCTGCTGTAAACATGCTGTTGTTTTCAATTCTAATCTCCAAAGTAGAAGTTAGAAAAATTATGTTTTGTTGTTCTGTTTTCCTGGTTTATTTTTGTTTACATAAAAACTTTAACCTCATTGTAGTACAGAAAGATGCTGATGAGATATTTAGTAGAAAAGACCAACTCATCAGAATGACTCCTTATCTTCCTCTGTGGTTCTCTGCTCTCAATGTCACCATGACACTGCACTTTTCTGTAAGACAGAAATTTACCTCTGGTATTTTTCCATTCATAAAATTCCACAGATCGGCTCAGACATGTTCCACTGACGTAACATTATTTTCCAGTACATGTCATATAGCATGCATGTAAAGAGAAGTGTAGATTAACAGGATACAGTTTCTTTGTGTTTCATTGTCTGTGTAGAGCTCTGTCTGAGACATTTAACAGAGCTCTCCTCAGATCTGCTCTGACACGTTTCTCTTGCACTAACACAACATGTGGCAGCTATTTTCCTGTACATCCTATGTAAAGTACATGCACTGATGCAAAGGGAAGTGGATTAAAATGATAATAATACTGTTTGTGTTTCATTATGTGTGTAGAGCTCAATGTCTGAGACATTGGACAGTACAGACAGTATTGATGCAAGGAGGTCGGATATGATCTACACCATTGAAGACACCCCACCCTGGTATCTCTGTGTGCTCTTGGGATTACAGGTAAACCTACACATTAAATTGTTTTAACCTCCTAGGACCCTGCGTCCACATATGTGGACATCACATTTTGGGTTATTTAGACCAAAGTACTCAATTTTGCTGTACAGGGGCCTGATATCCACTTACGAGGACATTATACTGCTACTGTTCTATCAAAATTCTAAATGAATATCCTCATATGTGGCTCTCATTTTTCTTAGAAACAAAAATTAAGTAAAAAAAAAAAATCTGGTAATTCTTTGTTTTTACATTCATGAGGACCCAATCAGCCCAACTATCAAAGAGAAATTAAAAATGCATGCTGTGGAAGAGTTTGGGTCTTAGGAGGTTAATATGGACTGAGAATGTCAAATACACACTCTATGATAAGGGTGTGGCAGATGCTTTTTAAGCTATGTTTTATGTCAGTGACGTCTATTTTTTTTTTCCTTCTGTCCTCTTAATCCAACTGTGCTCAGAATATAAATCAGTTTAATAATCTGCCTGTTAAGAATGGTTAGCTGATGCATAAATGCAAATATTAAATTAACTGTTCAGTTCACCTGAGACTTCTTTGTGATTTGCACAGGTAAACAGGCTAAACAGGCTTTTCTTTAGATTTGGGAATTTCCAGGTGGAGCAAGGTGGGAGCGGAACTGGATTGTCCACTCCCGTAGTAGAGAACTGGATGACTGGTACCCTGATTATAAATGGGGAAATAGACTAATCTGTTCTGGGAATATGGTAACCATATAAACAATGCAGATAGTTTCATTTGAGGGTCAAAGACTTCCCATTATATTTTCCACTTATGAGCCTAAAGGAATGATGGTGAGGATCCAAATTATAAAACGAAACATTTGTGCTTTGTTATCGGGGGCTTTTGGGAAGGGGGTGGACTAAATTTCTATAGTAGATGGTGGAAAAAAAACAGGAACGACCTTCTGCCATCTTGTCTTTCCAGCACTACTTGACATGTTTCAGTGGAACCATTGCGGTGCCGTTCCTCCTCTCTGAGGCGATGTGCGTCGGCTTTGATCAGTGGGCAACCAGTCAGCTCATAGGGACCATCTTCTTCTGTGTGGGGATCACTACCCTGCTACAGACCACACTGGGCTGCAGGTATGCACACACACCTCTCTTCCCCCGCTGTCTCTCATCCCTGAGTAACTGTGAGTGTGTTTAGGCGTTACATGAACTGAGTAAATGAATTACATCTTTTTAATTTAGAGCTGCAGATTAGTCCAATTTGCATCCACAAAGATACGCACTACTACATACAAGCTTTATTTATCTTTTACGTGTAGTTTCTATCAAAATATGGATGAGTAGCATTTTAATTTCTCTGCTGTGTTTCTGTAATATTTTATGAAATTGAGACAACATGTGGTTCTTCTATTGCATCACTTCTGGCCAAGCAATGTGAAAAACACGGAAGCAATAACTGATTAACCACGGGCATGTCTTGGTCAGTAGTGACTTTTCCAGGAGGGATGGCCTGTTTACCAGTTTAGATGTGTGGAATGATTCGCTTTGACCCCCTTTCTCAAGAATGTATCGCGTTTTGTCTTCATACTTGTTTTTCTGGAAATACAAAGAATTAAACTCTTCATTTGGTAACGGTCCCTCTGCACTATTTCTACACTTTCTACTTTTGTTTGTTATTTACGACGAACATAAAATCAGACATGCTTAATGTGAGGTATGTTTTGTAATCGGTGATTCACCCTTATTCAGCTCTTAAGGTTATATCACTCCTATCACTTGCCAGAAAATAATGACTGGTATAAAATGTTATCTGTTGTCATGGATATTATCACATCTCTGGGGTCTGTTTTAATGAAAGTTGAGTTATGATGGCAAGAGGTGCTGTTTTTCTTTCATAAAGAAGGAGCAGTTGCGCGAGAGAACCCTGGCTCGTTTTCTTTCTTTCCTTTTTTTTTTTATTATTAAACCTAATCTTTCAATCCTGTTGTGGAAGAGTCTTGGTCTTGTTATCATGCTGCACAGCAGCAGCAACACCGGCCAAATCACCTCACTCATATAAACCCAGACAGTCGCACACACAGGCTGTTCATTTTAACACTGACTCTATGACTTTTACTGATACTTTGATGGAAAGGAAAAAAGTGTGTGAAAGTTATCCTGCCTCCTCCTTTTATTTTATTAACAGACACATAGTGGCTTAAAAATCAGCACCTTGTAGAAAAAGATATACACTCATCACATTACATGTGGTCACCTGTAAATCTCTAATCAGACAATCACATTAAGGATGCAGTTAGTCATCCAAACACAATGAGGAACTGATAACATTCAACCCAGCTGTGTGACTTTGGTGGCAGTTTGGGTATTTCAGAGACTGTCCCTTTACTGGGGTTTTATACACACACACACACACACACACACACACACACACACACACACACACACACACACACACACACACACAAATTTCCAGAAAGGTTTGAGCTGAGAGAAAGTCTCAGGTTACTTGTTAGAACTAAGGTAGGCATGTGAGCATCAACACATCAATCCTTGATGTGCTGTAGCAGTAGAAGGCTACTCTAGAAGCGATACACAAAGGACGATTAGGAAAAATTATGCCTGCTCAGATGGTCGATTTCTGCTGCAACACTTGCATAAGCTCACACACGCGTAAACATGGATCTAACCTATGAGCTGTCAACAAATTAGGCTGCTGCTGGTGATGCGATGGTGTGTGGACCCTTTTTATAGCTTACTTTGAGCCTCTCAAGTCCAGCTGAAGATCATTTAGCACCACAGCTTACCTCAGTGTTGTTGTTGACCCTGTTGTTATCCTATTCACAATAACCATCTTCTAGTGGCTGTTTTTGTCCGGCTAATGCACCTTGTCACGAAGTTCGTATGATCTCAGGCTGTTTGTTTTGAAAGCAACAGTGAGTTTACTTGACTGAAATAGCCTCCCGAGTCACCGGAGTAATCTCAGTGCACTTCTATGAGCTCAAATTGTGGTCATAAATTGTGTGTGTGTGTGTGTGTGTGTGTGAGTGTGTGAGTGAGTGAGAGAGAGAGAGAGAAAAGGTTTTGTGTGTGGACTTGGCCAAAAAAATATGTGTGCAACTCTGCGCTCAAGTTCCAAGTGTGGATTTTGACCCTATTTTTCTTCTTTCAGCTGATTGGTCAATGTCATGTCAATCACAAATGTAACTGTTTAACTGTTGTCCTCCTCTTCTGGGTCTGTACTTTCATTAAAAAAAACGTTTTTAGGGATGAGTCACTGGACAACAGCACAACCCCAAGTAGATTAAACCCTCTGAAACCCTTTTGACAACTAATAAATTAATAGCAACTACAGCTGATACATTTGGCCAGTTCCTCCACTATTAACTGTAATACATGAAACATTAATTGGGGCTGTCATACCTTCAGAAAGTGATTTAGTCCTGAATCGTCACTGATTTGTGCAAGCTGAGCAAACAGCCTTACGTTTATTGGTAATTTTATTAGCCCATTGTCTTGTCCTTTTTTTCCCACAACTTATTTTACAGACAGTTCATGTGGACATATAATGGGTCAATCTGAAAGTGAAGAAGCTGCCCCCTGTTGGACAATGTGGCAAACTATTTCAGACACTCTATACAACTTGCATTTTAACATTTGAGTTTAGTCCTCATTTCCATTTAGATGTTGATATGTTTCTGTGACAGAACAGATCTGGAGACTACAAAACTGACAGCTCTGCAAGGGTTAGTGGTCTCCAACGTCTGAAGACATAGTCTAACAATGTAGTGAAAATATTCTGTGTTTTAGGACCACAACAGTGCTGCATCCCACTTTTCCCATAATGCGTCCCACTAAAATCTGATTGCCTGGTAAATATCTACATCTTTCAGTGTCTGTGCCAATTATCAGCCACAAATGTAATGTCTCAGCATCAGGCTGAGGTTAATATCAGCTTTTGATATCAGCAGAAAAGGACAGATTTTTGTTTTGTTGTTTTTGTTTTTTCGGTTGCTGATTAGTTGTTATAGTTTAAAAAGTAAATTCTGTACTTGCAAAATATTTTTTTCCCCCTGTGAACTGATGAGTTTCTATCAAAATATAAACTTTATCTCCAGTCTTACATGATGCTATAAATGCCAGAAAAAGGATCATTAAATATGTAGATTGTATATGTTTACTGATTGTGTAGTAGAGTGCTCAAAAACATCTAAAACATAAATCACATGCTCAGTTTTTGCTTTTTCATAGAAAAGATGGGGAGGGGGGAGACTGAAACACAGTCTGGTCTTTTTTTTCTTTTTTTTGTTAAGCCCGTCATTGTTGCCATACCAGCAGCTTCCCCTCTCTCAGGCAGTGCTGCCCTGATGTCACAGACGGTGCTTATCTGTCCATCTCTCAGTGGATTCGTTTCTCCAGAGAAATGTCACTGAATGGAAACCACTAAGAGAGGGAGAGGATAAAAGCAGGGGGGAAAGGGAGACAGCAACAGTGTATCTGTAATAGTCATACTCCATCACATCTGGATTGTTTATAATGTACCAGATAACTCCCTAACAATGAAGGAAAAAAAAAAAAGAAAAAATGAAGAAAAAGGCAGATCAGCATGGACAAAAACTGTTATTCTAGGCTGATTATTTATGCATATCCCAGCCCATCAGTCCTCTGGGCCTCTCTCTGTTCATTAGAATGTCATGTTGGTGCTCAACATTTAAATATTTCTTCACCTGACTATTTCTCTAACTGCATGTTCAAACCTGTTAACAAGCCTGGTTACAGACATATTCATCCCTGCTCAGATTTCTTCAGCTATCAAGTGACTGACTCGATCGTATCCACAGTGATAGACTGAATGCAGGACGAGGGGGGGGGAAGGTTTGGAGATGTGTACTGAGGAATGACGCAGAAGAACACGTGCAGAGCTGTAAAGAGGTGGAAAGTGGGTGGGGGTGATATGCAGTGAAGATTTCTGAGTCATCGTGCCAAGTGAGGTCAATCAAAAAGGGCAAAATGCTTTTCCAGGAAAGGTGAAAGTGTCTCTCTTTTTACCCAAAGTGTCCTGCTTGTGTGCACAGCTGCTACCTGCAAACATGAGACTTGTATACACAGAAATGTTTAGTGATTTGTTTTACAGTTACACATTGAAGCACACATGAAGCCTACATGACGAAACAGATTTTAAAAATGAAAAGCAAAGAAAACATTACAGCAATAATGATAAACATGAAAAGGGTAAAAACACGGGGATAAAGTTGAGTTAAAAATATTTTGTTTTATGGAGCCAACCATCAATCTTGAGGCCCACATAAAATTTTCTGGAGTTTTTTCATTGATTTGTATATTTGCACTGACAAGAAGCAGCTGTACATAAAACACTGACTTTTAGTCGAAACAAACAGATGTGCTGCCAATTCATAATTAGCGCTCATGAAATCTCACTTCCTCTTAAGAAACATTTCCTTTTTCCTTCCCACTACCTCTCCTCTTTTTAACTGTCCTTAGATTAGTCAGCAGCAGTCCAGGTGTATTCTCATGCAATACTGTCAGTGATGTTTTTAAAAAATGGAAATCAAGGTCAGGTGGAGCAGCATGTGGGGGAGTACTTGTGAACACATCTAATTTTGGCTCACTGAAACTAAAAATGATACTTGGTCTAGTCTAGTTTTTAATGATTGTACTGCTAGGGTTACAAATCAGAAGTTCTTAATTGAAACCAGATATGACTAAAACCCCCTGAAGTTTGGCAAAAATGTCCCAAATGTGACTAATTTTTAAACAGCCACACTTCCTAAACTATTTCTACAACTTTGATGAAATTTAGCTTATGTGAAGTCTGTTTTTAACTCTTGTCAAAACATTTTATGCAGCTAGTGAAAGTGTTTCACAGCACCTCAGCTAGATGGGGTATCTCACCCTAGACAAGCAGATTTGGCTCCAATTAAATTATGAATTGAGGCTGAATAACCCTGTTTTTAAATTGTGAACTGTCAATAAATACATTTTGAAAAAGGTCATCTTTTTGTTCAGTACATCACAACTAACCCGAAATGGTTCTCTTATTTCTTAAAGAGATGGCTTAGTTGGCTTAAGTGTTTAATATCTAAAGTGAGCTTTTCATGTTTTTCAGGCTTCCTTTGTTTCAGGCCAGTGCTTTCGCCTTTCTCGCACCAGCCAGAGCCATCCTGTCACTGGAGAAATGGAAGTGCAACAACACAGGTGAAGAGAGGACTGTCATCTATCTTTACTTTACAATATATTATATCTCAATGGTCTGGCTGGCTTTCAGTGGGAAAGCCTTGCAAAGATCTGTGATTCGTTGGTTTCTGATTGCTCATCTCCTCGTCTTTTTCCACAAGCAGATATTCCAGCATTAAACGGTACAGAGCTCCTCAACACAGAGCACATTTGGCAGCCCAGGATACGAGAGGTAAGGCAAAGAAACATGCACACGCTCACACATACACTCACTCACACTGTTCCAAACCACATCTTTGTGGGAAGGGGTGACTGACTTTACTGCAGGTTTTCTCTAAATGTTGTTGAACTGCACTTAAATAACACATTTTTGAACAACTAAATTTGAAAAGTATGTCTGTTAAGCTGATGTTTAAAAAGTTGAACATTGTATATATGCTGCTAAAATAGAGACATTACTGTTTTCTATATGTCTGCAGGGTTTGGGTTTGTGTGACACATGCTCTTAATTTGCGTTAACCTTTTGCATTTGCGTAAGCCGGTTGCGTAATTGTTTGTTATGTGACACGTGAATGAGGCGAAACTCGATCAGACTGAATCAGATTGTTGAATGAAGGAACAGACGTTTGATAAAATGTGACAGAGGAGAACAGAAAGACCAGGCAAACAGGATTATCGCTGTCAGTGCTGCCGACTCTGTTACCTTGTGCTATACAATCACAGTGTTTGCTTTTAATTCATAAATTTGAGGGTTTTTATTTAATGCTTAAGTACTGATATGTGCAAGTACAGTGTAAACAGACCTAGTTAATACTAAGCAAACTGACAGTGAGCAGTCTCACAATAGCCTCACGTACAAAACCTTACTTTGTGTTTTGATTTATGAAAATGTTCATTTTGCATGAATCTTGGTAGGTAGGTAGGTAGGTAGGTATGTATATATACACACATCTACGTGTGTGTGTGTGTGTGTGTGTGTGTGTGTGTGTGTGTGTGTGTGTGTGTGTGTGTGTGTGTGTGTGTGTGTGTACATATATGTCAGCTCACGTGTTTCTGCAGAACAGAAATGTATTTATTTATTATTTATTTTTGTTTTGACAGATCCAAGGTGCCATCATTGTGTCATCCATGGTTGAGGTGTGCATTGGCATGCTGGGTCTCCCCGGGATGCTCCTGAAATACATCGGACCTCTGACCATCACTCCCACCGTGGCCCTCATCGGCTTGTCTGGTTTCCAGGCTGCAGGGGAGAGGGCTGGAAAACACTGGGGTATTGCTATGCTGTAAGTATGGACACGCCAATGTGTCCTCAATAACACTGTCTTTAAAAAGACACTATCTAGAGTTTGTTTGTCTATGGGGAAAACATGCCATTGGTAAGTCAAAATTTCGGGTTAGTATCTCAAAAGTTCAAGGTATGTCTGAGTTGAGATGATTCAAAATTTTGACTTACTTGGCAAGTTGGGTTTTTTTTTTAGTTTTTTTTTTTATTTAAATTCTTTGTTTTCAGTTATGGAAACAACATAGTTTTCCTTTTAAATGTTTTCGTCATGATACATTTAGAGGTACATTTAACTTTTTTTTTTTTTTTGACAGCTGGGGTGTAACATTGTGGTGCTTTCCAGTTCCATATAAATTATATTCCTATACTCTACTATAGAAGCGTTGCATGATTTACAGTTTAAATAAAATATCCCTATTTATTTCATACTCAACTTTGGTTCAGTCCATCTGTCCTAGCGTCTCTCCCTTTAAGACAGCTTTCTTCTGATTGGCTGCCCCTCACAGACAGAGGGTTGAAACAACAGGTGGGTGGGTCTTCTCTAGTTAAAGCCAGACCTGAGTGGCTAAGATGACCACACTAAAACTTAATCTAGGAAGCACTTAACCCTGGATCATGTGGGCTGTGAAGCTACAGAGGGCTGATTCATGAAGGATGATGCACTTCATAATGTGACGTTCAGGTGGTGTGACATCAGCTTCTGCTGTGTCATAGCTGTTTACACTGTAGCTCGAGGGCCTCTTCTCTCGCCCACAGGAATTGAGGTATTGTGGCTGTAATTGCAACTAATTTCTTGGGCCGTTAGGATAATTGATTGGCTCTTAAGCCTCTGGAGTCCTTGTCAGACATAGGCAGGACTTAAAGGAATATGTTTGCAGAATTGGTTGTCATGCAGAGAATATGCGGTATAACATGTCACCACTAAACTTAGGAGGATTGGTTCTCTCTGCAGGACTATCTTCTTGGTGCTGCTCTTCTCTCAGTATGCCAGAAATGTTCACTTTCCTCTGCCCATCTACAAAGCCAAGAAGGGCTGGACATCCTATAGGCTCCAGGTCTTCAAAATGTTTCCTGTAAGTACACAACATGCTGTAAGTGCCTGCATACAAACAGTGTCTAGACTTTTTGCTTTCATTCCAATTATTAATATTTTTCTCTCTTGTAAGTCACAAATTATTCAGCAGAGCAAACGTCCGTCTCCCCAGGTTGTCTGAGCACTGTGTAAATCAGTCACTTTCTTCCCCCTGCTGGTGAAGTGATTAAAAACACCATTAAATTATTTATTTGCTGCTCTTATTTTAATTTATACCTTTTTCATGAAACGATCTCAAATTACTTTTATGTCTTTTTATTGGCCTCAGGTCTTATGCTGCAATGCTTTTAAACTAATCATTAAATGATTTTTTTTTCCTAGTCCAAATGTGTAGAATGGTTAGTCCACATGTGAAGTCAGACAGCATGATGTGAACAAAGCTGTATCCAAAGAAGATCCAAACACTCACCTCCTGATGTATTAGTTTATTAGCTTCTAGGATAAACAGGTCTAAGTATAACCAAGGCAAATTTAATTTAATAAACTGATGCATACACCCCAAAAGGTCATGATTTCTTTCACATACTCTGCATATAAACAGATAGCTGGAGAGAAGTAATAAAAACATATACAAAAAGGGTAAAGGGTGTTGTTGTTTTTTTTTCTTCATGTTTTTGATGTTATGTAAAAGTCTGATAAGCTTTTTCTTTTCTCTTTCATGCAGATCATAATGGCCATTCTCATGTCGTGGCTGTTATGTTTCATTTTCACTGTGACCGACGTTTTCCCACCAGATAAGGACAAATACGGTTTCTACGCCCGCACAGACGCACGTCAAGGGATCCTCTTAGTAGCACCATGGTTCAAAATCCCCTACCCCTGTGAGTGTGTTAATGAAGAGGAAGGTCTACAAATTGTATATATGCTGTAGACTGACTATAGAAATATAATATGAAAGTTTAAAGTTGGCATTAAGCATGATGATGGATAAAAATACCAGCATGTTTTACCTCTACAGTCCAGTGGGGCGTTCCCACGGTGACGGCTGCAGGTGTGATCGGTATGATGAGCGCTGTGGTGGCCAGCATCATCGAGTCAATTGGAGATTACTACGCCTGCGCTCGGCTGTCGTGTGCTCCTCCGCCTCCCATCCACGCCATCAACCGGTAACCTTTGTTTTTCCACCTCCTTATTTGCTCTCATACTTCAGTAGTTCGTCACAAACAGCCCAGGCAGTTTACTGTCTGGTCCGAACTATAATTATGATGTTTTTTTGTCTCTGCAGGGGAATATTTATAGAAGGCATTTCCTGTGTGCTGGATGGTCTTTTCGGGACAGGAAATGGCTCTACTTCCTCCAGTCCAAATATAGGCGTCCTGGGAATCACAAAGGTAACACACTATATGTTTTGGGGTTTCTTTTTATTCTTTATTTACTTTTTCTGTATTCATGTTACCTGCTCTTTATTTAAAAAGGTGTTTTAAAAGTCTTAATTGGTTCTCCAGGTGGGCAGCAGGCGTGTAATCCAGTATGGAGCTGCCATGATGCTGCTGCTGGGGCTCGTGGGTAAATTCAGTGCCCTCTTTGCCTCTCTGCCTGACCCAGTCCTGGGAGCGTTGTTCTGCACCCTGTTTGGTATGATTACAGCAGTGGGACTGTCCAACCTGCAGTTTGTCGACCTCAACTCCTCCAGGAACCTCTTTGTCTTGGGCTTCTCGATCTTCTTTGGCCTGATGCTGCCGAACTACCTCAAACAGAACCCACTGGTCACCGGTGAGTGCACGGAAGGGAAATCAAACTTTCAGTCACTCATTTTCACTTTTACAAGGAGCACCAGTAACAGTAGGAGAGTGCTGTGGGTCAGGAAGTAGTTGTTTGTCAATCAGAAGTTCAGTGACTTCTCCAATCCAGAGATTAGATCAGTTTAACTTTGTGTCAGTGCTGTAACTTCAAAAACAAATTGTACTACATTCACGACTTCTGTCTTTCTCAGGCATTGTTGAAATTGACCAAGTGCTAAATGTGCTCCTCACCACTGCAATGTTTGTCGGAGGGTCTGTCGCCTTCATTTTGGACAATACCATCCCTGGTAAGGTTTTTAATTTCATTAGTTTGAACAAGAATGAATGTTTTCACATTTAATAGTGTTTTAAGTTATTGCTGCTTGAGAAAGTGATGGTAGTTTGTTGGAGCGTGCAAAAAAGTTTTTAAGGAACACGATCATAACATGTGGCTGTGACTGCCAAGCAGGTACAGGTATCGTACAAGGCACTACATGTGGGGGGTGGTCGTATGTCTGATCCTCGAGGTCATGCTGGGAAAGGTGGAAGAAAACATGGCTGAGAGAGTCGTCTGAGCGTAACCTGCTGCCACCTGGAAAATCAACTGAAGATGAATGGGCGGAGGCGCATCTTACGAATTTCTTTCCATCTTCACAAACATCAGAAAGTCACAGCAGCAGCAGAAGACTTGTGGAGCTTGTTCCTTGTTAGCCTGGACTTTTAATTGTGAACTTTAAGGCACTCATTATTAATCTCTCTCTATCCTCAGGTTCTCCTGAAGAACGAGGTATTAGGAAGCTGAAACGCGGTTCTGGTCTTAGTGCAGCAGAACTGGAAGGGATGAGATCCTACGACCTGCCGTTTGGAATGGACTTCATCCGCAGACACCGAATCTTCAAGAACTTCCCCATCAGCCCAACGTTCACAGGCTACCATTGGGGGCGGCTACAGGGAGCCTGCAGGAACAGAATGGGACACGGGGATGGGGCAAAGGGAGGGGAGGGCGGCGCAGCACTGGGAGAGAGTCGGGTATAACCAGCAGGCTGGAGAAACCTTGAAATGGTTGAATTTTGGGGAGCAAGGGATGGTACACTAAGTCAACATAATGGGGGAGTGGAGGACAGAAGCGGCACTGGATTGTGTGGAAGAAAATGTGATGCACCAACCCCCCCCCCCCTTCCCACCCTGTCACTATATGCGTTTATTTTCTATAGCTTGTATCAGTCTCTTCCCACTTCCCACTATGCTATTTTAAGCATGCTATAGCAAGCCACAGCATGCTATAAAAGATGTCACCATGTGGAGATCAGTCTGTTTGTGTGCATGTGTGCATGGAGTAATCCAGGAGGAGACAGATGGATGTCAGGCAGTCGGAGCTGAATGTCTAATGGCTCACTCACTCGTGATCGCTGCTAACTGAGACAGCCCAAATTATGTTGCATACATTCTTCTCAAAGCACAGTAGATTGAAATATGGGACTTGAGCATCATGTTAGGAATCGTTCCCCTCTGGATTTGTTATGCAACCACACATGCACACACCAGCAGCCACTGTAGATCAAGCACGAGCACTGCATTGCACAACAGGGGGTCATGCAGAATGATGGAAGTAGTTTGTAGGGTCCCCTTAGCCATGTGAAGTGATTGTGAGATTTATTTTTGTAGTACCTCCTTCCTGAGTTCAAAGTAGAATGTCACTTCACAGATTCTTCAGTAAAACACGCTCACGCTAAAGAGGCTCGCATCCCATATTATTTCATAATGAAGTGCTAATATTCAGAAGACTTCTCCCATATTACTGGGCAGAAAAGAAAATCACTAACATACCGGTTTACATTTATTTAGATTATGTCAGTATTATTCATCAGTTGTTAACAGGACCAAAACTCTGCCTTTCCTGAACATGCTCGTTAAAGTTTTAATTTAAATCTGCTACCCTTTATTTACTTTACATGCTGGCTCTTAACTAATGAGACAAGCTTTTAATAATGCCTCTATCATCATGGTGACGGCAGAGGATTTATAAGAGCTGCATTAATGCACACAGTAACACGGACATGTGGCCTTGTCAGGGAGACCTTGTGTGAGTATATATGAAACTGATGAATGATGACATGAGAATAAGTGTTCTCGCACAGCTCCATGTGGGACTTGTCTCACAGTTTTGGGGTCACTGTGGATGTATATTAAGGTAGGATTTACCTAAAGGCTATATAATTGTACTGGGAGGTAAGGACAGTGTATTTTGCTGACTATAGAGTATATAAATCTAACAGTTTCTTTCTTTTGTGCCCTTCATCAGCTCACATGTGCAGTGTGGCAGTTTGGGGGGGGTTCTTTTTTTCCCAGACAGTCATGACGTATCAATGTTTACTTGTTTAACTCTGGTCATGACTTTTTCTTCACATTCCTGCTCTCCCTCAGTCATCAATACGCGCTCTCTTTCATCTCCTACTAAGTTTCAAAGCATTTGCAGTCTGTACGGTATTAACCCAGGCGTGCCCCTCACCCCAAAAACAGAGCCACTCTTTTCTGACCACACTGTGTGCCTCTGCTGCTTCTATGTATAAAGAGCAGCTTTTGAAAAAAATACCACAGAGTTGGCAACAATATAAAAAAATGATGCATAGAAATAAAGAGTAGCCCACTTGAGATTTTTATAAAACCAAAACGCTCAAAGCTCTTTATTTGTATTTCTGCTGTTCTGTTACCATATACCAAAACTTTTCATTGACATTTGTTGCTACTGAGAGACGTGATTAGTTTAGTCTCATTCCAGATTCCCCCATTTTTATCTCTTATTAAAGCTATTTATTTATTTATGGGGGGTTTTAAAAAAGAAAAAGTCTAACGGGTTTATGCGTCCCTTTCAGAATAGAATAGTGTGTTTTAGTTTACTTGTTGAAGCCCTGTAAAGACCGGTAATGATTGACAGCTACTCCTGCCCTCCGCCCCAGCTCCAATCGGTACTTTTAGAAGGTCACCTGGCGAGAGAGGCTTTGAAAGGGTTGTTTCTGACGTAATATAAAAGCTGCTTCTATTTCATTCCATTTCTATCATGTTGCATTTGAAAGCAAAAGATGAACACTTTTAAATGTCGAACTGGATAGTTCAGAATTTACAGATCAGGGCCTTTTTACTACGAAGTACTGTTTGCACATGTAATGGTGCCAAGAAGACTGGGGTCCAGATGACTTCATACGCACTAACCTGGAAACCTGAAATATTACTACAGTGCTTTTGAAGACTTTAAAGGAGGTGTGAACATTAATGACCTAATTAAAACAGGTCCAGCTGTAGTTCCATTTATGACGTACTGCTCTGATTTGGTGACGTCTCATACTTTGTTACGCCAAAATAAACCATAGTTATTAATTATGTGACCCTTAATATCTACAGGGGCGTCACTCTTTAGGTAGGGTTAAAGGTGTTGGGACATTTTTATAGATTTCCATTTGTTTGTCAAATAAAATATGCAATTACAGTAATATAATTTGCGTTGACTATACCGCTGAAACTCCTTACGAGGTCGCAGACTGATTTTTCCAAAATACTGAATGACCATCCAGAGTAGATGGTAAAAAAACAGAGTAATGATGTCACAAAAGAGCCCAGGGTTAGAGATAACTCACGTGCGAAAACTGTAAATCTAAAACCTCATCTCCCTCGTTTAAATTATTGGCTGACTTGCAAAGGGACTTTACCAGGTGGTTGGTAAAATAAGCAGTGTGTTGTTGGCACTCCAGCTGATGTGTCGTGACTATGTAACCTAGCTCTAAGAGCTGGCAGTGATCAAAGTCAGACTTTTAAGCAGCTTCCACGGAGATAGAGGGTAGTTTTGGGGGGGTTGGCCCCTGCTGTAGTAAATTTCTGGCATGCACACGACTCGTGACCTTGTTTTCTGTGTCATATCATGTTCATGCAACCAGCACTTCTCCCATCACATCAGTCTCTCCTTGCACACTCTTGGCCCTGCAGTGAAGATGCATCTGTGTCCTCGTGATTGGTGTACCTTGTTTTTCTCCTCTGGAATTTTTATTGTCACCATTTCTGAATGCAGGAGGAGGACACACCCGTTGGTCACCTTATTAAGAGCCTGTTGTTTATCAAGCAGCTGAGTGAAACCTGCCTTATCGCTTAATGTGAAGATGAACATGGGATGTCTTTGTGCCTCATGGCAGCTTCCTCCAGTTTTTTATTATTGTACTCCTGTCTTATTGTAGGATTTAGTACACATGCACCTCTCGCACAGCTGTGAAAGAAGCAGCCAGTTACAGTAAAAAACAAAATAAAAACATTGTTTCTGGTTTGAATTACATTCACATGGCTCTTAAAAAGGTGACCATAAGGTGCGTAACACAAAGACATCAATCCCTTTCAGTTATTTTGAAGGGGTCATTACCTGGAGACTATACTTCTGTGTATTAAGTGTTCTATCTTTTTAAATGTTTTTTTTTTATATACATAGTTTTTATGTTTTTGCAAGCAAATATTTGTAAGAAACGAATCATAACTTTGAATCTTAAATCATGCTGGAAAGCGCACCATTTTCTTGTACTTTTTATTTAAAAAGTAAATACATTTTAACCCTATTTCAAATCTGTGGTTTGGTGGAATCCTGTTTATCTTTTCATATTGTATTTTTTTACTCTAACATTGTTTTCTGTCCATGTTAACACATTACCAATATAAATCCAAGAACAAGCTGAGAAACTTTAAATAGATGTAAAAACACAAATGTATATTTAATGGAGTAAAGTTTGCTAAACATTCTGGAATATAAATTGTGTAAACTAATTGTAGCAACAAAATGTTTTATTCTTTGTCCCTAAAACTATTTAATAAGATGTTACTGAATGAATTTAGTCTTCTGTGTTTTTTTTTTTTTTTTTTTTTAATTGTCACCATTCCTCCTTTTCGCTCACACAGCAGCAACTAAATACATTTAAGCATGTAGACATCGTCAAGACCACCTGCTGAAGTTCAAACTAAGCACCAGAGCGTGATTTTAAGTGACTTTTGATGTTACATGGTTGTTGATACCCAATAGGCTGATCTAATTATTTCTCAAACTGCTGGATTTTCCCGCACAGTCATCTCTAGGGTTTACAGAGACTGGAATACAAACCAGGCAGCGCTAAAAGTGCTGCAGAGTCTCTCTCCCCCTCCCCCCCCCCCCCTAACCCTAACCCGAAAAGCATAAAATATCAAAATGTACTGAGATTTGAAACATTTTCTTTAAATTGTGTTTCCCACAAAGATGACTGAAACTAAAATGAAAATATTTAATTCATTTTATTGAAGAGGTAACATGTTTGAATATTTGAGTAGCTCTAACCAGAGCTTTGGTCAGCACTATTTTATTTTAATTTTTTTTTTTTTTTTTTTTTTTTTAAAGGTCTTTTCAGTGTAAAGAGTTGAATTGTTTTAAACAACTAGAATCAGTTTTTCCTGTGTCGGTCACAGTTTAATTTGCAGAAGGTGGGAAAGTCGGTTAAGAAAGACTGCAATTATGAATTGAAACAACAAAGGAAAATTACCTTCAATTTTCATTGCTGTAAATTCAAAGGAACAATTTCCAGATTAAATGAGGACAAAAAAAACCAAACAACTCGAGTTCCAATTCATGAATCGTGACAAGTAATGGGAACAATGGCTTTAGCCAAAATGTACCAATTTTGTAACCAAAAGGAAACAATACTTAACTGACATGTTTTTTGTAGTTTTATCAGTTGCATTAAAACTAAAATCGGGCTGAAACCAGCCATATGGTGTAGAGTGTGTGGAGAGAGGCCAAAGACTGAGTGAACCAGCTATTAAAGATTGGCCACATCCACAGTAAAACACACAGAACAGTCAAGTAAAGGAAGCAACAACGAAAGCAAAACAATATACAAGTCAATAGATGCAAATATGTGAGTGCAGGCAGCTTCCTATAGTTCAGCAGGTGGTTATGTCTGTTTTATACGTGTACAAAAACAGGACTGTCTTTTATTGAAGAATGGTTGTAATTAGTTTATTCAGTGTTTTAAAGTTTCAGTAATAAGATTTTAAAAATTGCTCATTTTTATCACCAGAGTGAAGGCATGAAGAAAGATTTTTCCCTTTGGCTGTTTTCTCTGACAAAGAGAATCAGTGAAAACATGAAACAGGAAGTATTTCCTCTTAGGTTTGTATGATGATTGGAGTTCTGATTAAATGTTTCAGTGGACCACAAGATTTTCAGATCCTCAAGATGGCTAGAAGTTGAAATGGGTTATGTCCATGTTGTGATGATCGAGGACGCCAGAGGTTACACCAAGTCTACAACAGTACTTTTTTAAGGAAAAAGGGAAAAGAAAACAAAATGTTTAGTCTTCTTATAAAAGGGAGCTAATATATTGAAGTTTGTTTCTGACACCAAAATTATTTATTTAAAAAATAAATTTGAAGGTATTTTTTTCAAAATGTAAGTTTCTCATTTAAACTTGTAAGTTGAAATTTTGAGATGCATAACTCGAAATTTTGACTTGAACAGTAATAAATAATGAAATTTTTTTTTTAAAGTTTATTGTATTTTGGCAGATCTGATCTTCCATAAGAGCCATAAACTAGCATGAAGTTGCACATGCGTGGACAGAGTTTGACGTGGGACATTGTACTTTTGTGTCGTGCTTCCATTAAATTGGGGTTTCTGTTGAATAATGTCCTTGCCTTCTGCTCTGCTATTGTTGTCCACTTCTCATTCATCTCCTCACGCAGCGCGAACAAAGACACGTCAGCCTCGCCCTCTGATTGGCTCCCTGCCGGGGCCCCGCGACGCTGCTGTGCCGCGAGCTCCGCCACAACAGATGGACCTCTCGCGCTCTCCTCCTACCAGCTTCTGGATGCACTGCTGCACGCGCCCCGCTGATTGTGTCCAACGGCAGGAGAACGAGCGACTTGTCCCAGGAGTTTTAACGGCTAACGCTCAGTTCAGGAGAAACGACTGGAAGACGAAAGAAAAGGACCGAGGAGACCTATGTTAGGTGAGCCGTGAGAAGACTTCCAAAAGTCGGCACGAAGCAGACAGAGGGGTCGGTGTGGCTGAGTAGGCTGATCATGATGATGTGTCTGAGCGGTAGATGTGGCGATACGGGCTGGCTGCAGATGGATTCTTTGGTTGCCTGTATAAAAATGAAGTTTTAGTGTTTCGACAGCATCAAATGCAGGACGATTTGCAGATTTATTTATTTATTAAAAGCGCAGGGGACAGACAGACTAAAAACCTCGAATATGAGGCATTTGTGAGGAAACATCAGGGCACCAAACATGATGCCCTAGCCTAAATCTTGAACAGCAAATGATAGGACTACCCCACTGGGTCTCTACCAGAGTGTGCATAAAGATGTGTCCTTAAAACGCGTTACATAACAAGAAAATAGGGCCGGATAGACGGAGGCAGTGCCAAAAAAAAAGTGAATATTAATGTGCACTCACTTGCCAGTATATTGTAAACTGCAGTTTAATATATACCAGCAATAAATCCATCCACCATGGTCGTTTCTGGTGTTTTTAAAGTGTTTTGTTGACGTTTGATTTCAACTTTTGGGTGATTAGGTAGGTAAGCGGTAAGCGTAAACCACAATGTAAACATTAAAATTAAATGTTTTCACAAATACTGGACAATATTTAGTTTTGGTAGCTAGTACCAGTCAACTTAAGGTTTCCCTTACTGATTTGTGTTGAGTTATTCTCTAAAATTTTGACCATTACAAATATCAAAATAGTCTTTTCAAGTTCCCATAGCCCTTTCTGACATCTCAAATGCTTTGACTGCCAGTTCATCTGGACGCTTTTATTTTTTTTTTGACACCATCTTAGGAAAGTTTTAGCCTGGTGTTTACGGCCCTTGCAATAGTCAATGTTTATGTGATCAGTGACAATCAATGACAACACAGCCCCAGTCTTCACCCGAACAATAACTAGATAAATACCCACACACATACACAATAGGCCATTGTTTGACATTTAAAGTTATTTTCTCAGAAATTTGAGATAATAAGTCAAATTTTAAAATAGTAATCCAAAATTATGACATGTGGGCGGTTAAAAAAACAAACTTCTATAACAGATTAGGCTGAAACAGAAAACTAATTTATTTTCCTTTTAACATCCCATCTTTCCTGCCGCAGTCTCCCTCTGTGCTCCTGCTTTGATATATAATTAAAATCTAGTGCCGCACACACATTTGTTCAGGAATCAGGAGGTGCAGTGATAATTGTGGTGTCACTTTTGAAGACACTTGGAACAACAATGGCAAACCTTAACTTTCTGAACCTCAAGGGGAGCAATTAAATGGACTATTAGTGACAGAGAACAAGAGAAGTGAAGGGGCATCCACGCAGGAACGTGGTGATCAGAGTCCATAGAAAATCAGTAAGAAAACCATAAACCTAAAAAAAAAATTCAGGTAAAACTCTAACATTTCTGCCTTCCCTCTTTGCAATTTTTTCCATAGCCCTCCTCTCTGCCAAAGCAGATCACTTGGGTTGCTGGTTTGGGCCCACAAGTTATATTTTTGATACCCCTGCACTGCATAATAGACATTAAATTGAGGCTGTCGAAGCTCTGATATATCCGATGATATTGATGTGCAGAGCTGGTGAGACTGATGTTTAAAGTGGACGTAAAACCAATTTGGTTTAAGTTTTGAACAAAGTGTCAGTGTGTGTTTCAGCTCTGAAAATGTAATTTCATTGTCTCTACTTTTGAAGTTACAAAAGACCAGAGTGCTGGAAAATTACACCAAATTAAAGAGCACCAAATTTATACCGAGCTCTATGTACTTTGAAGAACTGTAACTAGGAAAATATTTGTAGCATGGTTAAACTTTGCATGGCGTCATTATTTCACAAAAAAGTGGGTGTGCTTTGATTGACGGAGATGGGAATTTCTTCCAGATTTAATTGACTTTATGTGAAACAAACCAGCAGCTGATAATCTTTAGCTCTACCATCTGCCGAAAAGGAAGAAAAGCTCCGTCTTTATCTGGAATCTGGGAGCCATATTCGGATTCGAGTCATGCTTCACTGTGTTGTTTTTTTTGTTTTGTTTTTTTGACAAGCCCAGTAAGCCTAACAAGGAGCAGGAGAGACGAACAGACACACACACATACACATACACACACTATTTTTGGCTCAGTGTTGTGAACTAGTTTCGGGAGCTCAGATGTTTTTGGTGTTGCTATGACAATAATGACAATAGCAAGGCAGAGCAGTGGTAACGTGGAGGCTGAAGGCAGGGGAAGAGGACAGGAGCTATTCATCGAGCATTTCAGCCAAAGACATTGACGGAGGAGGTTCAGAGGGAGCAGGGCAAGAGGGCAGAAAACAAGCCGGGGGGAGGATGGAGGAAGTTGTGATCCTGGTTTGTAATAGTGTGTTAGATAGCCTCTAGTCTTTCACAAGGAAACATGAAGCAGCAAACTGTGAACAGAAAGCAGCGGAGAGCAGAGTTACTGTGGTACAAAAATGATGAGACATAAATATATATAGAAAGAGGGGGTAGATGGAGGCTGCGGGTTGACTGAGGTTGTAATGAGGCACGGGGGGATTTCAGACGGTCGATTAGCTCTACATTTGGACACAGAAGAGCACTCCGATCTGAAACAGGACTAGGTCAGCCGTGGGTCAGTCTGGCTAGATTTATATGCTGCTGGTTCTGCTATTGCAGCCACACCATCCTGCAGAGCATTTCTACAGGGAGTGCAGAATTATTAGGCAAGTTGTATTTTTGAGGAATAATTTTATTATTGAACAACAACAATGTTCTCAATGAACCCAAAAAACTCATTAATATCAAAGCTGAATGTTTTTGGAAGTAGTTTTTAGTTTTAGCTATTTTAGGGGGATATCTGTGTGTGCAGGTGACTATTACTGTGCATAATTATTAGGCAACTTAACAAAAAACAAATATATACCCATTTCAATTATTTATTTTTACCAGTGAAACCAATATAACATCTCCACATTCACAAATATACATTTCTGACATTCAAAAACAAAACAAAAACAAATCAGCGACCAATATAGCCACCTTTCTTTGCAAGGACACTCAAAAGCCTGCCATCCATGGGTTCTGTCAGTGTTTTGATCTGTTCACCATCAACATTGCGTGCAGCAGCAACCACAGCCTCCCAGACACTGTTCAGAGAGGTGTACTGTTTTCCCTCCTTGTAAATCTCACATTTGATGATGGACCACAGGTTCTCAATGGGGTTCAGATCAGGTGAACAAGGAGGCCATGTCATTAGTTTTTCTTCTTTTATACCCTTTCTTGCCAGCCACGCTGTGGAGTACTTGGACGCGTGTGATGGAGCATTGTCCTGCATGAAAATCATGTTTTTCTTGAAGGATGCAGACTTCTTCCTGTACCACTGCTTGAAGAAGGTGTCTTCCAGAAACTGGCAGTAGGACTGGGAGTTGAGCTTGACTCCATCCTCAACCCGAAAAGGCCCCACAAGCTCATCTTTGATGATACCAGCCCAAACCAGTACTCCACCTCCACCTTGCTGGCGTCTGAGTTGGACTGGAGCTCTCTGCCCTTTACCAATCCAGCCACGGGCCCATCCATCTGGCCCATCAAGACTCACTCTCATTTCATCAGTCCATAAAACCTTAGAAAAACCAGTCTTGAGATATTTCTTGGCCCAGTCTTGACGTTTCAGCTTGTGTGTCTTGTTCAGTGGTGGTCGTCTTTCAGCCTTTCTTACCTTGGCCATGTCTCTGAGTATTGCACACCTTGTGCTTTTGGGCACTCCAGTGATGTTGCAGCTCTGAAATATGGCCAAACTGGTGGCAAGTGGCATCTTGGCAGCTGCACGCTTGACTTTTCTCAGTTCATGGGCAGTTATTTTGCGCCTTGGTTTTTCCACACGCTTCTTGTGACCCTGTTGACTATTTTGAATGAAACGCTTGATTGTTCGATGATCACGCTTGAGAAGCTTTGCAATTTTGAGACTGCTGCATCCCTCTGCAAGATATCTCACTATTTTTGACTTTTCTGAGCCCGTCAAGTCCTTCTTTTGACCCATTTTGCCAAAGGAAAGGAAGTTGCCTAATAATTATGCACACCTGATATAGGGTGTTGATGTCATTAGACCACACCCCTTCTCATTACAGAGATGCACATCACCTAATATGCTTAATTGGTAGTAGGCTGTCAAGCCTATACAGCTTGGAGTAAGACAACATGCATGAAGAGGATGATGTGGACAAAATACTCATTTGCCTAATAATTCTGCACTCCCTGTACTAACACAAGAATCTCTTGTTATAACAGACAAAAGTGATCAATGGTTTGGAGATGTTTCAATTAAACAGGGTAACTGCATCGAAATCTGGTCTCTGAGCATGTTATGGCCTGCTATTGTAGAGCTGCCTTATTTTGATTAAAAAAAAAAAAATACGTGAGTACTCTGCAGTGGGCTGCTTATGATTATTTAGAGCTTTAGCTTTGCATTTCCATTACAGTCATATGTTTTGATACATTTATGGAGTTCTAAAACTAAAACAATATAAATTGTTCACTTTTTTTTTTTTGATAACTTGAAATGGAGCGAAAAAGGGAAAAAAAACCTGTTAAACACTTTTAGGCCTCTTTTGAAACTTTGAATCACATTTTTTGTTTGTGCAAATGAAACACATTAAAAGTAGACTAAAGTAATAATAAAGTTTATAAAATATAACAGTCTAATAGTTTTACAATAGTAAAAGTGAATTTGAAGCCCAGCTGCAGATTAGTTTTTGCATCAGTTTAGCCATCGCTATCATAATTCAGCAAAATGAAAAGAGTAAGGTGCCAGGTAAACTAAAAATAAAATGTCTAAAGAATAAGTGTTGTTCATAGTAGAAGTGGGGTCAATTATCTAAAGCGACAGACAGTACCAAGGTGAAGAAGAGAGTGTAGCCAGGGTACAGTGGGTAGAGATGAGTGATTAGAGTGAAAGGGAGGGTTTATAAGATGGTAGTGAGATGTACTATGATTAGTTTGTAGAGAGTGACCCTGAAAAGAGTTGAAGATGCTCTCACTCCCAATGACTGACCAATGCTGTATTAATTTCTAATAATGTATTCATTATAAATGGATACTTCAGAAGGACAGCTTAGGTCGAGACAAAGTTGGAGAGGTAAGGCTGAGATGGATTGGACATGCAGAGGAGGGACAGCGAATACACTGAACAAAGGAAGGTGAATATGGAGCCTGCCAGGCAGAAGGAAAAGACCACAGAGAAAATGGATGCAGTGAAAGAGGACATGTAGAGGGGCAGGTGTGATACAGGAGGATGCTAGAGGCAAGGTGAGATGGAAGCATCTGATCCACTTTGGCAACCACTAAAGAGAGCAGCCAAAAGAAGATCATTTGTATTCATCTAGTTTTTCATTTACAACCCCTGAATTAAATAATATGTTAACTCGTATTAGATGATTGACACTGCTCTAAAATAACAGTGAAAAGAACAAAATGGGTGTCTCACCATGAATGAGCAGTGAGTATGGCTCACATTTTTAATGTTGCCCTCTCAGCAGCGTTAAAAGTGACATGTCTGAGTCAATCTTTTTCTCTGGAGCTTGAAGTCTCATGAAAGAAGGATCAATTTTGTTATCAGATTCCAGTTTAGTTGGCATAAAGTTCACGTTGATCTCAGACAATTATGGCATTGTTTTTGTGTTGTCAGCTGTCCACATGTCCGTCGCAGACCGCTGCCTTTGACCGTGATAATAAAGGCTAATGGCTTCCATTGTGTAGGTCAGTGCTTAGCTTTTGAGCTCTTGACAGGGCTAATATAGGTGATGAAATATTGATAGCCCCTGGCGTTGGGCTGAGCTGATTGGCGTTAAATATTTAATTTGCCCACATTAACTGAGGCTTTTTATTTCAGAGATTGACAGCCCCATCTTATTTTATCAGCACTGCGTGTTCAAGCTGCTTCTGTTTACACTAAACTGTGGAAGTATGTGCCTGATCCAAGAGTTTAAAGATTGATAACAGGGTGAGGCTCGTCCACGTGTGTGTAAGCGGATTATTCATTTGTGCTGCTTGAATTGAGGAAGTTTTAAGCTGTGTCAGGCCCTGTGTCGGCTTCCTGTGTGGCTGATTGAGTAAAGGAGGAAGTGATTTAACGGAAGGGGAGCACTTCCTTTTAACGTCCCCACTCTTCCCTGTCTGTTCACAGTCACGTTCAGAAGAAAAGACCCTCTTGGATCACTGACACCTGAGGATACAAACAGAATCTACCTGCCTATAACTTTGGCTGCCTCTCCTCATAGGCAGTTTCTTCTCTGGTGACTCAACAACAACTCATAGTCTTTACGACGGTAAGATCCATTGTTGTCTTATAATACATTTTTATATATATATATATATATATATATATATATATATTCTTAATATTTCATATTTTGTTGGCTGTTATGTTACAGAGGCACTGGCTATGTAACAGGAAGGTAGTTTAAACCGAGGCCTTTCAACTAATGTCCAAAATGGTTTTGGGTGTTTCGGCCTGTTTACAGTAAATCAAGTGTATTTAACACTACTGTGGGGAGTATGCTGTAAACAGGGGTTAACTGTAACTAATTAGCAGTAATACTACTTCAATGTTAACACAAAACAAAAAAGTCTACGGCAGGTATGGGTAAAGTACACACCTGGGGCTGGAATCAGCCTGCAGACTACCTCAGGTCACTCACAGTTGTTCTAAAAGGAATATGAAAGGAGGCTAGACACACGTTTTTTTTAAATATACATGAATCATACAAATTTAGAGTTTGTTGCAAATAACAGTGGAGCAGTAATAAGCTGTGTCCAGTGAATTGCTTACCCAGTGGAAGGATTCGAACTCCACCGTCTTGTATTGTAGCTGGTAGTCCTTGTCTTCGTAGTCTCAGTTAGCTCACCCACTTGAACCATCTCTCTGCCTCCAGCTCGCCAAGGCACTCCGCAGTAGAACAAGGACTACTGTCAAGGAGTCTCTGGGGACTGCCACAAAAGTGACCTGATCATCTTACGGGTAGAAAAACAAGAGACAGCAAGGGATGCAAAACAAACAGCAGAGGAATTTTTTTTTTTTTTTTTTGCAATCTGCCTTAAACAGGCGATCATTTAAACCAATAGGATTCATTTTCTTCAGAGGCTAAGCTGAGACCTGCAGTAAATGTTGTTTCAGTTCAGTTGTGACTTATTGAAATATGTCAGTGTAGAAAAAAATCACGCGCATTGCATGACAAAGCAGAGGTCTTTCTACATATAGAGGAAAATCCCCAGAAGAAAATGTGTTTTTAAGGTCTATGTCAGCATCATTGATGACCCTGTGCAATCATGTTATGTATTTTTTGTTATTATTATTAAGGTCAAGGGTTAAAAAAAACTATCATTCTTCATTGAAAGTTGTTCCAAAATATCCTTTCTGCTTGTCTCAAAAACACAGGGTTTGGTTAGAGAACCAAGAATTCTTATTTTAATTACTTAAAAAAAGATGTTTCTTATAGCATGGGCTTGTTAAGTAACTATCATGAACTTTCATTTTGGGGAATAACTTTTGTGGGCTAGGCCAGAGGTCATCACTGATTTTAGACCTCAAAGAGTTAGGTGGGGTTACATTTACTCAACCATAAAATGTATTTTTGCTCATGAAATTGCTAAAACGGTAGCAAAATGCTCAATTTCGTGTTAAGTAAGGCGATTCATTGCTTCATCTACATGCAAACTAATCTTGGTAAGTGCCTCTGACTCCAAAGCCTATTTTGAGGAAAAACCCTGCAACAGTTGCATCTTTAACTTTTGGTCTTCATGTTCTGAGGAAAAACAAAAAGAAAAGAAAAGCGTGCTATATGGCAGATGAAGGCACATAATGTGTTTTGCCAGTAGCATGCTCAGAGATGAATGTTTAGGCAGCTGAAATAATTTGCAGCAGCAGGTGGTCCATGTGTCCTGCACCTGTCCTTCATCCGGAGGTTTCTATCCTGCCAAACTCACACAGAAACACTCTGTCACTCAGCGAAGAGGGAAGGAAAACTCTGCAGGGTGGTGGCAGAGTGCCATTTAAAACAGCTGCATGTGCAAATGTGCAGCGTTTGTTTATGTGAAAGAGCTCACAGGAAAGAGAAAATACATTGTAAGACGAAGAAGAGAATGAGGAGAGCAGCTGCTCCCCTCATTCGCATAGTATATGTTTTGATTTAGTACAGGGACACAGTGGTGGAGGTTTAACTATCTTAAGGGAAGTAGTTGCCAGGAAAGCAGATATCATCTTCTTGTTATTGTTTACGGTCTGCAGCTCTGCCTCCTCCTCTTCCTGCAGTCACTCTGTCACTTCTGTTCTGTGCTCGCTGCTGGTCATGAGGAGTCATGAGACATTAACTCTGTGTGCCTTCTTTGTGTCTCAGCTCCTCTCATGCTCACTGAGAATGGATGATACACAGTACGGGGTTCAGATCGGAGAGAACAAGTTCGTCAGCAAGTAAGTCTTCCATCCCGCACTGTTTCTCATATAAACATAAGTATGTTTATACAGATTATAAATTCACAGTAAGTGACAACAGGGAAACAAATGAGTAGCCTTTATTCATCTTTGGTATGTTTAAAAAAAACCCATTAATTTAAAAAAGATGATGTGAAATAGGGATGTTTGTGGTTTTAAAGGTTTCAGCCTGTTAACTGTTTGCAGTGTTCATTATCTGAAATCTAGGTCTTTATTTATGACAACAAGTATCCCTAATACCTAACAAACTGTGTGATCTTTGGCTTTTGAAGTCTGACCAATCAGTTAATAAAAATGATAAATAATGCACACTGAAAACTATTAACAATTATTTTTCTCCACAACATAAAGTTACAGTTACTCCGCCTACCTGCATATACATTCACTTGTATTGTGAGACTCCTATTTAGGGTTTCAGTATAGAGACATTGAAATATTAAGGGAACAGGACTTCACCTGGTCCTGAAACTGCTTGTCAGTTAATTGTCAAATTACATTTGACTTCTATAAGCATACAAGACACAATATCCTGCCAAGATGACTGAATAATAAACAGCAGTACACAGATCATGTTACCAGTCACTCACAGGGTTAACACAGAGACAGGAAATCACACACTTGCATCTACTGAAACCCCAAACCTCTCAACAGAAAGCCAAATCAACATTTTATTCACACAGCCAAAGATAAATGTCTTTTCCAAAGTTTTTAATGGTGGCTTTATTAAGCTGATGAGAAAACATCAATTGAAACTGAATCTCAGCCTTACCAAGAACAGACATTAAATGCTTCTCTTTAGACATGCTTCTTATCTTACTACACCAAGAAACTGCTACACCCACTTTTCTTCTTCCTTTGTCTGTACATTAAAAAAGAAATGAGAGCTAATGAAAGAAAGGACGGGATCTGAAAATTACACATTAATCTCAATTCTGTGACTTATTTTTAATCTTTTAATCCTGATCTCATCTGGTTCTTATCTGGTGGGAAAGAACTTAAATGTAGTAGTGGCTATCAAGTAATGCTAATGGAGAATAAACCTCTAGGAGAAAACTGTGAGAAGATGAAAAATCAGTGAAAACGGCAACATTGTAATTTAAGGTTTGGGTGGGTCAGAGAATTTTGTCAGATTTGAGATTGGGCAGTTTGTTAATCTCAGGGTTAAACAGGGTTGGAATTAACATTTCAATCTGCCCCTGCATAAAGTACACAATAACACTAATCCAGCAGCAGAGACTGCCCTATCTTTCTCTAAACATATATGAAGTTTTTTTTTTTAATTAGTTCTTTTTATTTTCGGTCTTACTGACATTAACATTAACAGCATAGTAAGGAATACTTTATTTTATCAGGAATGTTGTGGAGGGCCGCACCAGCATTACACAGGAGGTGATCTATTACTACATGGCTATATTACAACCTGCCCCTGCACAGTGGCATAGAATGAGACTTTGTAGAATAGTTTTCTTTTTGTTTGCTCATCTCTCAGCTGCCTTCAACTCACCACCACAGAAACTAAGTGAAATCCAAAATTACCAAAGTGGTGATTAAGTGCCAGAAATATTGTCAGTGCAGTGACCTGTATCCACTGATGTTAGCACCAACTGGTTTTCAGATATATTTGCATCACTCCATTAGTGATGATGTTATGCATTTTTGGGATGAATAAAGATCCCCAAAATTTGATCTAGTGTTGTTAAAAGTGCACGGTGCATGCAGAATTACAGCTGCAGGCACTACGAGGTGGTAAATCAGTGGGAATCTCCTTAAAACTTTGTTTCCTTCCAGTGATTTAACTACTTCTGTCTTCAGGTCAACAGTCCTGTCACATCTTAAAACTTACAACCTCTATTATGAAGGGCAGAATCTGCAGCTGCGGCACAGAGAGGTGAGTAATTGCCTCTCTCGGTTTGTGTGTGTATGTACTCACATACAGTGTGAGTGCAGAGTGAGTGAGTGAATGTGTTTAATCTTATTTTATTGTTTTAAATTTCAACAGAAGAACCTGAATGTGTCGAGGCTTCATCCCCGCTTTCACTTTTGCTCTTAATATATTTAATATAATATACCCCACCCATTTCACCCTATATCCCTAAGGAGTAGCAACTGTCCAGTCTGTGTGTATTTACTGTATATGTGTGTTTGTGTGTATTCATCAGTATTCGTGTCTTCCAACAGGAAGAAGAGGAACTGATTGTTGAGGGCTTGCTGAATATCTTTTGGGGCCTCCGGCGACCAATCAGGCTACAGATGCAGGATGACCACGAGCGAATCCGGCCGCCCCCCTCCTCCACGTCTTGGCACTCGGGTTGCAATCTGGACAGTCAAGGGTAAGAGCTCCAGACAGATCCAGTTACACCCCAGTGACCGGAAATGGTGATACAGAGAGGTCAGTGAGGGCAGATATAGATTTTATCTAGTTTGTCCAATGAAAGACAAGCAGGTATTTAATGTTTAAAAGTGTGTAATTAGGGTTTGAGATTTAAATCCATGTAAATGGAGTTTAATTCCTAAATAAGATACAAATTGGCAGCTTTCCATAAGCAAAAGTGAATCTTTTAAGCCACACTTCTGGTTTAATTGAGGATCGTACTCCAAGCTATTGCAAATCAGTCCATGTCAATAGGCTCTTAGTGCCATTTTCAGCGCTCCCATTTATCAAAAGAAGCTATTCTTGCTCCGAGGATAGCAGGCCTCACAGGCATAGAGCTGCCATTTGGATGTTAACATGAAAACAACAACAAAAACTCTCATAAGTAGCCAAATTGCTGTGAGATTCTTCAGAAATTTGCTTGATTATGACAGGAAACATTGTCACAACTCCTAACTAAAAGAACAGCTGCACTGGCAAAGAGGAACAGCAGTCACAAGTTGAAACTAACCAACCCAGATATGACAGCAGGTTAAAAATGGCAGCTACTACAGGAAACCTAATAATAAGACTCACCACTACAGTCAGGACAGACCAGCATGTTGATGGCATCACAAACACATATCAAAGTGAAAAAAGAAAAACTGGTGTTCTCAAGAAAATCTCACAAACTGATCGAGATCTCCCTCTAGATTCATACATGGTGTGGAGGGAGTTTTAGTTCAGCTGTGCAGACCTGGACTGCTCTTAAACTTAATGGCTTTACAAGATTCTAGTGGCTGTTAGTCCACACTAAAATCAATATCAGGATAATAGTTTTTTGAGAAACTACAGCTTATGGTCATAAATACATGATGGGAGTTATCATTTGAAGGTGCAGTTTTTATCTGAAAAAATATTTTTAGCTGTATGTTTACAGTTTTGACAGTTTGCAGTTCTTCTCCTTCACCCCATAAATGTACTCTCTCCTGTTCCCTGTTTGAAGTTCTCCCACCACCACAGATGGTCAACAGGCTCAGCAGAGCTCACCCACAGTGGAAGTGACGCCACCTGACAGCCAACCAGAGGACAACGGTGTGACTGAAGAGGAGGCAGAAGGTAAATTTTGGACTTTCGTTTTATACATTTATATTTTAAGACTTCAGTCATTTAGATTTTAAATATTTCAAGCTGTATCTACATGGTTATAAATAACCAATAAAGTAAGAGTAAAATATTAACCCAAAGGTGTAAATTAGTCTAAATTGCCCATAGGTGTGAATGCGGGAGTGAATGTAAGCGCGAATGGTTGTCTGTCTCTGTGTATTAGCTCTGCGACAGACTGGCGACCTGTCCAGGGCGTACCCCGCCTCTTGCCCTATGACAGCTGGGATATGCTCCTGCACCCCCTGTGACTCTGAAAAGGATAAGCGGATGGATGGATAGATAGATTTATCTTATTTTGAACGTGTTTGCTCACACTTCTTTCAGTATTTATAGATTTTTTTGAGCTGTTTCTCAGTTTTTTGCTACCTGTTCTTTTGGTTTTACTCATTTGAACTGTACATTACTCTGATGGCTATAATGAGGATCGAATAAGCAGCCTCAAACATCAGTCATTTACTAAGAATATTTTGTTTTTAAACTGGCTGAATCTTGGCGAAAAAAAGTTGGATCGCATTAAGATGAAATGAAATTAGCTATAAACACATTTTTAATTAAAAATAAAATTTGCACATTAAAGCGAAAGATAAAATTTGTTTACAGTTCTGTGTAAGTGATGTTTATTTCTAAAACTATGGTTTTCTTTCACTATTTTGTGATCTTAGCTTAGGGCTACACTGAATAATAATCAGTAATTTAAGGTGGTTCAACATTTGATTTGACAGAGGACAGTGAGAGCTCCGCTCAGCTCCTCAGGACAAAGAGCGATGCCGGGGTCTTAAGGAGAGGCCAGCGAAGGTCGCCAAGTGACCAGAGGAAAATCCGACGCCATCGATTCTCCATCAACGGACACTTCTACAACCATAAAGTAAAACTTTTAAAAACTTACAGAATAATCAAATAAAATTCATTAGGTTAGTTCATTTATGTGACTTTATGTGATTTGGGAACAGGTTTTAGTTACATTTTTCTTGAGAAAATGTGTTTAAAAGTGAAAAGAGTAAAAGTTTTAGCTTCAACAATTTTAACTGAACCTAAATTAATATTTAAAATATTAATATTTAAAATGTTTTTCCATTTCATCCTCAGACAGCAGTGTTTACGCCTGCTTACGGGTCGGTGACTAACGTTCGCATCAACAGCTGTATGACCACGCCGCAGGTGCTACGAGTTCTCCTTAACAAGTTCAAAATCGAAAACAGCCCAGATGATTTTGCACTCTATCTGGTCCATGCTAGTGGAGGTGAGTTAAGACTTTAGCCGCAGTCCACTAATTTTATTTTATCTGATTTTATCATCTACTTTTAGACTTTTAGTTTTATTACTTTTAAAGTTGGAAGTTTTTGCATTATTGCTGGTGGTGCAATCAAATCTGAACTAAAGCTACAACACAGAGCTTCTCTATAAAGCTTCGTAGCTGAAAATGCTACGTCAAGATGAACAGGATCAACCTTTTGAATCTCTATAAAGCTTATAATTTATTTTTATTTTTTTTAGAGGCTATGATATTTGGAAACTCAACACAGAATCGGTGTTGTCATTATTCCATTTCTGTTCACTCACTGGGTTTTCTGAGCTGAAAGAAACACATTGCAGTCAGTAATCAAACAGCAATTAGCAGAAGTGTAACTGAAAAGTAATGATGCTTTCAAAATGATGATGAAGATGTTTGATGAGATTGTAGATTATGTTGCGGTAACAAATGGCAAACTACCCCACATACAACTGAGTGCTCTTGCTGTTTGTTTTTGATTAAGTTCTTGCATCAGACCCAGCTGTAAAGTCTGAATGTCAGTGCTAAATTATTCATGAACTATTGGCTATGTGGATTACAAATATGGATATGTGTCATGTAGCTCAAAGGCGGACATTGAGGACATTGTGTATAAAATGTGTTATTGTTATTAATCCATCACTCCGTGTATGTTCTGGTGTTTCAGAGCGAGTGAAACTGAAGCGGACTGACTATCCTATGTTGCTGAGAATCATGCAGGGACCGTGTGAGCAAGTCTGCAAAATATTCCTCATGGAAGAAGATCTCGGAGAAGAAGTCACATATGATGTAAATCACCATTTTCTTTTTTCATAGCTATAAATGAACATGTGTTAATTATTTTACAGTTACTTTTTCCTTGTAAAACGAATAAAGTATACGCACAAGTATTTGCACTTGTGTTTCCAATATTCAATTATCTTTTGGGATTTGGCCTTAAAATTCTCTTTGCTTCCACAAGGTGGCGCAGTATATCAAGTTTGAGATGCCTGTCCTCCAGAGTTTCATCACCAAGCTAAAGGAAGAGGAGGACAGAGAGGTGCAGAAACTCAGGAGAAGGTATAAGAAATACATTTTTAATCTGTCCTGGCATTCAGTAAACATAATCTTAACATCTTTAACTTTTATGAGCTGCAATAAATATGAAAAGTGGAGGCCTACAAGCTATTTTTAAACTATTTTTTAGCCCACCACCTGCCCCCAGTCTAATGTGGATGTGCACGTGTTTTTATTGGCTCTTTAAAAAATCCTCAGATTTGGTCTTCCTCTGCCTTCATATTTGCAGGTATAACTATATTCGGAATATAATCGAGAAGCAGCTCCAGTGTCTTCCAGAGGGGGCAAAGTGTATGTGATCTGCTTATGGTAGGGCCCCCCACACCAAACTGTCACCACAGCTGCCAAGCCGTGACCAAGAGAATGACCAAGAATCAGCTGACAAGAGCAACAAGTACATGTTTCACCAACTGTCCTCCCTCAGCACATCCCACAATCAGTCAGCCCACAGTTTGCTCTTTCGTGCACGTGTTGAGTGTGACCATCTCTGTGATACTGAGAGTCATGGCAACACACACACTTTTTTTTTCTTTGCTTTTCTTTACCATGAACAGAGCACTCGGACAAACGTCTCCTGTTTGTGTTTTTTAACCTTTTTTTAGTCTGTTAGCCTGCAAGATGAGGCTAAAATGTAACCTGTCTTCTGCCTTCGCTGCAGGAAATATTCAAAATTGTTTTAAAGCACAAATGTCATCTTATAGCGACTATATAGGTTTCTCCAAGCACAAAACACACAAAGTTGGTGGGATACTTTGAAGCTGATGTAAACATTTAGGACCTTTTTCATTTCATTGATGTGAAATCTTTTTATTGCCACTGCAGGCTGTGACTGTGATAATGCAGTTACACACAGTATTTGGCAATTTTACATGTAGGCAGCATGTAAGACTGAGAATCACAGGGAACAACCATCCTGTAAATGTGGAGTGGTCTGACGGTGACAAAAATTAACCTTACATATTTCATTAAATTTAATGCATAAAAAGCCCAAGTGAAAGAGTATGGAGAAGTGATTCCTGCATATCAAACCCCCAAAACTTCAACTGTTTATGTTTGGTGGCACCGGTCTTTGTCCTGCTTACTGAGTTTTAAATGAGATCTGGTGACATTGAAGCCAAACTCTCAGCATGAAGTTAGATCCAGAAGTTCCCCAAAATAACAGACTATTCCTTGGAATAATGCAACTTTTTGAGCTACTTGTTTTGTTCCTACACACACTCTTACGCTAAAGGTTTGCCTGACGTTAACCAGATTGCACAAAATCTTCATGTTTTGTTTTCATTTTGATTTAGTTTTTTTTTTTTTTAGTTTTTTTGACATCTACATCCAGCAGAGACAAGAAGCACAAAACGATAATCCCACAAGACTGTGAATTTTACGGAGAATGTTTTTAAACGTACGAACGAGCATTTCTAAGCAGTGCGGTTTGCCTCCACATGTACAGCACTTTGTCTCCTTCCGCCTGACAGTTCAGTATTTCTGACACGCAGTGGACGACGCCCCGAAGATTGTGTGAGAGCATGCATGTTGTGTTTTAAGTGACTAAGACTTGCCTGCTTTTGTATTGTGTCTTTTACAAAGTAAAGAAGAAATTTTAGCCTTTAAAGTGTTAACTCTTGCCACTACTTTGTGGAAGTTTTCATACAATGTTTGTTATTTAATAAAAAATTTGTCTGGGGAAAATGAACTTGTAGTTCTCATCTGTTTTTGTTGCAGTCACTGTTACCTAACGATGCTGAATTCGTTTGCAGTGGCAGAAGCTTCGGGAGAGCTCGCTGAATGTTCTGGTTTGTTTACTCGGAGAGTTAAATAATTCAGATAAAATTAGAAACGCAAATGTTAAGCCCGCGCTCTCAGGTATTTATGCGTGATGTCGGCAGCACCAGCAGCTTACTGCACAGTCAGCCAATGAGGTGATTGAGATTGTCTGACGGATAACAGGCTGGCCCTGAAACATACTTTCCCACAGACAAGAAAAGGAGTCTGAGCTGCGAACATCACTTTTGGCTTCAGCTTCCCAAAGAGGAATACCATCCAAATCTCCGCCACACAAAAAAATATTAATTTCGCAGGTAAGACTTTTTTTATTTCTATTTTTTTCTCTTTTTTCTTCATGTTACTAATTTATATTAAAATGTGGGATGTTTATTGTATGAGGCTCAGTGAGTTACAGCCTTTTGTTCTTATTTCTGGGATATTTAAAAAAAATATTTGCACAGATCAGAGCTTATATCTAGAAAGTGTAGCTGTAATCTGAGAGTCACTGGATTATTCTCAAACTAACTGACCCAGTGTAATTATAGCTCGAGTTACCTTGTAAGAGGACACAGATTAGACAGTGTACACCGTCTGTTGACAGAGCCAATGATGTCATGGTCATATAATCAGTGGTGGGACATGTATTTCATTTCTTTGTAAAAGAATTAGTAGTACTATACAAAGTAATGTAATATAAAAGTTGCATACAGCGTACAAAGACTGTGGTATTTGTCAAATCCTAATTCTCAAGCAAGCTAATTACAATTAATATGAATGCATCTCAAGGTACAAACAAGGATTATAATAAATAAAAAGTCAACTCTAAGTTCTCTTTTAATCATGGATACTTAATAATAATATATAAAACCAACCTGGATTTATAGACTGAATGGTTGATAAAAGAGAATTTAAGTGGAGCGGATTAAACTTTGCTTTAAATTGGATTTAAAGTTTGAAAAACAGACGTAGTTATGATTCAGTGATAGCGATCCTTATTAGTGGATTGGTGTTATCGATGCTCTAATATGTGAGCTATCCTTCAGTGACGCAGTTGGTCAAGGTGAAACTGCTGTAGGCGTTTTAAATACTGGAGAGTATTTCTTAAAACTCTATAACATACTTATTAAAATTATCTATTTAAATCCTCATCCAGAGAAGACTTAATTAAAATAAAGCTGGTGAATAAAAGTAAAAAGTGCAATATTTCTTTTTAAAATGTGTCAGAGTGCATGTGCAAAGTAGCATTAAAAAACCCACTCAATGTAGTCATGCATACATCAAAAGTGTACAGATTTGAGTAAATGTTTTGATGCAAGCGTATTTCTGCCACAGAAAAACAGAAATTGCCACCCAATTTTATCTCAATATTTCAACATGATTCAATATTTCAAGTTGAGTTATTAAAATTTTGAGATACTTTTTAGTGGCACAAACAAGTCACTAACTCTAATGTTAGTCCTCATGTTCACCTCATTACTGAAATTATTACTAGATACAGGACCTGCTTAGACTTCACAGTACTTAAAAATACACTTGTCCTACCACACTGTATATAAAGTACAATCTTCACTAATATTTTGTTAGTACAGATTATAGCAGTGACATACTTAATGCAATATGTTTTTACTAGGTTTTTGTTTTTTTGGAGTTTACATAATTTAATGTTGGATATTTTATAATAATACATCAATAATATTGTATTTATGGTGCATAGCCTACACCTAAACCTCATATATAAATGTAGCCTGGATGTTTGTTAATACATTATTTTTATGGCCTGTGTCATCTTTCTCTAATTCTTTTTACATGGTTATCTTATGTCTTAGCCTGTCCATAATTTAGGATTAGGTCAAAAATAGTCAGATTTCAGAATTAAGAAAATATGAATTTCATCCCAACAAAAACGAGCTAATCCATAGATTTAGAAACAGACCCCATCTACAGGATCCTAACTGAGGTGCATTAGAAAATATGAGTCTGATCTGATCCCTTGTCTGCTTCAGCACTCATGCCACAGTGCTTGTGTAAGATTTGTTTCTCAAAGCTGGATTAAGAGCAGTGATCTGTGCTGTTCCTAATTCATCAGCAGTGTAACAATACCACACAGCAGGACTAAAGCTGCACTGAGAACATCTCATCAGTGTGTTTGTGTGAGTTCAAGAACCTTTCCATTTTATATAATGTATAAAGTATAGTTTTAAAAAAAATAAATTTAAGTACTCACCATTCAAGTAGTAATAATGCAAATAAATATTTTCTCTTTAAATGATTTAAACGAAATCCTTGGTTGGTACTTGTTGGGTAATTATTTTACTATGTATAGTCTAAAACAGCAACAGCAGAAACAAAAATTTGATTTTCCTGTTTATAATAGCAAAATGAATACATAATTTTTTAAATCCCAATGACAGAACAAAGCTGAGCAAAAAAATTAACAACACAACTGAAAGATGATGTAACATGTAATAGAAGTAAAAGCAAGTCTATAAAAATGTAAAAGTGATTACTAATGAAGTTCATTAACCTCATTAACCAATTCAGTCCTAATAAAGTTTCTATAATCTTATTTTGACAGGATGAAAATCACATTGGAAATGCACAAACTTTCCACAGTGGCCCTCTGTGTGCTGCTCCTGGCCACACTGTTACCTGGCTCCAAGGCCCGCCGTGGACGTGGAGGTGGTGGGTTCAGCCGAGGAGGAGGAGGCTACAGCCGGGGGTGGGGAGGTCAGCCCTACAGACCACCGCCTGTCCAGAGCAGTGGCCCCAGTGCCGGGAAAGTAGCTGGGGCAGCTGCTGCAGGAGCAATAGGAGGATCCATGCTCGGCTCTGCCTTGAGCCGTCCTGGGTATGGGTATGGGTATGGCGGAGGATTCGGAGGATATGGTGGATATGGAGGGTATGGAGGAGGTTATGGATACCCACGATACGGAGGTGGTTACGGCTATGGCCCCCGCCCTGGCTATGAGCCAGAGGGCTCTGGTGATGTAGAGTACTACACCGGAGCATCCAGTGGCCCAATCTACAACAGCATCATTGTTGTCATTGGCTCCCTAATGTCCCTGCTCATGGGCCACTGGGTGGCATTCATGTAGCGCTGGAGACGAAGCTGAGATTTACAAACACACCAGAAAAAACCCTCCTTTCAAAAATAACCCATCCTACTGTAAAGGGGACATTTTTAAAGTCATAGTTCACCTGAAATTTGAGTTTTCAGAAATAAAAACCTGTTGCCAATTTGTTTTATGGACACTTCAGTGACCCTGTGTGAGGACAATAAGAGGAGTTTGACTTATCAATGTGACACCATTACGCTGAATATGAAAACACGCGGTCAAAAATCATTATTAAAGTCACGAAATGTAATCTGATTTGATGTGATGTTGCTATCCTGTATATGCTGTATATTGTGTATAGGTTATATTTTTTAGTATTGCTTTCGTTGACATATTTGCATAATTAAATGTTTTATGATCATTTGTAGATTTTTATTAAAGAATGTTCTTTAATATTTAAAACTGTTATGAATGTAAAATAAATGTGTGATATAGCTTCGTGTTGACATTCATTCTCCATGCTAACCACATCATTTTAGATTATTTTAGATTATTATTAAGCCTTAGGAACCTTTGTAATCCTTTTCAGACTGACGTCACTGACTTTGTTTCTCATTTGTTCTTGGGTTTCTTTAGATTGTGATATGAAGCATTGTGTTATGAGGGCAATAATCGGGGCTAAGTGTGGCTAGTGAAACTGAACTGAGCTTTCCAAAAAAAAAAGTGGTTAATCAAAGTTAATTTATAATCTAACAAGGAGAGGCAATTACTTTTTCACACGGTTTCAGGTCGTTTGAACAGCTTTTTTCTTCCTAATAAAAGAAATCATCATTTACAAACTGCATTTTGCATTTACTCAGGTTTCTTTGTCTAATATAAAAATTGATTTGATTATCTGAAACATTTAAGTGTAAAAATCAAAATAGTGCACTTATTTAAGTTATGTCTGGTATTTTGTGTACCAACACACTGGACCTACAGTTATAAAATGAATAAAAGGTCAACGTGCAGACGGCCAGCTTTAATTTGAAATGCTTAACAAGAATATTGCATTAACCTTTATGGAGCCGCAGCCATTTTTATACACGATGCCCTATTTTCAGGGGTTCATATTTAATTTGAGCTGATAAGTGTTTGCTAGTTCTTAATTATTTCTATAATGAAGCAGGTTAAAGGTCTGACAAGAGAGTTAAATGTGGCATTTAAATCTGAGGTACAAGTAAAATAGACCATTCTTTACAAAGCAAGTCTATCAGAGAGACCGGGACCATTAGGGGGGGCCAAATCACACAGTTTGATACATTTGTTAGGGATCGTTGAATGTCTGGAAATCTACAGACTAATACGGAGCTGAATGATCACATGATCCTTTAAATGGGAAAGAGAAACCCATCACAACATCTAGCTTAGTGTAGCATATTCCCCAAGAGAAAATTATGTCATTACCCAACACAATAATGGTGTGGAGGAGGCCTGGACGGGCTCATGATCCCAGATTTGGAGGTGCTGGATGGATACAATAACATAAAAAATACATAATCCAATGCTGACTCTACCGTTTTCATAACACTAATGCTACGAGACATTGTCATTTGCCAGCTCCGAAGCAATGAAATATCCACAAGTACAAGTTAGTAAAGCTATTTCATTTATTTAACATGACGAGGAAAAAGTGCAAGCCTTTAGGATTAATGAAAACATTCACATTCTCCCATAAGAAACAACCCTTTAGCTCGTTTTGTTTTACAGTTACAGGAAAAGGCTTTGTAACTATTTATTTTAATTTCTCCTGTAATCACAAGTCAGCCATCTGTGCCGTCAATGTTTGCTTTATATGAAGCATAAAGTATAAAATAAAGTATAAAATCTCACAGCAGAAGTCAGCACAAAATAAAGAAAGCATTACAGGTTCCTTTCCACCAAGTTATTTTTCATCTTATCATCTTTCATCTTATTCATGAACACATTCTCTATAATGTCAAATGAACATCTCAGTGCAGCAGCACAGGTACATTGCTGTTAAGTAGCATCAGCATAGCACTTGTAACTACTGCTAAAAGTCTTTGAAAGCCCATCTCCAATCCTTCTACCCCTCCTGTACTCCCGTCTTTCGGCCCTTCCTGTCTCATGTACTTCATGGAGTAAGCCATGTACAACTCCAAGCATCTCCTGGTTTTCACCTGCTCGATCAGTGCCGGGTAGCCGATCTCCACAATGCTGACTGTGTCATCTTCTTCGGGCTGATTTGGAGGGCCTGGACTTGCAGGGGTGGGGGTCGAGGGGTTTTCTGTGGCAGTGTCGTTGCTCTGTGATGTCACGAGAGTAGACGTGTTGGTTTTGGTTGTAGCTGTGGCAGTTGTACCTGGTTTGATTTGGGGCTTTTGAGTTTTCACCGGCAAAATGTCAGACCTCTTCATACAGGCATCCATGTAGTCTTCATAACTCTGAACGGGTTGAGTAATTACGGCATCTCTTCCTTTGTCGCTGCTGTATTCAGTAGTATTGGTATTAGTATTTTTGTTAGTATTTCTATTAGTGTGGATTTTAGACCCATGGTTCCTGTGCATGTAGTGTTTGTAATAATACTCCTCTTGAGGGCTGCGGACAGTAAAGTGAGGATTGTGGAACTGTCCTAACCCATAGCCCAGGGCCGTTCCTGCCACTGCACCTCCAGCTGCAGCTACTACTGCACTGCGAGCAAACCCTCTGGAATTCTCAGAAGGACGATTACCTCCATAACCTCCTCCATACCGTCCATAACCTCCTCCATAGCCTCCATAACCTCCTCCATACGGAGAACTTTGTCCCGGATACTGGTTAGGGTTGCCTGCTGCACCTGGTTGCCTGGGATAATTGCCTTGCTGCCCGGGACTGCCCTGATTGTTTTGTTTTGGATGGCCACCCTGAGGGGTGGAGTCTTTTTTGGGTTTGTATCCTGTATTGGTGCCCGAAGACACTTTTTTGCTGCCCGAACTTTTTCCTCTCCCTCCCTTTCCCCTGGTCAGCGAGAAAGGGGTATTAAGCAAGATAAGTGACAAACTAAGCATGGACAATGAATAGAGCTTCATCTTCACTCTGTGGAGACAAATATGAGATAATATTTAGAGCATATCACTTTTAATTTTGTATTTATGTAGTGTTAATGTCACTTTATTATTTTAGTTTTAGTGCTAGAGAGCTGTTAGCAGCAGAAACCTAAAATCATACATGTGTTCTTCTTTTGGCTGCTCTCTTTAGGGGAAGATCGTCTCCCTCCATCTTACCCTATCTCTAGCATCGTCCTGTGTCACACCACCCCCTGCATGTCTTCCTTCACTAAATTCACCAAATTCAATCTTCTCTGTGGTCTTATTCTATTCCTCCTTTTTGAAATCTCCATATTCAGCACCTTTGCTCATGTGTACTATGCCTCCTCTGCACATGTGCAAACCATCTCAGCATTTTTTTTTTAAATTTGTAATTGTGTTGGAGGAAACTAGGAAGGCTAGAGCAGAGACGCTGACAGCTGCAATCAGTCATGTATGCACTGGATTTTGTTTTGCACGGTAGAAAATTCACTTTCTTAGGTGCATTTTTGTCTGATTGTTTCATCAATCTCTGTGTTTCCAGATTGTATTTTTGGTGCTTAATTGCCACTTTTGAGATATTAGATTTGCAAGAAGGCAAATGAGCAGTTTAGACATGTGGAAACACAACAGGGTTTCATTTTTTAGGCTTTCAGTAACAAAAGGAAAACTGGAAATTCTCCTGAGAGTCTGCCAATGTCAGTGCTGATAGCTTTATGATGCAGAACCTGAACCTTGGAGGCTGTAATTAGTGACATCTCCACAGTGCTGTGTAATGTCAGTGTTGAGTACTCCTCAAGCTCTTTATTGAGTTGCAAATCCCATCACAGAAATATGATACTAGAAGTGATGCTGAGGCAGTGTGATCATGTAACAATGCAGGGTGTAGTTCAAACTGTTGTTATTTTCTCATCTGTTTTGCTTGTTTTAATTGAAAGAACTGTAATGAAAGCTGGTTTTTAAAACAAGTTGATACGAGCACATATTTATCACCTTGATCTTCGAAATTAAATACAAGTATGAAAATGAGACAGGCAGGTGGATAATCAAACAGATATTATATTGGAGGGTAAGTAATGTTTATTAAAATGATGAGGAACTGTAGATGATGAAGGTAGTTTATATCCCTTATCTTAATTTTGTTTTCAACTATCAGAATTTTAAAATATCTTGCTTCCAGGACATAAATATGTACAATGCACTGAAAAAGTATTTACCCCCTCCTGGTTTTTAGGTTTTCACATATTTGTCACACGTACATGTTTCAAATCATCCAAAAAAGTTTGACATTAGACAAAAATAACCTAAGTAGTTATTAAGGGGGTAAAACATCTTTGGCTCACTGTCCTGCTGCATCACCCAAATGAACTTGAGCTTCAGGGCATGAACTGATGGGTGGACACTCTCCTTCGGGATTTTCTGGTAGAGAGCAGAATTCAAAGTTTCATCAACTACAGCAAGTCATCCAAGTCAAGAAGCAAAACACCCCCAGACCATCACTACCACCACCATGCTAGACTGTTGGCACGATGGTCTTTTTGTGAAATGTTAGTTTATGCCTGCAGTTCTTTAGATGTGGTTATCCAGTCTTGTGAGCTCCTGGATGAGTCGTTGATGTGCTCTTGGAGTCATTTTGATACACTGGTTCATTGTAACCCTTTCCAGACTCATAGATGTCAATGACTTTGTTTCTCAGTCGCTTCTTTAGATCATGGTGTGTTGCTTTTTGAGATCTTTTAACCTGCTTCATTTTGTCAGATACCATCGATTTAAGTATCACATTAATTTTAAAATCTTATTGCTTACTTTTAAAATCATAAATAATATCGCGCCTAGTTATCTTATTGATCTTCTCAGCCTGTATATTCCTAGGAGAGCACTGAGATCATCAGGACAATTGCTCTTGGTGCAACCTAGGTCACTGCAAAGAGCAGAGGTGACCGTGCTTTCGCTCTGTTTGCACCTAACCTCTGGAACAATCTCCCACAAGCTATTCGTGCATCTGACTCGATCCAGAATCTCGATTGAAAACTTATCTATTTGGTTTAGCCTTCCTGGCTATCTAGAGTACGATTCTTGTAAGTACCCTTTTCTTCTGTTTTGTTGAACAAGGTTTTGTATTGATTTTGCTTTTGAAGTTTTATTTCGATATCTGCTTATCTTGTATGCTTGGTTAATCAATGCTTTCCACCTGCTATTTGCATTTGTATTTTGCTACTGCTTTTAGTGGATTTTGTGAAGCACTTTGGTGTACCTCTGGTTTTAAATGTGCAATACAAATAAAGTCGTATTGTATTGTAAGTTATTTCTGGATTCAGCAGGTGGGCAGTAATCAGGCCTGGGTGTGGCTAATGAAATTGAACTCAGCTTCCAAAAAATTTGATTGACCAAAGTCGAATCATGATTAAACAAGGGGGTTTGATAAGCTTTTTAAATGAAATCATCATTTAAAAACAATACTTTATATTTACGCCGGTAATCTTTGTCTACTATAAAAATGTGTTTGTTAATCTGAAACATTAAAGTGTGACAAATATACAAACAAACAAGAAAATTAAGAAATAACTCTCATAGGAGTTATATACAATTATATATGAGCTAACGGGTTTATATTAGCATGTTCACATTTTAAATGACAATAAAATATATTACTACTAAAAATTATTTTAACTGTCTGTCCAGTTGTTTGTAATGTGTTACTACAAAATTGAATACTATTCAGTCTGTTGTCAGACATGACGTGGAAAAACCACAAATCCTTGTCTGAGAAGGTGTGGCTTTAGAAAATATATAAAGAAAAATAAAGAAAATTCCATTAGACAGGCGCCTTAGTGGCGCTCCAAAATGGATTTCCGCTGTGTATCAGCCTGGGACGCATGATGCTAATTGATCAGTATCTGAAATAATGGAATGAGCCATCGTTTTTGCAAAACCACACAGGGAAGGCAAAAAAAAAAAAAAAAAAAAAAATAGAAAGTAAGAAAGAAGAAGGAAAAAAAGGGCTGTGGACAAACTGGAGAAGGAGGGTTTATTTAACTATTTATCTGAGCATTTTTGGATACCGAAAATCTTCCCCGCCTCACACACAAATAGCTGCTTTTGTGTACTTTAAAAAAACCCAACAACTGTTGTTTAAATTATCTTGTCAGATCTTGTTATAGGTCGTGTTTAACAGTTCGGCTGCTGTGACAAAGCAATTAAAATTAAGCCTGATTTAATTAACTTTTATTTATTCTGGTGTTGTGCCAAAAAGCGATTGTATTTAAATAGTTTTAAATGACTTGTTTGCCTTTAATCTGTGAAATGTACGTCAAGCATATCTGTCGTGAATGATCTCAAGCTATTTTATGCCATTTCTACCATGAGTTAAAAGATTAAATTGGTTTTTGGCAAAGCGACCTTTATATGTTCTTTATTTATGAATGTCAAACACTCACTGTTCTTCAAGAGGCCAGCTGGCTTTGTAACAAATATAACATAATAGCTATATAAAAATATTTTAAGTGGCTAAAAAGGAGTGGATTGATTATAAATTATATATTAAAGACTTGCAATAAAGGTATTTTCTTTATTTTACACATAACCTCCTCGGTATGGTAAGCATTTTATTTGTCTCAGGCTAATACAGCGACTAGTGATAACTAATCGATGATTTTTGCTTTAAATACTTGTAAAAACTTTTTTAACTGTATGCGATGCCTTTCCCTGTAACTTGTTGTTAAAGAGCTGCCGCGATATGGGAGGCAATAACAAGTTGCCCGGTGGATGGTTTGTTCCTTGAAACAATTAAAACATATGTTACATGTTGTTAGAATTTATTTATAACTGCATATTAATGCAGGGAATTCATATTAAAAGGGGAAAACTTCACTGGAATACGCCCTGCAATAACCACTGCCTGATACTCGGTTAGATAAAGACTGTTTACTCCAGGTGACGTGAACTGCGCACAGATCACAGGTAGAAACATTAATTGCTCTACTTTACCTACAGCCTCACCTGTGTGGTGACCGTGAGTCAGATGAGTTCCTTCCTCCCTGTTTGTCTTCGATAATGTCCCCGCGGCGCTCGTACCTCTCCGGTTATGGTTTCAACTGTTTCATTTCTGTCTGACATATGGCCGCACGAGAGATGTGGGTCGCTTAGAAACAGATGATGGGGGCAGGGCTGGGGTGGAGTCGATTCTCGGCATCCACCGGGGAAAAGGAAATGGAAAAATAATCAAATAAGGGCCCACAGCCAATCAGCAGCGAGAGTTCAGTGCGTGTACTTACTAATGGTTCAACTTTTAAGTGTCTGCTTTACTGAACGTTTTACCATATATCGTACATTTGGCTCATACTGAAAGAATAAATGATTCCATTTTCAATTCAACTTTATTCATATAGCACCAAATCACAACAACAGTGACCTTAATACTGTATGGTAGAGGCCCTACAATAATACAGAGAAAATCCCAACAATCAGATGACCCAAGGGTAAGCACTTGGGACGGAAAAACTCCCTTCTGCTTGTCCAGTTTCCTATTTTTATTCTATGTTTTTTTAAGAAAAAGCTATTTTGCAGCTAATAGCTCTTTGGGAGCAGCTTGTTAGTGCAGTTATTCTATTATACCTGTCAAAAAGGAACAAAGTGCCCAAATATAACATTAAAACTGGTTCGTTGTTGTTTGTGAAAGTATGCACTCGATGTCTTTTTATGCTTGAATCATTCATAGAGCAGTGATAACTGGCTTTACAAACAAAAACATTTCTCTGAAAATGGTCAGGTATAAGGACTGGATTGAAAATGAGTGAAAAGGTCTGGCTGCATGTGTCGTAATTACCAAATGAGTGGACTGAAACAGCTGGACCCAGAAACACTCTGCAGTTTTAAAAGATGTGTTTACACTTGGGAGGTAACAGGAAAAATGGCAGCAGGTAAGAGTTTCTGACTACAGGAGCATGGCAGGGGAGCTCTATTCGAGAGGAAGAGATTTAGATTCTGCCAAAGGTGATTGTTCTATAATTAATTTTAAGTTCTGAAGGAAATTGAGTTGAAAGCCTGCTCGCTTATCGACAGACTGCAGAGGGATCAGTGGCTAGCCAGAGGAAACTGGGAGAAACCCATGGAGAGTACTCCTTTGGTAGCAGGAAGCCAGGTTGTAGTAACGGGTTTGAGTGGCGGTGCACTTGAACTCAGGAAAGTCTACAACAACGCAGGAATGGCAGTGCGGAAACGTCAGCCATCCTTTCACCAGAGCAGACACTGGAAACAGACAAGAGAGGAAACAGGGTTTAAACAGGCCACAAAGCATGAAGAACATTGTTCAGTTTCTTTTCTGTTTACTCTAATTAAAAAACTGTCTTTATGGGATTTATAAAAAAGTTCCACTTTCCAATTTCCACTTGACCTAAAGAAATGTTTGATATGTAAATTATTTTGTATATGAACAGTTATCTTTGCTTATCTCTGTCCTGACCATCTCTTGTGTTTATTTGTAATGTAGACTGTAAAAAGAGGCGTACTGATATGATGGAGTAAAGTGTTTGCTTTCACCACTCGCGGTTAAAAAGCTCTCAACTGGTCACTGGAGGATGTTTGTGTGGCAAAAACAGGGAGTGTCTCCTTTAGGGGGGGGAGGTCTTGGTCTTTGTTTGAGTAATAGGCTGTAATTGGTGCCACGCCGCCCCTTCAGCTGTGCTTCAGGTTTCTGATAGTTAGAATGACTCAGGACTGTTGTTTTATTTAAGCTAACATTATCATCCTGCTGCAACCAGGTTTCTGTAAGGCAGACTAAATCGATCTGTTGATCAATTATTAAGTCATGTACTAACAGAGACTTGGAAGAAAGAGAAAGTTGTTGTTGTTTTGTCTGTTTGGGAGCTGACACAGTCAGGGGATGGGGTTTGGGTGGATAACAGGAGGAGAGAAGCTGCAGAGAGGCGTGTAAGACTGCAACTCTGCTTCCTGGTCACATTTTGTGGGGTTAATACGTTGGCCTGATTTCTAGAAATGAGAGCTGCTCCATTCAAAGTGGGATGGATGCCGTCTCTCCTAACAAGACCAGGTTTCCTCCAGAAAGTTTCACAATTATCTATGAAGCCCACGTCGTTTTTTGGACACCACTCAGACAGACAGCAATTTAAAGATATCATCTGGCTAAACTTGACACCCCTGGTCTGATTGGGCAGGGGAATTCAATATGGTTAGTGACCTCCGATTGACATAATCGGGTGTCATTATTGCCGGCATGAATTATAATTTTAATGAATTTACGTTTACCCTTAGCCAGCAGTTTTAAATTCCCCTCAATTCGCCAAATATCCCTTCATTACGAAAGCTGGCTTTTTTAAGAAGAAGGAACATTTGAGGTCAGACTAACATCTGTAGGAGCTGAAAGCATCTTCTGACGTTAAAAATCTCCTGGATTTACGAGCGGAGATGTTATCAAAACGAGTGCGTAATCTGCACTTTACGTGGATGACTCAAAGCTTATATCGCGGTGCTAAAACTTAGCACTGCAACACTGTTTTCATGAAACAGAGCAGAAATTAACTGAAATGAACTTCCTTTTCTCAGCAGTGCGTACACAGAGAGCAACTTCTCTCTGCTCAGTCTGTAAAAAAGAAAATCTTTAGTGTGTTAGATTAATCCCTCAATGTTGCAGTGTGCTATTCAAACTAAGAAGCGGTGCACTCTACATCCACATGACACAGTAACATGGTAACTGGAAAGCTGTTTTCAAAGAGAAGCACTTGTGGGAAACCTGAGCTCACATTGGATTTTTGAGCCATTATATCACATTTCTTTTACTGAAGTGTGTCTTTGTATAGAAATTACAGTGCATTTTTAGTAGCTCATTCTGCAATTGTGGATAATTTCCTTCAGTAAATCTGTCCTATAACGTGTCAGATAAAATACAAATTATTTTCTTATGTTTTGCTCTTGTGGTCCAGTGCAGCCTGTTTCCTCCTGTGTTGCATTTCTGTGACTGCAGTCAAAATTCTCTCCATCGATCACTTATCCCAGCTGACCTGAAGTAAAAATTCATGATAAAGGCTGTGGATTCATTTGAATCAAACAGAAGAGGAGAGGAAAAGGGTGCAACTTCAATCACACGAGGTTACTGTTTATTGCAGGGGTGTCAAACATAAGGCCAGAATTAGCCCAGTAAAGACTCCAATCTGGCCATTGCATGGCTTTGGAATTTTTTTACTTTAAACATATTTGACTCCATCATATATGTAATAGATCAGAATGGATCATCTTTAGGGCTGATACCAATCAGGTTTCTTCAGTAAATACAATGAGAGTCCATCTGCAGCTCACACTAGTGTTTTCAGATTCATCCTGCTTGCTTCATCATTCATGCTGACATGCTTACAAACTTTAACTTATTTACAATCTTAGTTAAAGCATACTCTACTCAGCTAGTTCAGCTCAGGCTGATGTCATTCATGCACAACGTATGACCCAAAATGAATCATAAGATGAAAACTTTTACATTTGTTTATTATAATTTACTCCAGACTCACTGAGATTTTTCTCAAAACCAAACATCTAGACTTTGATTACAATTCTTCTGGTGTCTGCAAATATCTACAAAAACCAGTGATTATAAAGGTCTGCTATGTTGCCCCCTGGTGGGCTGTGAAAGTGTTGCATATGGGTTGTGAGTGTTTCATCGCACACTCATTTGGTCAGATATAAAAACCAAATGAGCAACACATCACACAAGTTTCTCTGTGTAAAGAAGGCTTTAGTGCAGCTGTGTTTGCAGTATCACTATAATGCTGGTGATGACAGAGAAAAGCCCTCGCAGGTCTGTCTGCAGTCTTTGCGCTCCACTGCTGCTTTCAAGTTTGGTCTTTTTCTTCAAGTTTCTTTCAGCATTGACGATGTAAAGTTCGATGCACCTCTTGAGCTTAACCTGTGTGATCAGTGCTGGGTAACCAATCTCCACAATGCTCACTGTGTCGTCATCATCAGTTTGGAGGAGCTGTGAAGCTGCAGGTGCAGGATTGTCTTCATACTTATTCGGAGGGTGAGGAGTTGAAGGGGAATCGGTTGAGGAGTTTTTCGTTGCGGTGCTGTTACTTGTGGCGCTGCTGGCAGTGCCAAGAGCAGCAGTAATTGATGCAATGGTGGAGTTCACAGTAGCAGCTGTGGGGGGTTTAGATGTAGTCACAGCTGGTTTGAGGTTTGGTTTTCGATTCTTTACAGGGACAAGATCTGCTCTATTCATGCAGGACTTTATGAAACTATCAAATGTTACGTCAACTTGTATGTATTCGTAATCTCTGCTGAAGTCATTTGTATCAGTAGATCTAATACCATAATTCCTGTACATGTAATAGTTGTAGTAATACTCCTCCTGGGGGCTGTGGAAGTGAAAGTGAGGACGGGGGAACCTTCCTAACCCGTAGCCCAGGGCCATTCCTGTCAGAGCTCCTCCAGCTGCCGCCAATGCTGCTCTGCGACCAAAACCTTTGGATTTATCAGAGGGAACAAAGCCCTGTGCCTTTGCATAGTTTGAGAAGGGAGAGCCGCCACCAGCACCATAACCCCCATACCCAAAGCTGCTGGCATAGTGAGGACTCAGGATTTTGTTGTTTGGGTTGTGGTTTATGTATCCGCCTGGATAACCCCCGTAACTGCCATAACTGCCCCAGTATGGGTAGCCCGGTCCTGGGTAAGCACCAGCTTGATGTCCTGGGTACCCTGGGTAGAATCCTTGATTAGGATACCCACTTTGGTAAGGGTATCCTCCTGGTCTGCCTGGTTGTTGAGGGTTACCTCCTTGGTAAGGGTAACCTCCTGGTCTGCTTGGTTGTTGAGGGTAGCCTCCTGTGTTGGGGTAACCTCCTGGTCTGCCTGGTTGTTGGGGGTAGCCTCCTTGGTTGGGGTTACCTCCTTGGTAAGGGTAACCTCCTGGTCTGCCTGGTTGTTGGGGGTAGCCTCCTTGGTTGGGGTTACCTCCTTGGTAAGGGTAACCTCCTGGTCTGCCTGGTTGTTGGGGGTAGCCTCCTTGGTTGAACTGTGTGGACTGTTGGGTCTTAGACTTAGTGTCCTGATTAGGTTTTGTTTTTGAAGGCTTCTTAAAAGCATTCATTATCTGAGGAAACTTTCCTCTTTTGGAAGCCAGTGAAGGTTTAATGTGAATGACGAGAAGAGGTAGACACAAGATGGCTATAAGTGTTGGCTTCATCTTTGTACCACTGCAGAGTAAAGTCAGAGAAGAAAGCAAACAGGAAGACAATAGTAATATTATAATTTATCCTCTGTAGGCCACGAGGTTTCATTTTTCACACCTGGAGTCTTCCTCCTTTTCTTTGTGTGCAGTCTATTTTTGACTAAACCCCCCATAGAGTTGAGTGACATAATATTGTAAATCTATGTGCACAGCCCTGCCTTTAACAGCACTGATCCGTACTTGCGCAGTGCTGTCTTATGATTATTTAATATAAATGGAAAAACTCACTGAAACCTTAAAATGCATGACCCTAACTGTGAAGTTAGAAAAACCTCTGAATAATCTTTGAAATGCATGTAACTGTATCAGTGCATTGCATCAATTACAACCGTCATATGCGTTTGCACGACACATTCTTGCCCTACTGTTATCAACACGAAGCTGTAGGTCCGTTAAAGCTGGCGAGCTTAAAATAGAGCAGTCTTTCAGCAGCCAGCCATATTTATAGCTGTTTTTAAAACGCAAAACACTTGCTTGAATCGCTCCCCGCCACCAAAAGGAAAACAAAGAAGTGCACAAAACTTATCTATCACCTGATGTCCACGTAAAGTCTCTCACCAGGTCGAGCCTGTGATCACGAACACGTTGCCTCTGTTTGCTCTTAGGTTAAGACAAATTCACCACAAAGCACACAAACACATACTGACCTGTGCTTCCAGCGAGTCCACGGCAGCACTGCTTGTGTATGAGATAAACTTCAAATGTCAGCCCCTCCTGTCCCCATGGCGACAAAAAATTCAACCCCCTTCCCGTCACCATCTCCCAAAATACACCACAGACATTCACACACTCACTCTGTCATTCATTGTCAATCTCGACCCAGAGAAAACACATTCATTTAAACCTTCGACTCAAGCTCAAACTAGAGACAACAACTTTTCTGACTCTTTTAAAAATGTCTTTGATATCCTTCACAGCGCAGGTGAGCAGCTCACACTGGTGTCATCCATCCACAGATGTTGGCATTAGATGAAAGGTTTAAGATTTTTTTTAAAAATTATAATTTACTGAAAATCGGGATGTTTCTCAAAACCATAAATCTAGATTTCCTTTGACTACGAGATCTTCAAATTTCTAAACCAGGGGTTAGACGTGTGGGGTGCTGCCCCCTGGTGGGCCGTGAGGGTGTTGCGGGGGGAGAAGAGTAGTGTCTCTTGGCTTGTGACATTCTTAAGTTTGGGAATGAGTGATCTAAACTCATTTTCACAGAAGTCCATATTAAAAAAATCCAAAAACAGTTTCAGATGAAGGGCCAAATGACTGACACACCATGCTGCTGTTGCACTCTCTTCTTTTTCCTTTTCTGTGTTTCTCCATATGATGAAGGCCTCAGAGCAGCTCTGTTTGGATGTTGCTGCCCAGCAGCATCAGTGTAATGCGGGTGACTATAGACAAAACCCTTGGACGACACCTCTATAGTCTCTACTTCTGATTTTAAGCTCCAGCTTTTTCTTTAAGAGCTTTTCGACATCAATTGCATTAAGCTCTCTGCACTTCCTGAGCTTCATCTGATCTGTTCTTGTCACCGTGTGTAGTTCACTTTAGCGTCAGGTCTAACAGGCACAAGATCTGTTCGATTATTCATGCAGAACTTCATGAAACTGTCAAATGTCTCAGCAGGTTCATTGTCTCTCACGACAGGCTTCAGGAAATTATATAAATATTGAAAGCCTCAACTTTACTCCTCCAAACATACCTCTTCTCATTGTGATTAAAAAACAAAACAAACCCTCAATACTCTGATCTTGTATGACCATAAAATTCTTCTTCAGGAGGTATTTGGCTCCTCCATGTGGGCAGCTGCTCCCATGATGAGTGTATGTCAACTTCAGACTACACCTGTACACATCTGTAAGTGGTTTTATGTTTGATCCTAATTTGCAACCAAGTCTATTTACAGGCCATTTATCAGCAAGAATATTAAATCAGTAGAACTTTACTTTGATCAGAAACACAAACTAAAGTGATTTAATGTCTCCTTGATTAGGTTACAGGACAAAATCCTGAATATGGAGTAACATTTAATGTTTGAACAAATCAAGTTTAAAGTTTTGAGTAACTAAAGTTTCGAATTAAGAGCTCGAGTAACTAGCTGGCACTCATCCACAACACACTGAAAGCATTAAAAGCTATGAACTAATGAGACTAATGACTGTAACGGCTCTGAAGTGGGCAGAGAAAAAGAGAAAGTTGACACCCTTTATCTCTAACTGGGTCTGAGTTTGTCAAACCTGCGAACACAAAGAAAGCCTGGATATGCTGAACTGGCATTGCAGTACACCCATCATGACCTCTGACCCCAGAGTCAGGTGTGACTACAGGGTTCTTTAGAAAGCACTGATCCGTTACTGATGACACAATGTTGCAAAAACAGTTCACATCCATTAAAAACTGAAGCACAAAAGAGAGAAAGTTTTGAGTCTTTTTATTGATCTCCTTCAGCGCAGGATGTAGAGATGATTGAAAAGGTGTCTGCTTTTCCCATCAGTAACAACACTGGTGATTATAATTCGAGGAATCATTTGGATCAAACGGGAAAGGGGCCAAACAGGAGACATTAGTCTATAAAGAAAAAGGTGCAACTGGGCGCTTCAAACACAGAGGTGACTGAAAAACCAAAGTAATATATTCTGATGACAAACAATCACCCTCTAACCATAGGCACATGTGTAAAACCAGTGAAACAAGTCTTAACCAGCAATGATTGGAGTTAAAATGTCCTTTCAGTTATGTCATCCACTTCCAGGAGGTGCCTACGGATAAACAGCAACGAGTGGGGTAAAAAGAAAAAAGAAATAAAACACCACACAAGTTGCTTCTCCATTAAATGTTTACAGGGAGTTTGAAGCATCACACACACAAAGCTGGAGAAACCTTCCAACTTTGATGACAGTAAATATGGGGGCATAACGATGTTAGACATTTGGGCAAATCAGCCACGATACCAAAAAATAATCATCTCATGTGTGGCTTCAGGCTTACAGCTTCTCCACGCGAGCGGACATCAAGCATTTTCCGTTTAAAGACTCTTTAGCATCATAGTGTTAAAACATAATACACTTGAAATAGCTTGTCCTTTCAGTGGCTGTACCAGTGAGCTCGCACTTAATGACGAACCCCTCTTCACTTAACAGCAGCACGTCATCATCACCCCCCCACCCACCCCAATCTAAACCTGCTGTTTCACCATAAGATCAACTCAATCTCTGACATTTTAATACCTTTTATATTTTATGTAGGCAGCATCTTTCTGGTGCCTACAGCTGACTTTAACAAAGGTGGGGCAGCTACTGTGGGGAAAAAAAGAAAAGAAAAAAGAAAAGGGTTGACTTCTCTCTCAGCTGGCACAGGAGTTAAAAACACCTGCAAATAAAACCTGGTATGCGCATAACAAACTGTACAAAGCTGCTGCTGCTTCAGTTACAGAACACAAAAACAAAAATGAGCATATTTACAAATGTACAAAGGGAGAAACCATCGTCATCACAAACAGTTCACCAGGAAATGACTTCAGGTCACAGAATCAGCAGCCATCAGCTGACTGCCAGGGCGGTAGCACGTTGGGAGAGTGTCAGAGATCGGGGTGCGCAAAGCTGAGGTGAAGCCGCCGAACCTGCAGTGAGGAAGATGAGGAGCGGGCAGGACTCCTGGGTGAGATGCTGGTTCAAAAACAGAATAAGGGGTTTTAGCCCCGTCCATTCCTCCCCTCGCTCCAGGCTCTCCTGCTCATCTTCACACGCCGTTCGCACTGATCTTGCTCTTCTGGGTTCCTTCTATTGCCGCTTTGGCCTGTGGAAAAGATTGGAAGAGTGTTTAAACATTATCATCTCCTACTGAACATGTATCAAGACAAAACAAATTTCTTCTTAACGCTGTTAATAAGTCTGCAGTGACCCAAGAAATACAATGGACACAGTGACGTTGTTGCCTGGGTCAAATGAGTTGCAGCATGGTGCCCAGACACTGAGAAAACACGGCAAACACATTGAAGAATATGCAATTCTGAAGAATTTACGGCCATGAGCTGTCGGTAGATAAAGAAGCCCATACACCTAGACCTGTGGCTTGACTTGGCCTTTTACACACTAGCCATGAATGTATTAACAATCCATAAAGAGCGGAAGATGTTTGCAGGAAAGAGGTAAAAAGATGTCTGCTTCTTTGTGTATTTGGAGCCCATGATTTGTGTGATCTTCCAAATGTAGAAAAAAATATTTTTAAAACATCTGCACAAAAACAAATCCCAATAATACACCCAAATAACAGTGCATTTCTTTAACTTCAGTGTCTAAAATGTCAAAACTTAAGGCACAAATCCAATCTCCCCTTAGGTATGTTCTTATGGTTTCCCACACTAATGCTATTTTTAGACTGCCTCAGGATGTTACAGTAAACCTTCCTGTTGGCCGTCTCACTCTGGGGGGCAGGGTGAGCAAACGGTGCTCTGCACAACTGAAAGTTGAGAGAAAAAGCTCATCACCTGACATCACTCACACCTTGCACAAACTGCAGCACAGTACAATCTCTCTGGAGCTTAAAGAACACCTCGAATCAGCAGCCAGGAGTGAATAGTTCACCACTAATCAGCTCTGAAAGCGCTCAGTTAGGCCCAGACTTTGCAAAGGCATCATTAACATGTTTCACTGATTTATCATGACGGATAAAAATGATTTCACGTCTTTAAAACATAAATAAACAAAGGAGAAATCAAACGACCAGGACTCATGGCAGTCATTAACATTTGAAATTAGACTCGTTTGAAAGATGCTAAAAATAAGATGAAAAAAAATCCGTACAAGGAATCTTAAAATGTCTTTACACATCTTGGGAGGACTGACTTTAAAAGATAAATGTGACTGTGTGACAGTCACAGGTCGTTTTCAGATATTTTTAACCCTCACGGATTAATTTATTATTCTGTGTCTATGTTTTATTCTGCTTTCAGTGATTACCTAAAAGATTTATCATAAGAGCACGTCAATCGCATGTTCAGGTCAGTGTGACAGACGAATGAGACCAAAGTGGGAAGAAATTACTGGAAACCATTCAGGTTTCTGTGGACACTCACCTGAAGGACTTCAGCAGGAGTCAGAGGTTTGTCTGACACGGCTGGAGCTTTGTCTCTCACTTCCTCTGCCTAAAAGTCGATAGAGGAGAAGAAAAATATGATAAATATATCATTAGAGAATAATAATGGATACAACTGACTGGCTTTATGTCCTGTGTTGGGAGGTATAAATGACGATTAGTAATTTATTTTGTCCCTTATATCTCAGAAAATATCCATGCACTCAAGTATGCCTAAAAATGGGCAGCAGAGCTCCTCCAGCATGAAAATAAAGTTTTGGTCTTGAGGAGGAAATCTCTGCAGACCTGCAGCTTTGGCCCAATTTCCTGTGTCATAAATACAGTTCATCTGATCTCGTGCTCATGTGTGTTGTTGGGGTTCAGTGTTTGGTTTTGTTAGGCGTGCACTGACCGGTCTGTCTTTGATGATGAGTGCAGGGTCTGCCAACCTGTCGCTGCTGACTGGGACTGTATTTGCTACTGGGTTTTCCTCTGGAGTAACACCAACCTTCTGCAGACCAACCAACAAATATGAGGTGAGAAGAACACATCTAAAATCATAAACTGCTCTGGTTTAATTTGATTATCATTCTCTTTCTCAGATGTGCTCTATTTCACATTCAAAACCTGTTTTTATATTTCCAGCTTTTTACTTTCTACTCTGTTCTTTTGGTTGTATTTAAAACTGTTTTTATTTCCATCATGATTAGCAAAGACGATCCTGTTTTTTTTTTTTTTTTTAAACAGCTGGAGTGTTAAGCGTTGTGCAGCTTTCTCTGGCCGACTGATAGGTCAGTGAATTAAGTTGTAGGATTTTAAATTGTCTGCAAAGGACGAACCTCGATCTTAGGAACAGGCGGGATGACGTGGGGTTTGGGTTTGAGGTCTGTCAGGTACATGGCTCTGGAGAGCAGCAGCAGCGATGGAGGAACGTTCTCATTCAGGTGCAGGTCCAGCCACTAGATGAGAGAAAAACATTTATGAAACGAGATTACTGGAAAGGTATAAAAGGTTTGCTTTTGATTAAAAGGTTTTTTCTAATTAGCTCTGATATTTGGATCAGACGTCGACCTGATCCTGACTTTAAGAACTGGATGGAAAAATCGGTGGTGGTGAGATTGTCTCATTAATTTAGATCTGTGTTGTTGTAAACACCAATAACTTTTTTATTTATTTTATTCTGTTATTTCCTCATTTTCCTTTATTATTTTTCCAATTAAAACCCATTCAGTGCATTTATATTCTTGGATGCCTGTATTTGTAAGGATTTATTTTGCAAAGTTGGCAAATCTGCTAATATTAGTCTCAACAGGCTGAAAAGCAGATCCAATAACTGGACCAATAGCTTGCCATCATGTCCTACAGTACTCCTCATTTTTCTTCAAGAGCAAATCTGAACCATTTTGCTCCAGCTGACCTCAAACAGCGGTGTCTGTGGGCGACTCCCAACTGAACACTTAAAGAAAACACGTTAAAAACCGGCTGCTCACCTGCTGCATCTGCTCACGAAGCTGATCTGTAGTAAGACCGAGAGACCTCATCCCACGAATGCGGCATGCTGCCTGCAACTCTGACACACTCATGGCCGCCACACCCTCGGCTGCAATCATCTGTGAAGGGATGAAAGAGGAAGTGAAAAACTGAAGCATGAGAAAAGTTACTCTTTAGCTTGATCAACGTATGTCTAGCAGCTGTGTACATATGCAGCACAGTAAAAAGAGGATATATTTGGTGTTTCAGAACTTTCTACCTTAAAAAGGAAACATTGTAGTAAAACTGATCTGAAACAAGTCAAGTCAGAGACATTTATTACAGATTTACTTCTTGTTAAAGATGTACTATTTTTATGTGCAGTAACATCAGACACTAAGTAAAGCAGGAAAGAAGAGAAAGGGATAATCTGATCATAACTGGCAGATGATTAAACCCAGCCTGTGATGTCACCTGAGATGATTAATGGTTGTTTAGTTTTACAGCCTTTGTGTATCTCTCCTAGTCACAGCTGTAAACTTGTGGTAACGAGCTTTCAGTCTCACCTCATCGTCCGACTTGATGGCTCTGAGTTTCATCATCAGCTGAAAGCGCAGCAAGTTGTTGGTGCCAATAGGCTGCAGCTCCAACAGTTTGCACAGAGCCACCAGCTGGGGGCGCTCCAGGTGCTCCAGCGTCAGCTCGTCCTCAAACAGCTTGGAGAAGCGGACAATGTCCTTCGTTTGGGGTTGCTCTCCTGTGCCCCGAACCTGAAATGGAAAGTTACGGACGCATTACTATAGTAAAGCTTCTTCAGTCATCCCTCAAACACGTGACAGCGGATCAGTAACAACGTTAGAGCAACGAGTTTGCTGTCATTCACCTCCTGAACGTATTTGGAGAAGCGCTGCGCCTCATCGTCCGACTTTGCTTTATTCCTTCGAGCCATCTCAGCAATCGTCTCCTGCAGAAACTTAGCCAGCTCCAGCTTCGCAGCCAGACCTTTCTTCTGCTTCTCCTCCTGCAGGATGACAACAATTGTTTAAAAATGCAAGGCAACAAGCAAAGAGAGGCTAAAGAAACTATGTCCTTAAAGTTTAGAGAGGAAAACATTTTGGGGAAGAGATCAGAGTGATGCGACAAGATCATCTGAGAAGGGGGGGAAAACAAAACAAAACACAGTCTCTGATTGATTATGTTTAGCTGCATTTAACACCCATTATATATATTATACGGAAACCATAGAGCTTTTTATGGGAAACTAATTTATGCTTCAGTATAGGTATCAGGAAGAATGTTTAGGATAAGAAGCTTTTACAGCTCAATAAAAAGGAAGCCCACATTTTCCCTTTGACAGCATTTTGCTTACTGCAAATAATAAAATGTATATCACAGTAAGTTGAGTTTACATTTGGCTTGGACTTTCCCTGACATTGCTTTTAACGCTGTTTTACTCTTTTCTTTAATTGTTATTATTGTTAACTAAGTTTCAGAGAGCAGACACCTCCAAGCTGCCCAGCAGCATGACAACATATCTCTGAATCATTCAGCTGTGCTCCAGAACAACCACGCAGGATCAGAGATAACAGGGCGCACACAACAGAAACTTTCAGTGCGTGAGGGAAGACGGCGTTTAACACATCAGAAATGATGATGCAGTTTAAGAAAGACCGATATCAGAACAGGTCATAGGAATAGTTACAGTTGTTGACAGATGCACCTACTTAACACATAAAAAGTTCAAAGGTTGTCTGCTGACAACATGTTAAAAAACAAAACATTTAGAGTTTACATTGTGCTTATAAATGCCAGACACGTGTCTCAGAGTAAACTATCAAGATTAGATCAAGTAAGCAGCCTGCTGGAGTCACGTCTGAAAGGTTATATAATCCCAATGAACCCTATTATAAGTTCACTCAGGCAGCAGAGTGTGTGTATGGGTATGTGTGTGTGTGCATGCCTTTTTGGTCTCCGTCTCAAAGGTGGAGGGCAACATCTCTGGGAACAGTTTGAGGAAGACGGGAAGAAGGAACTCCATGAAGGGGACGATGATAAACACCATGAAGGGCACCAGACGGAAGAGGTCAGCACAGGTCCTCATCAGCTGCAACAAACAGAAACAGTGCAAGACAACAGTATTTATGCTGTGGTGCTGCTGACTGTGGGTCCTTCCACAGCAGAGGTAGAAGAGGGACAGCCATGGACGAGGGGTCCTATAAAAGCACAGATCAAAGTTTACAGTTTAACTGTCAGGGATGCACCAATATGATATTTGTCTGACAGCGACCGAGGGTACGTCCAGAGGTACACTTTAACCATAACAGTGAAGAAATGCTGGCCAATCAAAAGCCCACAAATGATAATACAGCACACAGTCTGAAATCAAAAGTAAAAGGAGATAAAGGTACACACCTTTGACATCGTTTCTGTGTAAACACAGAAAATGAATATTAAAATGCATTTCAAGATGCACAGAGGTTTAACAAAATACCTGCATACGTGTGGACGTAGCCCATGCATCTGTGATAAGGTGCAAATTTATGGGTGCTATCTACTTTCTCTTCCATGCTCAACTGTGGCTGGTGATGCAGCAGAACTAGTTCACGAGTTGCTATGCCAGGAAGAATAAGGACCGCCAGCTGCAGTTCAAGATGGAGGACATGTGTGACCATGGCTGTTTCCCAGCTTCACCAACAATAACTGTACCTGAAGCGCTACACATGTCATCAGGAAAAGTAAACCAACTGACAGTTTCTGTCAAATATTGATGTAGACTTGCTGGCACTGTGAGGACATAAACGGCCCTCAGCTTGTCAGTCAAACTGGCTATTTCCATTATCATACATACATATACACACACACATACACACACACACACACACACCGGTCAGCGATTCTCTGCGCGATCAACCTCTCATATGTTTAAGCTTGCTGCGGGAGATTTCACTTGTCATGTTTGCATAGTAAGCTAACGATTGATAAGACGATGTCAGAGGAATTGGTGCGCAAATTATCATCACTCACCAATCAGTGCTGTCGCTCTCTATACACAGTTCGCGCGATTGCAAAGTGAAAGCAAAAAACAAGCGCAAATTAAAACGTGATTTCAATATGTCACATATTGACAGTGGCTCATCGACGCCAATGACATAATTACCCAGCTACATTTCCGAAAGAATGCAAAAGCATTGACATATTGTAGCGGGTCAGGGCTGTTCGGGGTTCTGTTTGTAGTTATGTTTTGTGTACGTTGCCATGGTGACGGGTGACGCCCTCTCGCTGCGACAGTGTGTCCTTCCGGGGTCAGAGGGCGCCCTGTGTGTTGTTGTTGCTGTGCTGTTGCCGCGCTGAGCAGTTAGCTGGCGGCAGTGTTCTTCTGCAGATGTCAATAAACGGCTGTGCTCCCTGGCTAGCTCACGGGAAGCAAGACCAAACGATACCTCCGTCTCCTCCTTGTCTGAGCTCGCCACATTGGTGTCAGAAGTGGGATAGCTCACCCTCGCTGTAATGGAGAGAGACATTCAGAGGCTGGAGCAAGCTGTCGAGGAGAACATTCCCCGCTTGGGAAACTGGCGATTGAAGAGAGAGGGTGTGAGTGGCCATGCAAGTCCCCCGACGGGTCCCGATAGCGCGAGCGCACCGCGGCGGCGGCCCGTCGCGACACATGCTAGGGCAATGCTTCATGGGTTACCTCTGTCGACCCACACGCCGAGCCCCCAACCGTAGCAGTCATGCCTACCACGCCAGTTAAGGCACCTGGATATTTGCAGGACTTTGTGTGGGGTAATGGGGTCGTCGGGGACGACTGACCCCTTAGGTGGGGGCTATGTATCGGGTCAGGGCTGTTCGGGGTTCTGTTTGTACAGTTATGTTTTGTTTATGTTGCCATAGTGACGGGTGACGCCCTCTCGCTGCTGCGGTGTGTCCTTCCGGGGTCAGAGGGCGCCCTATGTGTTGTTGTTGTTGCTGTGCTGTTGCCGCGCTGAGCAGTTAGCTAGCAGCAGTGTTCTTCTGCAGATGTCAATAAACGGCTGTGCTCCCTGGCTAGCTCACGGGAAGCAAGACCAAACGATACCTCCGTCTCCTCCTTGTCTGAGCTCGCGACAATATATTTTTCCTTCCTACAAAGCCCGACTGGAAAAATCGCTAGCCCCAGGACGTCGGGCTAGCGATTTTGCAAGCCCTGTATCTGATTGAGGAATCACTCATCTGTGGGAAAGAGTTTATTACAGAGAAATGGCTCTTTCCAAAATAAAAGCTATACTATACGCTTCTTCTGGGCTATATTCTCAGCAGCATATTGTAGCGGGTCAGGGCTGTGTTTGTACAGTTATGGGTTTTTTTATGTTGCCATAGTGACGGGTGACGCCCTCTCGCTGCGACAGTGTGTCCTTCCGGGGTCAGAGGGCGCCCTGTGTGTTGTTGTGCAGTTGCCGCGCTGAGCAGTTAGCTAGCGGCAGTGTTAATAAACGGCTGTGCTCCCTGGCTAGCTCACGGGAAGCAATACCAAATGACACCTCCGTCTCCTCCTTGTCTGAGCTCGCCACATTGGTGTCAGAAGTGTGATGATGGTGGCACCCCATGTTCTGACCCGAGTGACTTTTCCCCCGCCGGTCGTGACCGGCCAGTGCGCCAAAAGAAGGCACCTGGACATTTGCAGGACTTTGTGTGGGGTAATGGGGTCGTCGGGGACGACTGACCCCTTAGGTGGGGGCTATGTAGCGGGTCAGGGCTGTTTGGGGTTCTGTTTGTACAGTTATGTTTTGTTTGTTGCCATAGTGACGGGTGACGCCCTCTCGCTGCTGCGGTGTGTCCTTCCGGGGTCAGAGGGCGCCCTATGTGTTGTTGTTGTTGCTGTGCTGTTGCCGCGCTGAGCAGTTAGCTAGCAGCAGTGTTCTTCTGCAGATGTCAATAAACGGCTGTGCTCCCTGGCTAGCTCACGGGAAGCAAGACCAAACGATACCTCCGTCTCCTCCTTGTCTGAGCTCGCGACAATATATTTTTCCTTCCTACAAAGCCCGACTGGAAAAATCGCTAGCCCCAGGACGTCGGGCTAGCGATTTTGCAAGCCCTGTATCTGATTGAGGAATCACTCATCTGTGGGAAAGAGTTTATTACAGAGAAATGGCTCTTTCCAAAATAAAAGCTATACTATACGCTTCTTCTGGGCTATATTCTCAGCAGCATATTGTAGCGGGTCAGGGCTGTGTTTGTACAGTTATGGGTTTTTTTATGTTGCCATAGTGACGGGTGACGCCCTCTCGCTGCGACAGTGTGTCCTTCCGGGGTCAGAGGGCGCCCTGTGTGTTGTTGTGCAGTTGCCGCGCTGAGCAGTTAGCTAGCGGCAGTGTTAATAAACGGCTGTGCTCCCTGGCTAGCTCACGGGAAGCAATACCAAATGACACCTCCGTCTCCTCCTTGTCTGAGCTCGCCACATTGGTGTCAGAAGTGTGATGATGGTGGCACCCCATGTTCTGACCCGAGTGACTTTTCCCCCGCCGGTCGTGACCGGCCAGTGCGCCAAAAGAAGGCACCTGGACATTTGCAGGACTTTGTGTGGGGTAATGGGGTCGTCGGGGACGACTGACCCCTTAGGTGGGGGCTATGTAGCGGGTCAGGGCTGTTTGGGGTTCTGTTTGTACAGTTATGTTTTGTTTGTTGCCATAGTGACGGGTGACGCCCTCTCGCTGCGGCGGTGTGTCCTTCCGGGGTCAGAGGGCGCCCTGTGTTGTTGTTGTTGCTGTGCGGTTGCCGTGCTGAGCAGTTAGCTAGCGGCAGTGTTCTTCTGCAGATGTCAATAAACGGCTGTGCTCCCTGGCTAGCTCACGGGAAGCAATACCAAACGACACCTCCGTCTCCTCCTTGTCTGAGCTCGCCACATTGGTGTCAGAAGTGTGATGATGGTGGCACCCCATGTTCTGACCCGAGTGACTTTTCCCCCGCCGGTCGTGACCGGCCAGTGCGCCAAAAGAAGGCACCTGGACATTTGCAGGACTTTGTGTGGGGTAATGGGGTCGTCGGGGACGACTGACCCCTTAGGTGGGGGCTATGTAGCGGGTCAGGGCTGTTTGGGGTTCTGTTTGTACAGTTATGTTTTGTTTATGTTGCCATAGTGACGGGTGACGCCCTCTCGCTGCGGCGGTGTGTCCTTCCGGGGTCAGAGGGCGCCCTGTGTGTTGTTGTTGCTGTGCGGTTGCCGCGCTGAGCAGTTAGCTAGCGGCAGTGTTCTTCTGCAGATGTCAATAAACGGCTGTGCTCCCTGGCTAGCTCACGGGAAGCAAGACCAAACGACACCTCTGTCTCAACCTTGTCTGAGCTCGCCACAATATTAAATATATCAGGTCCCCATAAGGAGAATCATGTGCTAACGGCTGTCTAAATGACTCGGGTAAAGTTTGTAGCATGCATGCTTGTTGTTTTTGTCTGCTTCCACTTGTCTTTGCACTAGGATGACGTCGGTGTAAATGTGCAGTCATATTCGTTGTGTTCCCACTAGTGCTGTCAGCGTTAATCTCGTTGAAATGACGTTAACGCCACAACACGGCAAATCTCCGTTAACGAGCTACCCCTGATCGCCCCTTGCGTGGGGCGTTAACGAGCTAACTGCGCTAACACACTAGTTCCCACCCATGTGATTGAGCATTGCGTGGCACATCCAACATACTGTTTTACTTTAGTCCATGATGCGCTTACCTTCAGGGTCATACGTCACATGAAAACCAAAATAATTCCAAACGCCAGATCTGAATGAGGGTGGGGGAGGTTCAATTTGCCATGTTGCAAGGAGAGCTTAACTTCTGTCTCGCTAGCTTGCCCTGCGCTCTTCCTTCTGACGGTGTGTGTGTGTGTGTGTGTATATATATATATATATATATATATATATATATATATGAATGAGAGAGAGAGAGAGACAGAGATACATAGATTGATAGATTCCTGTATAATATATGTGATCACAACTGTACCTTCTTGGTTGCTAAAATAGTTTGGTCATTAGAGATATAATAACATGACAAGCTGTGAAATCACACGAGTTGTGTATATATTTAGACATTCGGCAGGCGTATAAAACCTCTGTAGTGCTGCTGTTAGGTGAAAACAACCATTAAAAGAAAAAAAAAAATATACACTTATTCAGCCTCATAGCTGTAGCACACTAAATGGCTTCAGCTTTAGGAGTAAATAGGCGTGTACAGGTTCTTGATAAAATACAGACCGTGATATTTCTTTGAATCCCAAAACACCAACTACACTGGGGATTAGTGTTTAAACAGTCAATCCTTAACGCACAGCAGGTCAGGCAGTCAGAGACAGGACATATTTAATGGCAGGATTTCATGCCACAGATTATATTTAACGTCATTCAGGATTTTCAGAGTCACTGAACAAAGACTGTAAAACCTCACATCCATCGTCCTCAGCTCCTTCTGACACAAAGCCAGTGAGCTGGGTGTGAAATGAATCTCAGTAACAGGACAGAAAGGGTGGTGGTGGAAGGGGATTGGATGACTCAAGCTGAGTGTTTGAAAATGAGTAGAAACCAGACAAACTACTGCTGCACCCAGACTGCAGCCTATTACAGCACATCACAGCAGGATAAACACAACAGCCTGCAAATTATGCAGGACAGAGCTGTGGAAAGATGGCTTCAAAGCTGTGAGATGGAAACTAAACGTAAGCATTTTCAAAAAACAAAAACTAAACTCACGCTACAATCCTGAAAACCCTAAAGACTAAAATTAGTCAGACTAATCCAACATTTAAGCTCCCTTACCCTTCTCCTCTCCCTGCGTGTGAGCACTTGTCCATGCAGCAGCCTCCACACCATCCTGCCAGCAATCTTGGTGTCGATACCGAGTAACCGGAAGCCGTTGTAGTAATGCTTCAACTCATCCACGAACCTCTGATACAGAGACTTCTTCACGAGTGCCTTGTCCTTAACCGGAGCAACGGTGGCTGCGGCGGCTGTTGGTGCTGGAGGGGCAGCAGATGGAGGTTGGGACTGAGGCGCAGCAGCTGGAGAGTCCTTTTTATCTCCTGAAGAAGCATCGTGAGCAGCAGCAGGTGGTGGTAGTGGTGAAGTCTTAGTGTCCTCCTGCTTTATGTCCTGGAGCCAAACACCTGAGCTGTGTAGGGAGCGAGTGAGGAGGACAGAGCTGTGGCTACGACCAAGGGGGTGGCCACGGAAACAGTGATGGTGACCATAGCGGGAGGACCTGAGTGGGAACGAAGGCGAGACGTGGCAAGGAGGGACTACGTGGAGATAGGCTTTGGAAGACAAGGAGGAGCAGCTGTGCCTCTTGGATAACAAATATGATCCCCTGTTGACAGAGAAAAAACAAAAACTGCTTAGACAATACTTTCCTTAAATGTATGTTTTAGTGACGGATGAGACCATCAATAACACAACGTTATGTTACTGAATACAAACACAGAATAGCTTCTGGTTCAGATTGCTGTAAATGAACTCCTCTGGATTTAAATCAGAGGGGGGGAGTCAAATATACAGCTAGCAATCCAGAAGTGGACTCAAATTGTCCAACTGGGCCGACCGGATAGCTTTACAATATGTGAATGTTTCAAATTTCAATAAGAGGCTCATTTTATTTGAACTGTGGTGTGGGCACTGACTGCACTACCACACAGGAGATAAAGTTTAGGTCTAAAATCATCTGTCTGTGAAGCTTTAAAACCTCAAAAAGCTCCACTGTGACATTTAAACGATGTTTGTTAAGTTAGTGGGTGATGAATTAAACGTAGATGTTTTCTGAGTGGAACTTTTACTCATAAAAACCAGAAAAAAAATATTTCTGAAAAATAAGGAATTTGTGCAAACATCCCCCACAAAATGACCCATTTTTACTGCTCTTAGACTGGACTCTTATTTTGAAAGTGGGACTGTCGTTAACCAGTAAGGTCAAGCTAATTTTGTGGAAACCTCTGACGTCATTCAGCCATGTCAGACAGACTCTCTATTATTAATTATCCTAAATCTAGTATGTCTGGTTTGAACTAGCAGGATAGTGAAGTCACAACATACAACAAGGTACCCTGGTGAAAACTTGAAAAAAGCTAATGTTTAGAAGAAAAAAAAAAAGTCTATTAACCAATTCTATATACTAAGGGGGACGAGGGGAAGTGATCTCAAACTTTACCTTTTATACGACATATCGTTTATCAGCTATAAAGCTGTCATTAAACAGCAATTACACCCATAATAATAACAGCCGAACAGAAACTACTTCCAGCTCGCAGAATTGTACACATATCTGCGTTCACATTCACTCTAAAAATATTTGGATGAATCACCACATCACTCGTTCAGCTCCTTCTAGGAAACCTTCATCTGTTTCTGAAAATTTCTTATTGTTTTAGCAACGCTTTCAGAGGGATACTGAATCTTCCGGCAGTCCCTGGAATCCAATGAACCCCCGCAATGAAACACCACTTCCTCCTCCAAACACCATCATTGCTACTATACACACATGAATGCAGAGGCCTTTTCTCACTTCTGTAGGCTTTTGTGTAAGTGTCAAGCACTGTTTGAGGTCACAGTTTACCTCCATATACCTCCAGAAAGAGCCTCTGCTAGCAAATACATATTAATGCAGTTTAAGAATGGACTCTTCACAGTTTGGGGAGCAAACATAAGGTCACAGTTTGCCCCCAGGACACTCCCCCGACCTCAAACAGTGCCTGCTACTAAATGTACATTAGGCACTGCCTGAGGGTAACCACCCTCTGAGAAGCTGTCCTGATGACTACACACCTTCAAGTGCTTTTCAGTTAACAATGGGAACTGTAACCAACTGCATACTTATCTAAGGACCCTTAAAACTCTTGTCTAAGACCTAAACTTATTCAGAGTTCTTGCAGTCCAGACACGAAATCAGTTTATTCTTCCAACAGTTCTCAGAATTATGGAAAAAGTTCATCTGACGCTAATATTAGATGAGGATGTTATCCCCCCCTCTGGTATGTACGCACATGAAACAGTGGCAACCCATCTTCTTATATTTATTTATTTATTTATTTATTTATTTTTTAAATGCACACTGTTTACCTGCAGGATGCACAAAAAGTTTACAAACAAACTGACCTGCCCTTTCTGTTCTTGGATCAAGAATGGGTTATATAGTTAACTATATAACTGTATGACTACACTCTCCTGCAACACAGCAGAATGCAACAGAGAGCTGATACTGACTATCAGTGACACGTGAAGTTATTTTGGTGACACTGACGTTTACACTGAAACAGCACATATGCATTTTTGTTGTTTTTCACAGTAGCTACACATTCAGACCAGAGGACAACTACTTTAGATTAGCCTGAGTTTAGAGTTTTCTGTCTACTTTAATGATGGTCCTGTTGGTGTCTCAACAAT